>NC_082665.1:2782241-3091379 GCF_025265405.1 Mesoplodon densirostris | reverse complement strand
CCATACTGGCTGCTCCAATTTACATCCAGCACAACTGTGATTTTTAATATTGTCTAGTGAAATGGGTCAACATTTGGAATAACTGCACAATTCAGTGAATTAATATTTTCCAAATGACCAAATGGCCATGTTATAAAATCATGTGTGGGTAATAGATCCATCCAAAGTGCCAGAGAGCCCAGTGGGTTTTAGTCTAACAGCAGGAAAGGTACATTGCAGTGCTGCTGGAGTCCACGTTGCAATGAACCTGTAAGGAACATTCACGTGTCAGTTTTGGTGGAGAACCTATATAAACGCTCCTCCATTTTCCTGCTACACATGCCTGCGAGGTCAAATTTTCTTCACAGACATCAACTAAAACAATATATTACAAGAGACTGAACACAGAAGCAGCTATGAGAATCCAGCTGTCTTTTATCAAGCCAGACATTAAAGAGATCTGCAAAAATATGAAACAAATCCCTTGTTCTCACTAATCATTTTTTGAAAATAATGATTTTTCATAGTTATTTATTGTTGAGTAACATGGAATCGGTTTCTTATTGTAAGTTTAAATGAATGAATAAAAATCTTTTAAAAACAATCTTTTAGTCTTAATTTCTAATACTGTATATGTTTTCATGAACCCAAAGCCAGCTGCGAAGTGGGACAGGGCAGGCTCTGACTGGGAGAATTCAGGGTGGTAAAAAGGGACTCATTCCGGGCTTCCTGGTGGTGCAGTGGTTGAGAGTCCGCCTGCCGATGCAGGGGATACGGGTTCGTGCCCCGGTCCGGGAAGATCCCACATGCCGCGGAGAGGTTGGGCCCGTGAGCCATGGCCGCTGAGCCTGCGCGTCCAGAGCCTGTGCTCCGCAACGGGAGAGGCCATAGCAGTGAGAGGCCCGCGTACAGCAAAAAAATAAAAATTAAAAAAAGGGACTCATTCCAATCCCTCTGGGAAATATAAGTCTAAACTTCCTAATTCCTCATTTTTAGGAATTTCTTTATCTTATACATTTAACCTCTTAAGTATTTCATAAGGTAGGAGGGGAGAGAAAGTCAGCTAAAGAAATTGGGAAGCAAAGGAGTCTTACAAATCACTGATACTGCCGCACACCCACGAGGGTATAGACCCAAAAGAACTAAAAGCGGGAACTCAGGTATTTGTACATCCGTGTTCAGAGCAGCATTACTCACACTAGCCAAGGGGTGGAAACAACCCAAGTGTCCACTGAAAGGTGAATGGATGAACAAGATGTGGTCTATCCAGACTATGGAATATTATTCAACCTTAAAAGAGAAGGAAGTCCTGTCGCCTGCTACAACGTGGAGGAACGCTGAGGACATCGTGCTTGGTAAAATAAGCAGGGGCCTTCGAGTCATGTTTAAATCAGATCACTCTTCATAGCAAACAATAAAGAGAAGTTGTATTCTGCTTATTAGTTCCGTTTCTCAGACCAGGAAGTGGATGCACAGCCTGGCTGGATTCTTCGGGCAGAGGTGGGCTTCATCCACCCACCACCCTGGACCCCCGACGCCGGTGGCAGCGATCAGAACAAAGTGAAAGCTCGTGTTGTCATTACTTTTGTAACTTCAACGAGAAACAGATTTTTACATACATGACATCACAGACCATACATCTTGACCGTTACCCAATTTAGAAACTGGCCCGATCACAAAGGAAGCTGAAGCAGCAGCTGGTTTGGGAAAGTCGCTGGTTGCAAGTGAGCAGCTGGGTCACCGTGTCACTTGCAGCTGCGTGGCCCGAGGGGGTCTGTTCTGGTCCTGCTCAAAAAAGTCGCCACCCGGCTCTCCTCGGGAGCAGCCAACTCCAGAACCTGTGGTCCACCTGAGGGGTGGGCAGCCATCATGGTGTGACCCGCAAAGAGACCAGGGAGAGGGGACCGCTGTGAAATAGGAGCTGCGGGACGAAGCTTCGTGCCATCGACACAGCTGCACTGGGGCAGGTGGTTGGAACAAAGTTCTTTCACTGGCAAAGTTGTCCAAAGGCTGTGCAGTCAGGGGAGAGCCAGGAATCGTTGTCCTCTAGCACGGTGTTTCATACTCTTTTTTTTTAACTGGACAATATAGTTTAATGTAGGAAAAATCTACGGAACAATCCGGTATTTCAGTTAAGGCTCTGAGTGCCTGAAAATGATAAAGAGAAAATTGGTTTCACGGCCTAAAAACATGAGATTGCATCAGGGAACGTGTTAATGTAAATAAGACTTAGTTCAAAACCTTGGTTAATAAAAGGTCAGGATAAAACCAAGAGGAAGTTGGCTTTTCACTGTAGCATCTGCTGTTTGTTTGCTTCTTTTGACTGGTGTTTGGTATCCTTGGCTTCATCTCAGGGGAGCATGCCTGGCCAGGAGGCAAGCCTGGGAGACAAGGGCCACTGCAGCGCCCCCGCCCCCAGAAGGCCTCAATCAACATTTTCCTGATGAGCAGATTTTCAGTTAGGGACAGAGAGTCACCCCAAGTAAGCCGAGCCATTCTGGTGCCAGGGCTGGAGCCCACTGGCCAGGAGAGGCCTTGGTTTGGAGGTGTGGTGACCAATCATAAAATGGCCACGGGACCACGCCGACCTATGGGTGGCGAAGGGACCCACACAGCACGCACCTGGTGCGATTTGATGCTGTGACTAGAGCTCAGGCCCTAGTCCACCTCACAATTCTGCCTGGCCAGCTGTGTTTCCAGGGTAGGATTTCCTGGTGTGAGGGTTGCATTGTGTCCCCGCAAAATTCATATGGTGAGTCCTAACCCCCAGGACCTCAGAATGTGACTGTATTTGGAGATACAGGGTCTTTACCAAGTTACAGTGAGGTCACTGGGGTAGGCCCTAATCTAATCTGACTGATACCCTTAAAAAGGGGGGGAAACTGGGCACACAAAGGCACACAGGGAGAACACCACGAAGGCAGAAATCAGGGTGGTACGTCTACAAGCCCAGGGATGCCAAAGCTTGCCAGCAAGCTACCAGAAGCTAGGGGAGAGCCTGGGACAGATTCTCCCTCACAGCCCTCAGAAGGAACCAACCCTGCTGACACCTTGATCTTGGACTTCTGGCCTCCAGACTGAGAGAGAATAACTCTGTTGTTTAAACCACTCAGTCTGTGGCACTTTGTTACGGTCACCCTAGCAAAGTAATACACCTGGTGTAAGGACACCTGGAATAAACAAAAACGTTGGCTGGGTGTCTCCAGTGGGCCACTATGCATTCTTTAGAGCTCACCCTTCTGGGTTATCTGATTCTAGCTTTTCCTTGCCTTTGACCTATCTTACAGTTGTAGAGAACGGGTAACGATGCAAATTATTTTTGTCTATGGACTCTGTGATGGAGGGACAACCCTCACCCCATGGTCCCCAAATCCTCCCACCCAAAGCCAGATTTGCACAATTTGCAAGTTCACGCCAATATTCCTGCCTATATAGATGTCTGTTCTTTGCATTTTCCTTTGAACTGGCTGCAACGTCTTACCAGTTCCCTCACTCAATTAACAAGCTCAGGAAGCTGTCTGCCACCTGCTGATTGCATGTCTGCCCGAGAGTCACAATTCTTTGGTCAACATTATTTTTTAACATTGGCCGTGGCTGCCATTTCCCTGTTGCGTTGTGCTGGGATCCTTGAGGAGGAACTGTCACGGCTAGGGGCAGTGTCTCCCACCCTGATCTTTTAGAGACTTAATTGTTCGAATTGTCCTCTTTAGAAAACCAGGGCTCCGGGGGGTGGTGGTGGGATGAACTGGGAGACTGGGATTGACATGTATACGACTAATATGTATGAAATAGATAACTAATAAGAATCTGCTGTATAAAGTAAATAAATAAATAAAATAAGCTGTGGCAAAAAACTCCCCCAAAAACAAAACAAAAAAAACCCCAAATTGCTGACACAGGTGAAAGTAAACAAATAAAATTATTGTTAATCTTTTTAAAAAAATTTAAAAATAACATAAATAAAAACAAAACCACGAGCCATGAAATAGAGACACACAGAGAGAGAAAGTAGATAGATAGAAAGGTAGGAAAGCACATCTTTCTCCAGCGTCCTAGTGACTGGTCCCGCTCCCTTTCCCTTCAGCCTAGGAGTTCACAGTGGTCTGTTGTTAATTAGTCCCCTGGATACTTAAGTATCTTTTTAAAATAGTACTTTTACTAAACTGCTCCCCCTGGATACTTAAGTATCTTTTTAAAATAGTGCTTTTTTTTTTTTTTTTTTGCGGTACGCGGGCCTCTCACTGTTGTGGCCTCTCCCGTTGCGGAGCACAGGCTCCGGACGCGCAGGCTCAGCGGCCATGGCTCACGGGCCCAGCCACTCCGCGGCATGTGGGATCTTCCTGGACCGGGGCACGAACCCGTGTCCCCTGCATCGGCAGGCGGACTCTCAACCACTGCACCACCAGGGAAGCCCTAAAATAGTACTTTTATTAAATTGCTCTTGAAATCTTCCTGATTGATACAAGTCCCAAATTTGTATCTCTACCTATAACCTCTCTCACAAACTCCAGATTGTTTACAAAACACTCACTCGTTATTCTCAGAAGTCATTTTGAAAATACCTCAAAATCAGCATGCACAAAACTGAACTTTTGAATTTCCCCCAAATACCATCTCTGCCAGAGCCTTCCCCACGTTATTTAATGGCAACTTCATCTGGGAGTTGCTTTAGCCACTCATTATATCTTACGATCCAACAATTCTTAATTAGATGCACACCCCTGAGAAATTCTTGCAGTGTACCCCAGGAGACATGCAAAAGAATATTAATATCATGTCTATAATCCTTGCAAAGAAAGAACAGTCCAAATCTCATTAAGAGTAGATGGGATAAAATGCTGGAGAGGGTGTAGAGAAAAGGGAACCCTCTTGCACTGCCGGTGGGAATGTAAATTTGTACAGCCAGTATGGAGGTTCCTTAAAAAACTAAAAACAGAACTGCCATATGACCCAGCAATCCCACTACTGGGCATATACCCTGAGAAAATCATAATTCAAAAAGAGTCATGTACCACAATGTTCCTTGCAGCACTGTTTACAATAGCCAGGACATGGAAGCAACCTAAGTGTCCATCGACAGATGAATGGATAAAGAAGATGTGGCACATATATACAATGGAATATTACTCAGCCATAAAAGCAAACTAAATTTGAGTTATTTGTAGTGAGGTGGAAGGACCTAAAGTCTGTCATACAGAGTGAAGTAAGTCAGAAAGAGAAAAACAAATACTGTATGCTAACACATATATGTGGAATCTAAAAAAAAAAAAGGTCATGAAGAACCTAAGGGCAGGACAGGAATAAAGACACAGACCTACTACAGAATGGACTTGAGGACACGGGGAGGGAGAAAGGTAAGCTGGGAGAAGTGAGAGAGTGGCATGGACACATATACAATACCAAATGTAAAATAGCTAGTTGGAAGCGGCCGCATAGCACAGGGAGATCAGCTCAGTGCCTTGTGACCACCTAGAGGGGTGGGATAGGGAGGGTGGGAGGGAGATGCAAGAGAGAGGGGATATGGATATATGTATACATATAGCTGATTCACTTTGTTATACAGCAGAAACTAATACAACATTGTAATTATACGCCAATAAAGATGTCAAAAAAAAAAAGAGTAGATTGGATAAACAGTGGTTATACAGATGGAATAGTGTACAGCCCTAAAAACGAGTGAACCTCAGTACTGTGCAGACTCATAAATGGATGTCTCAAACCAAAGATTAGGTTAAAAGAACAAGACTCAATAAAATTCAAATATTGTTTTAAAACAGTGAAAAGTAAAATATATCTATTATTTGAGATTTCAAACCTAGATGGTAAAACTAAAAGGAAGGGCAAAGGAATTACAAAACAAAAAACAGAAGTCAGGATATGTTTATTTCTGGTTAGAGAAAAAGAAAAGCATTTAAGAAAGGGGACGGTGGGTTTGAAAGGTAATGGCATTGTTCTATCTCCCAAGATTGGGAAATAGTATTTATATTCCTTTTATTATTATATAAATGTACGTATATGCTATCTGCTTCCTTGCAGATAGATAATGTTTCATAATAAAAAAGTTACACAATTAAAAAAAACGGGGCTCAGGCATGATGACCCGTGGGCCCTCCAGTCTCGGCCCTGGGCACCCACTGTGTGCTGGGAGCCTTCCACACGCAGCTCATTGCATCCTCTGCAGAATCCCGAGAGATGTACGACAGTCCCCACTGAAGGCAGGGAGCTGGATCTCAGGGAGGTCAAGTGCCCTCATCCACATTCACACGGCAAGTGGCAAAGCCAGACTCCACCCCCAGCACTGCGGACTGCAAGCCCAGGGCTCTTCTGACTACACCACAGTGCTCTCTTTTACACAGAAAAAGAAATACCACTTGGGTGGGCCCTAAGATGGTCCTGGGGGATCCTCTCTTCCTGGTGTTTGTGTCTTCCTGTGACCCCCTCCCCTTGTGTGTGGGCAGGACCTGAGACTTGCTTCTAACCAATAGAATAGTCAAGGGTGATGGGAAGATGCTTCTGGGATTACTTTACATAACAGTGTAACTTCTGTTTGCCTAGCAGACTCTATTCCTTGCTGGCTTGGATGAAGCAAGCTGCTGTTTTCCTCTCTGAACAGGTCTATGTGGCAAGAAACTGAAGGGGCCTCCAGCCAAGAGCCAGCAAGGACCTGAGGCCCTCAGTCCATCTGCCCACAACGATGTGCGCTTGGAAATGGATCCTTCCCCAGTCAAGCCTTCAAATGAGACCCCAGCCGTGACGGCCACTCGTGACAGGCCCTGAGGCAGAGGACCCGCTCAAGACACACCCGGATTCCTGACCCACAGATATTTGAGATAATGTATGTTGTTTTCAGACACTAAGTTTGGGATAATTGTTATGAAGCAATAGATAACCAATACACCATGCCTCGGAAGCACTCGTTCAGGCATTCAACAAATATTTACTTGCCAGGCACTAGTACAGGGGCTCGGTATACATCAGTGAACAAAACAGAGTAAAATTCTTGTTCTCCTGGAGAGTAGATTCTAGTGTTTATGTGTGTGTGTATTGGGGGTGGGAGTGTTGGATGATAGACATAATAAACAAGTTACATGGTTATACAGTTACATCATATGTTACATGTATCTACACAAGTACCACAGAGGAGGAAGCAGGGTGAGGAGGATAGGGAATGGGTTGGGAGTTTGCAATTCTAAACCTCTTCTGAGAAAGTGATGTTGAGAAAGATTTCAGGGAGTGAGGGAGAAAGCCATGCAGATATCTTTGGGAAGAGTGCTTCAAGCACAGGGAATAGGCAGTGCAAAGGCCCTGAGGCTGAATCATGCTTGCAGAGAGCAAGGAGCTGCAAGGTGGCAGACTGGAACAGAGTGGTTGAGGGGAAGGGTGGTGGGAGCTGAGGTCAGAAGTGCAGAGGGGAGAGAGATCCGGGAGACCCTCAGGGGCTCTGCATAGACTTTGTTTTTGCTCTGAATGAGATGGGTAACACTCAGAGGGGTTGAGCACAGCAGTGATGAGGTCTGACATATTTTTAAAAGGATCATCCCCTACTCATCGCTGGTGACTTCCTGCTCACCTATGCAAACTGAAGCAGCTTACACATCAGCCACACTGGCCGCCATAACAAGCCAAGAGACTTGCCCTTATTTTTAGGTGTTTTTCTCACTCGTTTTTCTTACCCAAGCCCCAGATCCCAGCCATCCTCTGAGGATGGCCCAAGCCCTGCCTGCCCCCGTCACCTCCTCCAGCCTTCACCCCGTAATCTCCCCCACACAGTGAAGCTCCCTGCACCCCATCTAGGCTACCACAGGCTTTGTGCACTGGCTCATAAGCTCTGCCAGGCAGGGTCCAAGGCTCGCCTTTCTCCTACATTCTCCCCAACCCGCTCCAGCTTGAGACAGGGCTGCACAGAGCGGGGCTCTGTCAGGCTGGCCGGCGCCTTGGCAGAGTTCTTTCTGCCTTTCCTGTGGGTCCCTCAAAGCGTTCCTCCGCCTCCCTGCCTGTGCCCACCTATTATGCTCGCCCCTCCTGGCCTCACAGCACCTGCTGTCTTCTGGACAGTTCTATAAACAATTATATGAGGCTTTTCATGTCACACACCTAGACGTGGTCCTTGGGAAAATAGTAGCAAATCTTTATAAAAAAGAAATTGGAAGGAAAGTACTCAGAAGAGCTGCTTGTGCACAAACGTTCCTTTTCTGTTAGTAAACCACCCTGGTGCCAATACTAGGGGGCAGGCTGTGGAGGGAGGCAAACGGAAGCAAAGGAAGCCTTGCCCTCCGTGACCCCACTTCTACCTCATTTTGAATTATTTTTCCTAAAGAGGGCCCCCAACTGTGTGAGCCTTAGAGCCGCAAACCTGGAGGGGATCACTTACGGCACTTGCAGCTCTTCCTCTTTTCCGGAGATGGCCCTGTAGAGAAGAGAAAAGAAAGAGCGGGCGGATCGTGGGGGCCACGGGCAGAGGAGACCAGGCGCAGAGGCCAGGCTGGGGCGCAGGGCCTGGGCCTCATCTGCCCGGTAACGTGTACCTGGCTATCAGGGGGCTGACCCCCAGGTCTTCCTGGTCCGAGAACGCTGCTGCCCACACACTTGATGGGAACCAGGTGAAAGCTTCAGCCCTGGGCCAGCACCAGAATGATGCCAGTGAGGCCACGGCTGCTGCACCGCGCCTGTGACCAGTGCAGACGGCTGGGCCCGAGCTTCGTATAATGCTCTGCTGTCCCTGCCTTAAGATTCGTAACACCTTTTGAACAAGGGACGTGCATTTCCATGTTGCACTGGGCCCTGCACATATAGGTAGCCGGTCTGCATCACTGAGATTCTGGGGTCCCCTCCCTCCAGCTTTCCACTGGTCAGTGGCTCACTGGCCTCCCCTGAGCCCAAGCGCTGCTACAACCTACTCTCTGGAAAACAGAGCCGTTCTGCAGGGCCACACAGACTGTCTGTGGCTTCCTGGTGTTGGTGGAACGCTGAAGACTTAGAGGAGGGATGGATGTCCTGACGAGCTGTGCACAACTGAACCCACCCCAGGCACCTTCCAGCCACGTGTTCCCGTCCTGGGTCTGCTTCTTCCCGGAGCAGCGCGGGAGCCCTTCTCTAGACAGCGATCCCACACAGGAGGAAGGTTTCTGCAAAAATGGACAGTCGGCCAAGCCCCGTTCCTCTGCACTAGGGAAGGCCTGCCCTTCCCTTAACGTCTTGGAGCGCACGGCCACCGGCGGGGCCCGCGGGCGCAAGGCAGCACCGCCTTTGAAAGTCCACCTTGAAATACGGACCACACTTTCCGGGTCGCTCTAAGGGAGGCCACTTCACCTGCAGACGGGGCCTTGCGTGGATCACCGGGGGACAGGTGCCTGAGGGCAGAGCGCGAGACCAGAGACGAGCGTGCTGCGGTGGCTGGAACCCGGACCAGGGCTAAGGGCGCCCGGGGTCAGGCGGGTCTTTGGGCACAGCCGCCGCGCTCGGGACGCACGTGCGCATCGCGGGGAAGAAAGCGAGGGGCTGCCGCGGACCTGTACACAAAGAGGGCGCTGCGCAAAGTAGAACGCTGGGCGCCAAACGCCCGCACGGCCCGGCCTCCGAGGGCAGCCCGGGGCTGCCCGGGCTCCACGGCGCCGCCCGGGCTCCACGGCGCCCGGGCGCGCGAAGAGGACCCGAGGCTCCTACCGCGGATGGTACAGCCCGCCCTCCCCGCCGGACGATCGCGGATGGTCTCGCCCACCGGAGCCCCAGCACACACCTGCCCCGGCCGCTGAGGAGCGAGCGGAGGGGGCGTGGCGCGATCAGGCCACGCCCCCAGCTGCGTAGTAGTGAGGCGGGGCTCGCGGCCAGCCGGGTGGGCCTCTCCTCGCTCCGCAGCGCGGCGGTCGTGGGCGGGGCCCGACTGGGGAGCGAGGCGGGGGTGGGGCCGGCCGCCGCCAGCCCCCGGCTCACTCTCCGCCCCCGGCGCCAGGCCCCGCCCCCGGCCGTCGCGGCGCCGGGCCGGGGCGGGGCCCGGGCCCGGAAGGCCCCGCCCCCTATGTGAATATTGATGAGGCGCGCGTCGGCGTCGCCCTCCTCCCATTGAGCGAGGCTGTGTCGCGTGGCCCAGCGTCGGCGTGACGGTTGGACGCGGGCGCGGCACTGCGGGTCCCGATTGCTGCAGCCGCTTGTCAGTGTGATGAAGATTGGCACCCAGGTAAGCTGTCACTCAACCGCTCTGCCGCCGCCGCCGCTCCGCCGCCCCGTCACTATCAATCACGCCGGCCTGCAGGCGCCGCGGCCGCCGCCCCGCCGCCGCCGCCCGAGTCTCCGCGGGTTGCCGCCGCCCGGGAGGGCCGCGCCAGACCCGCCGCCCGGGGCAGGGGGCGGGGAGGGGGCGCGGGTGGGGGAGGGGAACTGCGGCCGCGGGGAGGGGCGCTGTCCGCCGGGCCGGCGCGAGGGCGCGCTCCGCTTGTTTTTCGGTGTGGGTTTAGGGACGCGGAAATTTCTGGAAGGCTCCGCCGCCGCCGCCGCCGCGCGGGGCCCGTGGTTAGGCGCGCGCTCCTAACCGTCCCTCTCGGAGCGCGGCGCGCGCCCCTGCGCGGGAGGGGCGGGGGGCGCGGGGGCGCGCGGCGGGGGCGGGGCCCAGGCTGAGGAGGCGCGCAGGGGCGGGGCCGGGAGCGGGCGCGCGCGCGGGGGCGGGGCCGGCGTCGTGGGGGTGGGGGCGGCGGCGGCTGGGGTGCTTCGGGGGTCCCCCGAGGCCGTGCGGTGGCCGCCGCCGAGTCCGAGACTGGGAGGGAGCCTAGTGCTCGGTGTCTGGAATGAGTGACAAATGCGTCGCGAGTAATAAACGGCCGATGTGAAGTAGAGGCCTGGGCGCGTCGGGCACGGTCTGGCCACTCGCTGGAATTCCACATTCCTTTAGAAAGAGATCGTGAGTCATTTCAGAAAAGGCAGGGAGCGTTAGTCTGCTTTATATCATCGTCGGGGCTGTTGAAACGCTGTTTTGTTAGCGGTTCCGAGCCTCGGCCAGTCAGGTTCTCCTTCGTGAAGTTTGACTCCTAGAATGCGTCTCAGTGCGTGCTGCTGGGGTCGGAGTCCCGGGGGGGGGGGCGGGTAAGGGCAGAAGACAGATCCTTGCGGGGGGGATACCTATACATGCGCGAATATGCATTTATTAAATTTGATCGCATACCTGCAACCATCCAGGATAGATGTGCCATTCGTAAGGGGGTTGAAATTAATCTTGATCCCAAGACTTAGTTTTTAATAGAAACTACTGGTTTTTCCTTAGGAAGGGAGTGCTTTCTACTTTATGGTAAATGAAACCCTCAGCTTTCGTTGGGTATACTTGTATGATTTTTCCTGACATATTGAAAAGGGATTTATGTATTTATATAATACATAATTTTATATAATGTATTTTGAATATTGTATGGAAGAATCGAAGTGAAATGTAAAAATTTTTCCAGTACAGTTATTGGTGATACTCTCAAATCTAGTTGTACATGCATTTGGAAGATGGTTCACTGACTCAAATCTGCCTTGCATCATTTTTTTTCTTAATTTACTGAGCGTGGAGAGTGGTATGTAGATCGTTTAGTTACAGCATTTGGTTGAATCAGCGATGCACGGTTGTGTGATATTGACTGACACAGGGCTTTCCGAAGGCAGCAGTGGAAGGACTCTTCCTGCTTCGGAGATTTACAAGTGGGAATTGAACTATGGTAGGTGAAGTATGACTCAGAAGATGAACGTTCTAATGCTGAGGATTTAAGTGTCAGCACTAATGGAACTGGGTGTAAACAGCTGTCCTCTAGTGTGCTACATTTACATTTCCGTATCAGTGTGTTGTAACTTTAGGAAAGTATTACTTAGGATTAGTGAAAGGTAACATTCTGGTTATAACTTTCGCTTTTGTTTCAAACTAATTGAAACTGTTTAGAAGAAAACCTTGAAACTTCTGGACTGATGCAAATCATGCGCCTCAGGGGACCTTTCCCGGCGCTCTGCTGGCCTCCAGACTCCTCCTACAAACGTTTAGAAAAAATGAGAGGATCAAGAAGAGAACCTATTACACTGAAGTACAGTTATCAAAATATTGAACCAAACTGGTGATACATTTCTTTACATGCTTTTTAGTAGCTCACTTAGTAACAGATTGAACACTGGCTCTAATAATTTCTTTTTGAGTGTATGATGCTAATGGTTTGTGAAAATACCTGTGGTTTCGGGTGATGAAGAAGTCACAGGTGCTCTTCAGGATTTCATGTCTACCGGTGGAATTGAATGAGTGTTAAATTTCAGCCAGATGTTATTGCAAATAAAGATGTGATTTTTTTTCTCATTCAGGTTCACAGAGACCAAGTTAAGAACCTGTGCACTGGAAGGCTATTTACTCTCAGCCCATCCCTTAGTAGGAATATGTATGTGCCTCCTTTTTCCTTCCTCAAATGCTTATACTGATGGTAAGGGTGATGAGGAAGTAAAAACAGTGCAGCCGAGGGAACCCAGAGCTTCACAGTATGGGGTCATAGTGGGGTGAGGCCACGTGGGTTTACTGCCTGACACCAGTTGTGATGACTCACAACTGTGATAGGTTACTGTTCTGTCTTGTACGATCTGTTTAAGAAGATGTGGAAAGTGAAATACAGTGTAGAAAAGGTTCAGTGTGGAAATTGTTAGAATAAACATTCAGGGGCTGGGAGGCATGGTTGTTTGGTCGGAAAGGCCTGGCTGCAAAGGCCCCCATCAAATGAGGCCCCTCCGACCGTGTTGTCTGCCCTCCAGCGAGTGGACAGGGTGCCTAGCTGCTGGGTGCCCTCGCCAGCAGCCGTGCCTGGTGTCGGTGTGTCAGCCCCACTGGTCTAGTCACTGTTTCTGGGAGTCTCACTCACAGAGGGCCTGGTACTGACCCAGCCGACCTGCCCTCTGACAAGGTGGTTTCAGACTCCTGATGCAGAGGCACTGTGGCTCTGAGGACACGTCTGGGGGACCTGGGGAGGGGACAGAGCGGCTGCTTCGCTCCGTCTAGGATTCCCTGGGGAAAGGGTCCTACGGCTTCGTCAGAGTCTTGAAAAGTACTGGTCAGTCACGTGGCAGGATTGAGGGCCAGTGAGTCAGCGAACCTTTCAGATGCCCTTTGTCCTGAGTCTTCCCTTCAGTGTTGGCGTGTGCTCTTCCTGACGGGTCCAGCAGCAGGCTTTGTCATCCCTCCCCTCAGGGTGAGCTGCTCAGTATGGGGTGATGCGCTCCTGTCTGGGGGATTATTTCTGTTCAGGGCGACCCTGCCACCCAAACGGTGTGTGTCATTTGGTGTAACCTCTGGCCTAGCAGAGCCTTGTTGGTGGCAGGCTGCAGGGCACGTGGTGGGAAATGCTTTTATCGTTTGCGTCTGTGTTTGATGGACGCCTGGCTGTTGTAGGCAGGCCCCAGGACGGCAGGGAGCGGGCCGACTTCAAGTCCAGGGGTTTAGGGTCACACAGGAAAAAGGAAAAAAGGAATCTAGGGACCAAGGTAGTGCTGGGCCTCGGGGCTGATGGAACTGCGGCTTGGGCCCTGGCGGGATCCGGCTGCCACCCTGGTCTTGACCTTCCCCGTTCACTTCCACTGTTGCTCTTAACCGCTGGCTGCTTCTGCACACTGTCTGCTTCTGCACGCTGTCTCCTGCAGGTTCTCCGTTTCCCAGCTCTGCCCACCTCATCCTCTTCCTGTTTCCCAGCGCACATCCTGGAGACAGGGTGACAGCTCTCTTGCCTTCCACCGTGTCCCCCAGGTGCCGACCTGGGCGCCAGGGGCTCCTGGTACCCGAGCTCTCCCCAGGGAGGGGTGGGCTCCTTTCAGCAGGATCTGCAGTGGTGGGCGGGGTCACTCGGAAGGGACTGTGGATGGTAGGAATTGTGATCGCAGCTTCCTGAACAGTCTGATCGGACTTTCAGAGAGAACGCCTTCACAAGAGTTTGGCAAACCCTCACTATATGTCACACGTTGTTTGAGACATTTTAACAAAGTTTGTATTTTTTTTTTTGCATTAAAAATCAGGAATTTAACTTTGCGATAGTCTAAGTTCAGTTATGTGTTTGTGCACAGTTTTTTTTAAAACAAATATGTGGGCTTCCCTGGTGGCGCAGTGGTTAAGAATCCGCCTGCCAATGCAAGGAACATGGGTTCAAGCCCTGGTCCGGGAAGATCCCACATGCCGCAGAGCAACTAAGCCTGTGCGCCACAACTACTGAGCCTGTGCTCTGGAGCCTGCGAGCCACAACTACTGAGCCCACATGCCACAACTACTGAAGCCCGCACGCCTAGAGCCCGTGCTCCGCAACAAGAGAAGCCACCACAATGAGAAATGAGAAGCCCGTGCACCACAACGAAGAATAGCCCCTGCTCGCCGCAACTGGAGAAAGCCTGCGCGCAGCAACGAAGACCCAACACGGCCAAAAATAGATAAATAAATAAATAAATAAATAAAACCCCCTATAAAACAAATATTTATTTCAGCACAATTTATTGCAGCCTAAGTGAAACACCCCTGTGATCCTCTACGGCAGGCGTTCAAAGCTGGGGCCCCACTGACATTTGGGGCTGGGTACTTCGTGTCCTGTGCATTGTGGGATTTTAGCAGACACCAGAGGGACCCCCACCCTCAGTTGTGACGACCAGAAATGTATTCAGATATTGCCAAGTGTTCCCTGGGGGACAAAAATCCCCCCTGGTCGAGAGGTACTGACCTAGAACGGCATTTCCCAAAATGCCTTGTGTGGAACCCGAGTTTAATGGGATAGGCATAAATTTTTACAAATTCATCAGTTCAGCTCCTTTGAGTTGTGTTTTTAGTCAGTGTTGTTACATATGTTTTCATGTATTTACAAAATTGACACATTTCTCATTTTAAATATTTGCCTAAATCTCTTTTATTTTCTGGCCGTGCCCGACGTGAAGCCTTTCAAGCATTTAGGTCTTGTTGTTTCCCATGTTTATTTGATCATCCTCTGGGCTGCCAAGCTGAGCGCCAGCCCGATCAGGGTAGGGATGGTGCTGCCAGGCCTACGTCCATGGTGCTCTGACCCTGAGCTCAGCAGTGCCCTAGGGAGAAAGATTGTCCCATGAAAGAGCCCTTGCCTTGAAGGGTTGGGGTTCCTGTTTTTCCTACAACGTATTCATTGACCGTTAACAGAAAGTATATCATGAAAGTTTTAAATATCAGTTTTTAATGATGCCAGTGATAGTCACGGTCCTAAAAACAAAGCTGTGGTCTGAATTTAACTTCTGTCAGCTGTGAAAGGCCATTCAGCTCAGAATTTACTGAAATGGATTCTGAAACCATTAAACACCTTTGTTGTTAGAATTTTGCTGTGTCTCTTGTGGACGTAAGTGGTTGGCTTGGAAATATTTTGGGGGGATAGATTTTAACAGGATTTAACATCTGATTTTATTTGAAGATTAAACTTCAAGTGGTACCTCCCAAAACCTTGCTTGAAAAATAAAGTGATATCTTGATAAACGTTTTCCTCAGAATGAGTTCTTGACTGAACACCTCCCTGGGATGGGACATGGAGCCAGGATAGAAGGCAGGGGACATTTGACTCGTGTTCTCGAGTGGCAGTCACCTCAACCCTCCCACACACAGAATGAAAATTGATTGCACTGTAGTGACGTACAACTGGTGTCCTGCAAGGTGTCTTGGAAAGGATCTGTGTTTTTGAATATAGAATTTTGAGAGTCTTGGGTTCCTTGACAGCTTTCTTAGCTTTATTAATACACAGGTTTGGTTTAGAAAAGGATCATCAATTAAATGTTTTGGGAAAGATAAGTAACTGCCCCCTAAAATCCAGAGATATAGTGTGTATTGTCTCCCAGCCCTTTTCTGGCTTCATAACCGGCTCTCACAGCCACTAAGACTGAAATTACCCCAGAATTTCTTGCGTTTCTCGGTTAGTGGAATTGGTGGAACTCTTAGAGCAGCTTCTGAGAGCAGCTGGGGAGGTGCCCTGCTGGGAAACTGAAGCCTAGCTGGGTGGGCGTGGCAGCCTGGGAGGGAGGGAGTGTGTGTGTGGATTAAGTGAAAAGTGCAAGAGACTTGACATCACCAAAGCTGAGTCAGAGAGTGCACTGTACCTGGGGTTATATTTGTCAAGTATAACATGTCTCTTGGGACAGCTAAACTTTAGGCCTGGGGTTGGCAAACTACAGGCCTATGGGCCACGTCCCACTGCGGCCTGTTTTTGTACAGCCCTAGAGCCATACATAGTACATTTTAGAGGAAAAACAAGATGGGGACTTCCCTGGTGGTGCAGTGGTTAAGAATCCGCCTGCCAATGCAGGGTACACGGGTTCGAGCCCTGGTCCGGGAAGATCCCATATGCCATGGAGCAACTAAGCCCGTGCACCACAACTACTGAGCCTGCATGCCTAGAGCCTGTGCTCCGCAGTGAGAAGCCCGTGCACCACAATGAAGAATAGCCCCTGCTTGCAGCAACTAGAGAAAGCCCGCGCGCAGCAATGAAGACCCAACGCAGCCAAAAATAAATAAATAAATAAATAAAATAAATAAAAAGGGATATGACTACAGATATGAAAATTTTACAAGTAAGAACATCCATGTACAATTTGATGGCAGTAAATTTGAAAAGCTGTGGATAGTTTATGAAGAAGATATAAATGATCAGAATTGACCTTGGAGGGACTTCCATGGTTACGCAGTGGATAAGACCCCGAGCTTCCAATGCAGGGGACCCAGGTTTGATCCCTGGTTAGGGAACTAGATCCCACATGCATGCTGCAACTGAGAGTTTGCATGCCGCAGCTAAGGAGTCCGCCTGCCGCAACTAAGACCCGGTGCAACTAAATAAATAAATAAGAATTGAACTTGGAGGTAGAAAACTTGTACAGACCAGCAACTTTGGATGAAATGGAGAAGGTAGTCAAGATTTATCTTTTTAAATTTTTTTTAGTAATTCTTTTTAAAAAAAAATTTTATTTATTTATGGCTGTGTTGGGTCTTCGTTGCTGTGCACAGGCTTTCTCTAGTTGTGGTGAGCGGGGGCTACTCTTCGTTGTGGTGCACAGGCTTCTCATTGCAATGGCTTCTCTTGTTGTGGAGCACGGGCTGTAGATGTGCAGGCTTCAGTAGTTGTGGCATGCAGGCTCAGTAGTTGTGGCTCGTGGGCTCTAGAGCGTGGGCTCGGTAGTTGTGGCGCATGGGCTTAGTTGCTCTGCGGCATATGGGATCTTCCCGGACCGGGACTCGAACCTGTGTCCCTTGCGTTGGCAGGCAGATTCTTAACCACTGTGCCACCAGGGAAGTCCCAAGATCTATCATTTTTAAAAGGCACTGAAAAGAAAAAAAAAAAAGAAAAGAAAAGGCACTGGCATGAGTTAGATCAGACTTTCATGGAACAGATACTTACTGTGTTAAATGTAACAACGATTCACTAACAAAATTACTGTGCACCTGCTGTGTACCAGACATTGCATTGGTGGTGGGGAGTATAATGGTGAACAAAAACAGACACGGCTCCTTCCTGCCAGGAAGTAGTAAAGGCACAAGTTAATCCAAGGCCCATCCGAATAATGTAAGATTACAGCTGTAGGAAGGACTGTAAAAGGAAGGCATGTTTTGCTCTGAGATGTGGGTCAGAGGTCAGGGGCAGCTCTTCTAAGATGGGGATGACTGATGTGAATGGTCCAAGGGAGCAGGAGTGGGCGAGGGGCCGAGGATTAGGATGACCAGTCTAGATGGGGGTGGGAACTGTGCTCAGAGGCTTTGGGGGTTGAGGGAAGCCCAGGGCTCTGAAGAGCCTGGAAGGGCCTGGTGTGCTGGCGGTGCGGGGAGTTGGGTGATGGGGGGCAGGGAGGGAGGAGCGCAGTAAGGACCCAGTCACGCTGAACCGTTGTGCTGCGTTACAAGTTATGATCTGTATCTTGTAGGCGGTAGGAATCCTCTGAAGGGTTTTAAGTGGGTGTGTCTTGATCAGATTTGGGTTTCCAGAAGATCCCTTTGAAGACTTGGAAACACACCCATGTCCACAGAGGGGCTGGTTAAGTAACTGCACTGAGTCTGCTACACCTGTAGTACTCAGTCTGCAGCTGTAAACAGGAGTGAAGGTGATGACAACCTACTGTGAAGCATCTTTAGGATACGGTAAGTGAGAAAAGGAAGGCCCAGAGCTGAGAAGAGCATGCACTTTTATCTGAGAGAGGTGTATAAATATTTGCTTATGATAAAAAAGCTTAAACCCCAGACTAGTTAAAATGGGGTTCCTTATTGGAGAGGGGACAGGGTTATAGATTAGGTTTCTAAACGTATCTTCTATAGTAAAATTAAATCAAAAGGAGGGGGGAGGACTACCTAAAAATTAAAGCAAAATGAATCAAAAGAATCTAACTAGGGCTCCCTTGCCTCCTTGCTTCCAAGATGGCCAAGAAGGAAAAATGGTCACGCCAAAAGGGGCCGAGCCAGCTGTGCCCAATGCATGCCCAAGAATAAGCCCATTAAGAAGTTCGTCATTTGGAACATAGTAGAGGCCGAAGCCATCAGGGACTTTTCCGAAGCAAGTGTTTTCGACACCTGTGTGCTTCCCAAGCTATATGTGACAGTACGTTACTGTGTGAGCACAGCGTGGTAGTCAAGAACGGTTCTCGGGAAGCCGGAAGGTTGGAACCCTCCCACCCCGACTTAGACCTACGGGTGCTGCCCCATGGCCTCCACCAAAGCCCAAGTAAGGAACTAGGTCCTTAAAGACTGAAGAAATACTCTTCTCTGCAAACACAATAACATGGAAATTATACTTAAAAAAAAAAAAAAGAAAAGAGGACTTCCCTGGTGGTCCAGTGGTTAAGAATCTGTGTGCCAGTGCAGGGGGACACGGGTTCTATCTCTGGTCCGGGAAGATCCCACATGTCCCGGAGCAGCTAAGCCTGTGGGCTACAACTACTGAAACCTCTGCACCTAGACCCCGTGCTCTGCAGCAAGGGAAGCCACCACAATGAGAAGCACACGAACCACAACGAACGAAGAGTAGCCCCTGCTCACCGCAACTAGAGAAAGCCCACGCGTAGCAACAGAGACCCAGCACAGCCCCCCCCCCAAAAAAAACCAAGAACCTAACTAGGAATTGAATTGGTGGCTTAAGTACACAGAGAATTATTATTTCCAGTGACTTCAAAACAAATTGGATTGTACATCTATCCTAGTAGGATAAATCCTGAAGACAAAGGAACTACAAAGAAATCTTAAACAATTTTTAGTACTTGTATTGTTAGTAGTAATATTCATATTATTTTGAAACTATATATATATATACATATACACACATACACATATATAAAATGGTAAATAAGTTATTATGTTACTGTCATTTGGAAATTATTTTCAGGGTAAGAAAAGAGATATACAAATATTAATTTGAAGTAAAGTAAATACCCTGTAATCCCAAATTTGAATTGGAGGTATCAGTGTTAATTTGTTTTTAAAAAATTTTTTTGAGAAAACATTTCTTATCCCTGTCCATTGGAAAGGCTAGAAACAGTGACCAATCAGTAGCAATGAGCACACAACACCTAGATTGTGGTTTCTACATATCATTTCCCATTGGAATCAAAGCCCCTTGGATCAATGGCAAAGTCTGGGTTTGACACAGAAAATAAACAATATGAGCCTGGAGTATCTCGTTTTACCTGAAAGCAAGAAAGCTATCAAGGGTTACTAGTGTGTTAAAAGCTGTAGGAGGTAACTGAAGGGGCTTACATTGGAAAAAGATGGGATAATTTGGAACATCAGAAAATATACACATATATAAAAAAGCTGTACTTATTTTTTACATGTTTAAACCCGTGGATCACAGCCTCACTGGTCACTGTTCGGGAACGCTAGGGAACCAGCACGTTACTCTGAAAATTGATACCAGAGGGAAAGCAGCAAGCCTTAAGAAATCCCATCACTGGGGCTGCAGTGTGGAGAATGGACTTGGGGGATGGGTGGGGTTGGGAAGAGTGGCCATGGGAGAGAGGCCCGGAGGCATATTACGGGGAGCTCAGGGAGTGGAGGTGTGATGGTCCGTGATTGTGTCTAAAAGCTTAGTTGTTGAATCAACACCAGGTGGCTCTTCTCCAAAGTGAAATTCTGGAAAATAAACTTTACGGTTGCAGTTGGGGTCTTCATCGCCCAGCATTTCAACTCTTACATGCTCACGGGTAGTATCGTTACCATGTGCTGGCAACGTACGGCGGCTGCATCATGTATTTCTCATACATGTTGATCGGTCAGGAAGGAGGAGTTCCTTTCCTTTTCAGTAATTGTTAGGATATTTTGGAGATGTCTGACTTGCAAACCTTGGCTGTTATTGGGAGATGCCACTTGTACACTTCTTACCACCAGGCCGTCATTTTCTTTAGACTCGTTAATGTTTGCAAAGCAGAGTTACCCGTGTGTGCAGCGTTGAACGTTACATGACTGAAGGTCATTTGTGGTGTGTACCTGGTGGTTCACCTTCTTCATCCATTCTCTTAGTGTTTCGCGTTTTGAATGACACTATAATTCATAGATTGAATTGATGTAATTAACATTTGTAGGCATGAAAGTTGTCAGACTGTCAAACCTTCGCCTGACTTCCTTGTGAGTTCTACAGTTATCTTAGAAACGGTTGCCATAAAACAGATAGACTGCTGGTTACTTCTCCAGCAAAACTGGGTTTATTCGGGACCAACGAAGAATTGACATCTGGGGTCTGCCACCAAGGGGAGCTCGTGCAAGGCCCTGCGTGGCCAGAAGAGGAGGGCTCTGGAGTCGAGAGTCTGCTGGAGGAATGGGGACCGTCCGGTGGCTTTTCACTGCTGGGTGGGGCTGGGCAGTGTCTCCTTGGCTGAGGCCTTGCCAGGCGAGAAGAGGAGTCTGTGCACTTTCTGTCGGGGGGCCCTACTGTCGGGGCGTGGGAGTGCGCCTGCTGGCCTCCCAACTCTATTTAATTAAGGGTTCTGTTTATTAATTGTACAAGACAGTTCTGCTGTGTCCTCTGAAATAGCACATAGAAGGAACGGCAGGGCCTGGGAGCCAGACAGATCGGCCTCTCAAAGGCGCTCCGCCTCTTTGTACCTGTCTGCTCATCAGCAGGGCTCCAGAGACTGCCCAGCGCTCCGGTCCCTGCTGGCGGGGGCACAGGAGGCCGCCCACCTCGCTCTGCTCATGGGTCTGGTGGCCAGGAGTTTGCAAGGGCTGCGGTGGGAACGGCCCGTCTCTGCCCCACAAGGCTAGGGTCCTCAGCTAGGATGGCTGGGTGGCTGAGGGCTGGAGTCTTTCGGAGGGGTTTTCTCAAATCTGGAAGTCAATGCTGCCTGTTAGCTGGGACACGAGCTGGGCCGCTGACCAAAGCACCTCTGCGTGGACTCTCGCTGTGGCCTGGGCTTCCTCACAGTGAGCGCAGGGGGCACCCTGTTTAGTCAGACTTCTTACTTCTGGGGGCTCCAGGAGCGAGTGTCCTGGTGAACACGGCGGCGGGAGCTTCCGCAGCCCTGGAGTCACACAACGTTGCTCCGGATGCGCTCTCCTGCTTCCCAGCAAGTAGCAGAGTGTAGGCCACGTTGAAGAGGAGGGGACAAAGACCCCCATCTCGGGAGGCGTGTCAGGGTTTGGGAATGTGCTCTACAAGTGCCTCACTTAGGTCTGGACATATATAGACCCTGGGAAGACATCTCCTCCCTCGTTTTCCTTCCTGCCCTCACTAAGCCCCGCTGTGACGCTGGCAGTGCAAAATGAAGATGGACCCTCCTGGACCAGTTCTCTGTGCGTCTCTGCGTTAGTGTGGGCCGCGTAAACAGGACTCTGATGCGGAGCTCTGATCTTGCGGGAGCTTCTGCTTGGCCCGCCCAGGTCGCCGAGAGTCCGCGTGCCCGTGGCTAAGCGGGGGCGTGTGGTTGACCACATACAGTGTGTGTGGGGAGCAGCACCAGAACCCTGGGTTCACCAGCACTTCGCAGCAATTGATTGAGTTCAGAGAGGTGTTTGTAAAAGCATCACAATTCCAGAGCTTTTTGCACCTTTGGTACTTTTCCTTCCAGCCCTGACGAGTCCAGTGTCTCATTTCTGCTGTTATATTGGCCTGTTTACCTGTTCCTGTGCCGTTACCCACTTCTTAGTTGTTACTCGTGGCCTTGTAGGATATTTTGAAATTTTTTGAGTTTTTCAAAAACAGCAGGAATCTTGATTGGGATTGCATCTGTGTGTGCTGAGAAAAACCAGTAGACTCTCCATAAGCTGTTAGAAATGTTGGCGGGTACAAGGTTAGCCTGCACAGACTGGGGGCATTTTTACCCAGCAGTCCACCAGAAAGTATAGTGACAATGAGATACTTTTGACGATAACAAGAAAAACCATGAAGTGTTTCAGGATTAATTAACCAGGGCTACAGAAGACCTCCACAAAAACCATCAAACTTTTTTTTTTTAAATAAATTTATTTATTTTTTATTTTTGGCTGCGTTGGGCCTTCGTTGCACGCAGGCTTTTTCTAGTTGTGGCGAGCAGGGGCTACTCTTGGTTGTGGTGCGCGGGCTTCTCATTGCGGTGGCTTCTCTTGTTGAGGAACACAGACTCTGGGTGTGTGGGCTCAGTAGTTGTGGCTCGCAGGATTCAGTAGTTGTGGCTCGCGGGCTCTAGAGTGCAGGCTCAGTAGCTGTGGTGCACGGGCTTAGTTGTTCCGCTTGCCGTGAGTTTTTAATGCCCTTTGAAATGAGGCTTTTGAGCTCTTCTCTTTTGAGAAGAGATTATTTGAGGTTATTTTTTATTTTTATTTTTTTTGCGGTATGTGGACCTCTCACTGTTTTGGTCTCTCCCGTTGCAGAGCACAGGCTCCGGACGCACAGGCTCAGTGGCCATGGCTCACGGGCCCAGCCGCTCCGCGGCATGTGGGATCTTCCCAGACCGGGGCACGAACCCATGTCCCCTGCATCGTCAGGTGGACTCTCAACCACTGCGCCACCAGGGAAGCCCTTGAGGTTATTTTTAAATCAACATTTGTTAAGGCTACAAAGCTACAGGCCTGTTTTTCTCTCTATGCTTTTTTGTTAGGATTTATAGATTTCATTTTTCTCTTTATAAGTTTAGTAAATTTTGATCTTTCACCCATAAGAAAGCCTTTGATCAACTCAAGATGATCAGACTACATGTACCATTTTTAATGATCAGTCCCATATACAACTTAAATCTCCTTATGCATTTGGAACCCTAGTTTTAAGTTTAGTAGATACACTTTTCGTTTTAAGCACCTTAAATATCTGACCAAATAAATAAAACCTTCTCAGTAGATCTAGTAACTTAAAATTACACATGTAGTGAATCTCAAGTTCTCAAACTTTCCAAACCTTCTACCAGGAAGTGACGTTCGTTGGATGAGGAACTTGGTTTTGTTCACTGCTGCACCCTCAGGACCTAGAATAGTCCCTGGCAGTCAGTAAACTTGCATAAATGAAGAAATGTTTACAATCTTAGTAGATTTCTTGTGCCTTTTCACTAAAAAAGAAATGTGTAAAATCAGTAACTCAGTTATACTTTTAAATTGGAATCAAGGCTAAAACCTAAGATTAATTTGCCAAATTTTCTTGCGTACTGCAAACAACTTAAATGTCAAATACATAGATTATTCTGGAGCTAAACACAAAAATATTAAAATCTAAATCTCCCACAGGGCTTAGAGACACCACTAAGGCAGTAAGGAAGTCATCTCAGGCGAGTCGGGCTTCTCATCTGGGGGACCACGTGGGCTGGGATGAGGGAAGCTGGGGTGCTGCTGACCTGGGGCCCCCTCCACCGTCTGACCCGCATGCTGCACCTCCTCTTCCTGTCTCTGCGGACTGAGCCAACCTGGACCTTCCCGGACTCACCATCTGCTCTGAGCAGGAAGGCCTTCTCCACCTGGTGGGACTCAGCCAGTCTGTCTACCTCTGGTTCTTCCCTGATTTGTCACTTGTCCTGGACTAGAATGCTTAGAAATATTAAAATGCCTGCCTGTTAGATTTGGCTCACATTTCATTTTTTTGTCTGCCTTTCAGGTCACAACACTAACGCTATCTTCTTAGCTGAGTTTGAGAAGAGTGTAACTTTTTTTTATGGGTAACTGTACATATGGTCAAATTGCCTTCCAAACCAGTTACACGGTTTTTGAGACCTAGGATTCCTTCAGGGTGCTGGGTTTCACTTCATCTTTGCTAGCAAAGTGGTGCACTGTTGTTTTAAAGTTAATAATTGCTAGCTGAGAAAGGATGTATAGTTTTAAATTTTGTATTTCTTTAATTACTTTTAGTTTTAACGTTTCTGTACATGAAAATTGGAAAGTTGTGTTTTCTTCATTTGTGTTAATCTGGCTGGAACTCTTGAAAGGGTACCAAAGTGACAATTTCCATAAATGTGTTCTTTTTTAACTGGATGAAACTTGTAGAAATAAAATGGACAAAAACCGTGTCTCACCCTTAAAGACCATGGTATTGTAAGTCTGTTGGGTTGGCAGTCCTTTGACTTGGATTTTAGAGCCTCGCGTGACGTTACGAAGTGAAGACAGTTGGAGGAAAGGGAACCCGTGTGCACTGTCGGTGGGGATGTAAAGTGGTGCAGCCACTATGGAGAACAGTATGGAGGGTCCTCCAAAAACTAAATATAGAGCCACCATATGATCCTGCAATCCCACTCCTGGGCGTATATCCGGAGAAAATGAAAACACTGATTCAAATGTTCACAGCAGCACAGTTTCCAGTAGCAAAGATATGGAAGCAACCGAGGTGGCCATCAGTACATGAATGGATAAAGAAGTGGTGTATATTTACACAATGGAGAACGACTCCGCCATAAAAAAGAGTGAAACCCTGCCATTTGCAACAACATGGAGGGACTGGGGGTGTTATGTAAGTGAAATAAGTCAGAGAAAGGCAAATACTGTATGTTGCCCTTATATGTGGAATCTAAGAAATAAACTAGTAACTATAACAAAACAGAAACAGACTCAGAGATATAGAGAACAAACTAGTGGTTACCAGTGGGGAGAGGGAAAGGGCAGGTAGGGGTAGGGGATTATGAGACATAAACTACTAGGTATAAAATAAACAAGATACAAGGATATATTTTACAGCACAGGGAATATAGCCAATATTTTTTAATAATTATAAATGGAGTATATAACCTTTAAAAAAAGGAGTGAGGACACTGTTGTTGAGTTTGAATATAATAGAAGCTTACTTTTCTATGTAATGGGGGAGAGAATTAGGGATTAATTGATTGTTTAGAAATCTCAAGTTAACCTTGGTTTTCATATAATACCTAAAAGAAGAGTTTTTGCTAAACAAAGATGAGCCTGCTGACCTTTCATCCTTGGGTTGGATGCTTTATTTCCCAGTTAATGGTAGGTTTCCCTTAGTCACTCAGATTCTGTCTTGGGCCTGCCTTGGCCAGGGATGGGAGGGCCTGTAGCTGAATCGCTGAGGTTGCCAGAGGCCTGGACCAGGGCACACGCTTCCTCCCAAGCCCAAGCAGCTCTGCGGGATGACCTTGTGAATTCCGCTGGGGGCTGTTTGCCTGCCCGCTTGCAGGTGCCAGGCAGTGTTTCTGCCCCAACATGGAGGATCATTTTGCTGCAGCCTGGAATTGAGCGCCTGCGGGCTTTGCAGATAGATGGCTGCCGGCAGGCCTGGACCACCCTTTCAGGCGGACAGCGCCATCTGCTGGCAGCTTCTTCCAGGCGCCTTCGGTGTCCTGCGGGAGTGAGAGCAGGGCACTCTGTCCCCATCCTTTTACTCAACAAAGTGTTAGTCATATGGAGTTGCCTTTTTTTCCCCCCACTTCCTTGCGTGGTGTTCCATTGTAGAGAGAGCACGTATCTTCAAAGCTTTGGACGCAAACTTCAAAATTTTTCCTTTAGGACAGCCGTACCAAGTTATGTCAGATATTGACGTTTTAACCAGGTGGGTAGAGAGAAGGACTACACGTCTGTATGTTTTTAAAATGAAACGTTGACTTGTCCCCAGTATTTATTATGGGCATTTTGAAAGCGCCCGGAGTTGGAAGAGTGATCCGCCACTGCCTGGATCCGGCAGCTGGGGGCTCGGCCGCGCTGTCATCCCGTGGGGCGGGCCGGCGGAGGCTGGAAAGTAACGTGGAGAACTGGCCCCCAGCCGAGACCCACTTGGCTGTGGCTCTGCCTTCTTGGTCTAGGCCCTTCCAGGGCCTCTGCTGTGCATTTTGTTCAGGTCAGCTGCTGGGAAGCCGCTGTCAGGTGGACGCCCGTAGGTGAGCAGCTCGGGCCCCTCCCGGCGCTGGGCTCAGGACCGGCTGGCTCTGGGTGTCCTCGGCCTGTCTCAGCACCACTCCAGTCTGCTTCGGATTCACACAGGTTCACGTGGCCATCCCCTCGCCCCCCCTCGGCGCCTCTCAGAGCCTCCCCTCCCCCTCTCGGCCGGACGCGCCTCTCGAGACCCCTAACGTGATTACCCCTGTAAAGACCCTGTTTCTAAGTAAGGCCCCACTTGCAGGGCCTGGGGGTTAGGACCTGGGCTATCTTGGAGGACACGTTTACACCTCTGCACGTGCTGGCCACGCCCTGACGATTACCGGGCTTGTACCGGTGGCCCAGACTCGCTCGTTCAGAATTCCCCCGTGGGTACTGAGGAGCGTCTCAGACCGTCAGCGTCCCGTCTCTTGCTTCCTCCCAGGCCGCAGAACCCGCCCCCCCACCATTGGCTCCACCTCGGGACATGCGGCTCTGCTCTCCCAGTGGCTCAGGTGGGAACTGTCGACCCTCCCTGGACCCGCCCCCCTACCCATCCCAGGCCATCTGCACGCCCTGTGCTCCCGTCAGCCCCCGTCCACACGGCCTCCACCCTCCTTGGCCCTACAGTCCCTCACCTGCCCTGCACGCCGTCAGAGGGACCGTCCCGAGCCGGGAGCCTCAGGGCCCTTCTGGTCAGACCTTCCTGGGGCTTCCCTCCCCCGCCCCAAGAAGGTGCACAGTCTTCACGTGGCCCATGAGTGGGTGTGACCTGCTCCCGTGTCCCCCACTGCCCCCCGACTCTGCTGTCCCTCTGCACATGGCTCTGCTGCCCTCCTGTCTGCGGGGGGCACGGGTGGCATCCCCACCTGGTTTCTCTCGTCTCATTTACCTGTGTGCGTGGTGACAGGTGAATGACAGCGTTCCCACCTTTGCATCGCGTGCAGATGTGAGCCGATGCCCGGCGCAGCCTCCCTGAGCTCACCTGTGTCCTTCCTGCCTGAGGTCGGCCTCGCCGGGCTCAGTGTCAGTGCACCTGCCCCGTCATGCAGCCGTGTGACCCGCCAGCTGCGCGCTCACCCTCTGTCGTGTCACCCCGCCCGAGCGCCCCTGCCCCTCCGTTTGCTGCCTGGCCTTCCTCTTATTTGTGGCCCCGGGAAAGCCCCAGGGCCCAGGACAGTGTCCCTCATGTGTAGACATTACTAGGCATTTGCTGGGTGAGTGAAGGAATAAAACCCAAATGCCTGGAGACGTGATAACGCGTCCAGGCCCGGGGCAAGTACAGACACGCAGTCACCAGGCAGGTGCGGGGCTGCTGAGTAGGATTTGGCTTATACCGCAGTGTGAAGGATGGTTTTCACTCTCCGGGTGAAGATGTGTATTTAAAAAGGTATACGGGTGCTGTGGAATAAGGGGACAAGAAATGCTCTGAGTTATTAACCGATGCTTCTCTGCTTTTGTCTTCCCAGACACCGTTTGCTTTTGACTCAAGATGATTTGATGTTTTATAAAAGAACTCACTCACCATGATGGCTACACAGACGTTGAGCATAGACAGCTATCAAGATGGGCAACAAGTGAGCGCTGGCGCCCTGTTCCACGTCCTAAGTAGTCAGCCGACCTAGTACTGAAACGCGAACAGTGCCTTGTGTGGCACAAGCTAGTTTCTGTGAGGGTGCAGCTTCAGTGTTGAACGTTTGGTGCATTTATTATATCTTGGTGCTCAGAAAGATTAGCTGTAGAATTGTTCAAATAATTTCCTAAATGACACCGAGATTGCCAGTAATTCTGAGTCCCCTCAGTCATAGTTTCTTGGGAATTGACCTTTCTCACGTCAGTGTTAGTAAGTATCGTTGCTCTTAAAGGTTGTGGTGATTATCATGGACTCCCGTGGTGCCCAGTTGCTGGCCTGCGCGGGAGCTGTGCGGTTTCGTTCCCCGGCATGTGGGTGGCAGAGGGGACCATCCGATGGCACGTGGGTGCAGCTGCGGTGCTGTCTGTACGTCTCCTGCCCCTGCAGGAGACGGTCATGATGCTCGGCTCCCTGCTCGAGGGTTTAGGGACCGCCCCCCCAAACCTGGGGCGCCTCGCCCACCTGTCACTCCCCACTTGGTGTGACTCAGGGGGTGTGTAGGACCTGAGCTGCAACCCTGTCCCCTTCCCAAGTCGGGTCTTCCCTTGATGGACAGTTTTGTTCCATTCCTGGGATGTTTCCTGTCGCAGTGATTTTGGTTTTGTTGATTTAAAAAAATGTTTTAAGTGTTTTTGCTTCTTAGAGGTAGGGAATTGTGTTTCAGGCTGCTCTCTTCACCGGGAAGTCCTCTGATATTTCCAAGAGATTTTGCTCCTCAGATGCACATCTAACGATGTCCCTGCTTCCCTGGGCCCTGCGGTGGCTCCTCGTGGACGCCCTGCCCGGAGGGCCCTACGACCTCACAGGCTCTCACCTCTGCCTGCCCCAGGGCCCTGGCTCTGGCTGCCCCTGGGCTCTGCTTCGCTCTGTCCTGCAGGTCTTTGCTTCGCCCCGCTTTCTGCGAGGACCCCCCACTGGCCCTGGTTACCCCCACGGCCCGCTCCCCACCTGCCACCCGCTTCCCGGTCCCTTCCTCTGATCTTTGTTCTCCATCCGTGGCAGTGATCACCTTCCGACACACCCTGTTACGTGTCCGTCTCCCTCCAGCTGGTCCCTGCCCTGATGCAGGGAGTCCAGGGCAGGGCTGGGCGCAGCGGGGAAGGCCTCGCTTGTAACAGCTCAGCACTTCCCGTGACGTGGAGAACCGCTTGTGAGCATTCCTTTCAGTAAGCATTTGATCTTCTACAGTACAGACAGACCGCATTTACTTAGCCGGTCCTCTGGTTGAACATTTAGATGCCTCTTTTTTCACGATCATTTTTTTAAAATCCTGAAATAAATCCTTTAAGGCTTTTTTTATAGTACTGTCAGACTTCTCTCCAGAAGGACTGTGTTTGATTGGGCTTTAGTCAGTCGCTTTTGGTTTTGGGGTTTTTTTTTTTGTCTGCATTGGGTCTGGGGCGAGCAGGGTCTACTCTTCGTTGCGGTGCACGGGCTTCTCATTGCGGTGGCTTCTCGTTGCGGAGCATGGGCTCTAGGTGCACAGGCTTCAGTAGTTGCGGCACGTGGGCTCTAGGCGCGTGGGCTTCAGTAGTTGTGGCTCGCGGGCTCTAGAGCGCAGGCTTAGTAGTTGTGGCGCACGGGCTTAGTTGCTCCACTGCATGTGGGATCTTCCCAGACCAGGACTCGAACCCATGTCCCCTGCATTGGCAGGCGATTCCTAACCACTGCGCCACCAGGGAAGTCCCACTCAGTAGTTGTGGCGCACAGGTTTATTTTTTTAAGAGAGAAGCAATTCCCAAGTATACTGTTCCATCTAAAGGCAGCAGAATGGAAGTAACCTGCTCACCCTGGCCTGTTGGAGAGTTGAGAACAGGGCCTGAGCCCGGACCTGCAGGGCTGCTCTCTCGGCTGCAGCCCCGAGCACCAGGCTGGGTTCCTGGCAGGATGCAGGCTCTCCCATCTCCGTGGATAAGCTTCCCCCCAACACCCCCACCCCACCACAGGTTCCCCAACAGGCTGCTTCCTTGAGGGGATGGGGGTGGCAGTTGTGGGCGGGGCAGGTGGATCCCAGATACCCCAGTCCTGAAGAAGCCGAGGAGGGTGGTGATCTGCTCAGGGATAATGAGAAGTTTACTGTAGCGATTTTGTTTTATTTGTAAACTGAATTCTTTATGTTGAAGGATTTAAATCCTTTTCCCCTAAGTTACAAACAACACAGCCAGTTTAAAGCAATTTCAGTGGTAACATCTTTAAGGCTTCTTCTTACGTTTAACACTGTTTCTTTAAACACCGCTGGTCTTTGCTTTCTGGATGCAGTGACTTTCCTTAACATTTAAAAAAAAATTTTATTTATTATTTTCGGCTGTGTTGGGTCTTCGTTGTGGTGTGTGGGCATCTCATTGCGGTGGCTTCTCTTGTTGCGGAGCACGGGCTCTAGGCGCGCAGGCTTCAGTAGTTGCAGCACGCGGGCCCTAGAGTGCGCAGGCTTCAGTAGTTGTGGCTTGCGGGCTCTAGGGTGTGTGGGCTTCAGTAGTTGTGGCACGTGGGCTCAGAAGTTGTGGCTCGTGGGCTCAGTAGTTGTGGCACACAGGCTTAGTTGCTCCGCGGCATGTGGGATCTTCCCGGACCAGGGCTCGAACCCGTGTCCCCTGCATTGGCAGGCAAATTCTTAACCACTGCATCACCAGGGAAGTCCCTGTAACATTTTTATAGCTTGTGTATTCCTGAGTTTAAGGATAGGTAAGGGAGAATTTCAGCCCTGTCACAAATATGGAGCATCTTGGGTTTGAGTTGTTTTTGTGACAGGATAAGAAAGCTTGGATTATTTGTTTGTTCTTCTCTTCCTGCCACGTTACTCACTGTGAGGACAGAGAACAAGGAGAGGCAGACGAGAAAGACTACACGTGTACCAGTTCCCTTCAGGGATGTAGAGTTATTACGGTTCTGAAAATCATAAGCATTTCACAGATATCGGTCCTCTCAACTTTTAAATGTTTTGGAAATTTGACCTTTGTTTTAGCCATTTAGAAGCACATTAAATTCAAAGGAGTTTGTTGGTAGTATTCTTTACGTATTATTGCTTGTCATATAACTGTCTGGCAGCTTACCATTCCACTGCATTTCTGTTTGAGAATAGAATACAGTAAGTCCCCTGCATACGAACGTGTTCCTTTCCAACAGCAAGTTTGTGTCCAATTTGTCATTAAGTCCAACAAAGTTAGCCTAGGTATCCAACTAACACAATTGGCTATATAGTACTGTAGTGTAATAGGTTTATAATCCGTTCGCATCTTTGAAAGTTCACAACTTGAAGGTTCGTACATAGGGGACTTACTGTACTTGGTAGCAGCTTATTTTCTTTTTAGTAACAGAAGTCCTCTTCCTCCTTTCACAGATGCAAGTAGTAACAGAGTTAAAAACGGAGCAAGACCCCACCTGCTCTGAACCGGATGTGGAAGGAGTGAGCCCTCCCCCTGTGGGGTCCCAGACCCCGATGGACGCAGACAAGCAGGCCATTTATAGGTAGCAATGAGATGTGAAGCATGTGGGTGTTCAGAGGAGTAAAGAGAACGGAAAATCTGGTTAACTGGAACGTGAGCTATTAGCCAGGCAGAGCAGTGAGGCATGATGTGATAACTACTGGGATGAAAGTTTTCTCAGATTACAACGTTATTCCTAATATCTTTTTTAAAAAGTTTTGGAATGTAAATCTACATTTTAGTCAACCTTACAAAACGCAATCTTCAGGCCCAGATAGTTGTACTGGAGAATTCTACCAAAAAGAAGAAAAAGCAGTAAGTTAACACAGTCTTTTCCAGAAAATAGAAGAAGAGGGAATGTTTCTGAACTCATTTTATGAATTGAACATCACTCTGATACTAAAGCCAGACAGAGACAATATAAAAAAAGAAAAAACTAAAGACTAGTATGCCTCATGAACTTTGGCATAAAAAGCATTCATAAAATATTAACAAATAAAATCCAGTAACATGTAGAGAGAAGAATATTTACTGACCAAATGGAGCTTATTCCAGGAATATGAGACTGGTTCACCATTCAGAGATCAACCAGTGAGACCCACAACGTGATCATATCAAGTGATGCAGAAAAGCATTTGACAGAAGTCAACAGCCAGTTATGATTAAAAACTGTCAGTGAAGCAGTAATAGAGGGGAACTTTCTTAGCCTGATGTAGGGAAACTACGAAAGAACCCTGCAGCTCGCATCATACTTAATGGCGGAAGATGCAACGTTTTCCCCCATGTTTGGGGATAAGGCAGAGGTGTCCACCCTGACTCCTGTTCAGCTCTGTAATGGACGTTTAGCCAGTTCACTGAGGCAAGACAAAGAAAGAAAAGGTATATCAGGTTAGAAAGGAAGAAATAAAGCTGGCTTTGTGCACAACTGACATGATTGTCCACATATAGAAAATCCCAAAGAGTGTACCAAAGAACTTCCAGAACTAAATAAGTGAGTTTAATTAGGTCACAGGTTGCAAGGGCAACACACAGAAACCAATCCTATTTCTCTACTAGTAATGTACAATCAGAAACTGAAATTCAAGAGAAAATACCACTTTTGAGAGCTCCAAAAAAATGTAGGTATAACTCTAATAAAGCACATACAAAACCTTTATGTTGAAAACTATAAAATGCCAATGGAAGCAGTCAAAGGAAACCTAAATAAAGGGCATACGATGTTCATGGATTGGAAGACTCAACATAGTAATGATGTCATTTCTCCTAAAGTTGCTCTATAGCAATTACAATTGAAGTTGTAGCAGGATATTTCTGTACATATAGACAAGTTATTTCTAAATTTTATATGGAAGTCAAAAGAACTAGACCAGCTAAAACAATTTTGAAAAGAAGAATAAAGTTGGAAGAATCAGTCTACCTGATTTTCTCAGTGGAGAAAAGGTGGAGTTTACAACAAATTGTCCAAGTTGGAACAATTGGACATCAACATGCAGAGAGAAGATCCTTGACCTAATCTCACATCCTTTACAAAAATCTACTCAAAATGGAGTATGGATCTAAAAGTAAAATTTAAAACTGTCCAACTGGTGTTAACCATACAGTGAAATATTATGCAGCCATAAAAAAGAATGAAGTACTGTTACATGTTACAACACTGATGAGACTAGGAAACATCATGCTAAGTGAAAGAAGCCAGACACCAAAGGTCACATAGTATATGACTCCATTTATATGAAATGTCTAGAACTGGCAAATCTGTAGAGACAGAAAGTAGATGAGTGGTAGCCTGGGGCTGGGGTTTGGTGGAAAATGGAGAGTGACTGCTAATAGTTACAGGGTTTCTTTGGGGGATGAAAATATTATAAAATCGACTGTGGTGATGGTTGCACAACTCTGTGACTATACTAAAATCTGTTGCATTATAAACTGTAAACAGATGAATTATGTGGTGTATGAATTATATCTCAGCAAAGCTGTTATATAAAATATTGCATATGTACATACTAAAACATTTTCAAGAAAGTGTAGAACACATATTTTAAAATTTTTCCCCCCCAGGCATCCACTATTTCCATTATTAGCTTTGTTGTTTGAAAAATGTGAACAATCTACACAGGGCTCGGAAGGCACAACTTCTGCCAGTTTTGATGTGGACATTGAGAACTTTGTAAGGAAGCAAGAGAAGGAAGGAAAGCCCTTCTTTTGTGAAGATCCAGAAACTGACAATTTAGTAAGTAAAATACATGTTTTTACTTTTTATTTCTTCTAAATTTAATCCGTTCCATAAATTTTAAATTTCTAATTAGAACTTCAGATTGTTTGTGGCCAAAGGGGAAAACTGTACAATTCATGAGATAGTTTTCCGTGTGTGACTTGAATGTTGCCAGGTCTCCAGCCTTCTCTGTTGACCCCTTCCTGTAATAATCCAACAGGATGGCTTGAGCCTGCATTCTGAGTGGGCTGGGGGTTCAGTCCCTCCCGTATGTTCAGGAAGGTCCACTGGGGTCAGCGTGCCCTGTGTCTTGCTTCCTGGGAACGTGTCTGGGCCCAGCTTCAGGTGTTGGCTCTTCCCTGATTGTGGACCACAACTTTGTTCTCCAGGACAGCTCTGTCTGGAGGCTGGCACTGGTGGTGGGTGACAGGCTGTGTGACGACTCGGAGTGGCCTGTGAGCACAGAGCAGGGACGGACCTATCAGGGGTCCGACACCCCTCACGGCCTCCCTTAGGCTTTCAGTCTGAAGCCAGCCTGGCTCACGCGGGTGCCCCCCTCCCAGGTCCAGTGCTCCAAAACCCTGGGTTCTCTGTGCTTCCCGAAAGCAATGGAGAGTTCCTTGGGCTGACATCACTGCTGTGCCCAAGGGGAGCGGCATCCTTAAGCACCGGGCAGCCCTGGCAGCCTGTGTCTGGGGCTGGATTCCCACTAGAGTTGGCCAGCTCCCAGACCAGAACCTTAGGCCCCTCATCAGCAGGAAAGGGTCTTTGGAAAACTTTTCCCTGGATAAATGGCCTTGGTCTTAGGTGCTATTGTTTTTAATTTTTCATTAATATTCAACCCTTACAGCCAAGGAGATCTTACAGGTGAGGTGTCTGACTTCGAGTCTGTCTCCTCTTCTTCGAAATGGGACCAACAGTGCCTGCCTTTTGGGGACGAGGACCAGATGCTCTCTCTGCCTCTGCATCTCTGCTATGCGGCCAGCAGCGAGGAGGGCACGGGTGTAGCCAGCATGGGCCAGGCCGGCAGGGACCAGGGCTCTCCTGCCTGGTGCCCTAGCACGGGGCCTAGCAGAGCTTGATGCTTGGTCATTCTCACTACTGACTGGCTGACGGGTTCACTCCACAGAGACGTGTGAACTGTCCCCACCAAGGTCACGGGGAAGGAGCTGAGTTTTAGGCTGTTCGTTCACAGGAAGTGGTGTCTATGCTAATGGTTCATCACTAGTGTCAGTCATCTACCGCTGGGAGACGAGTTGCCCCCAAATGTAGTGACTTTGTATAAAACCGAAGAACTTTTAGAAAAATTGTAAGAGAAAATCTTTAGGATCTGGGGCTAATCTAGGGGTAGGCGGAGTTCTTAGACTTGATGCCAAAAGCAGAATCCATTAAAGGCGGAGTTGGTAAGTTGAACTTCTTCAAAATTAAGAACCACCCGGGAGGCGCGTACGGATTCATCCCCATTTACAGATGAAGGAGCAGTAGCAGGGCGAGGGTGAGTTGCTGGGCGAGGCCAAGGTCGAGGCCCGGCTGGCTCCCGGAGCTGTGACCGCCTCTGTCCCTGCACGCCAGGTGGAGCCGAAACAACAAGCCCCAGGTCAGTGGGGCTGGAATGCGTGGTGGTTCTGCATAGTATCTGGTGTCTTGCTCCTCCTGTTACTGGCGGTACAGGACGCCTCGGCTGGCTCATAACCAAGCTGAGTCATAACCAAGCTCATAACCAAGGAGAGTCGTGTGGTGATAATGATAACTTACCGTCATGCTCCCTTTTTCTGGTCTGAAAGTCTTCATTTTCTTGCTTCTAGATGGTAAAAGCAATCCAGGTTCTGCGTATTCATCTTCTTGAGCTGGAAAAGGTTAATGAACTCTGCAAAGATTTCTGCAGTCGCTATATTGCTTGTCTAAAAACGAAAATGAACAGTGAAACTCTCCTGAGTGGGGAACCTGGCAGCCCGTACTCCCCTGTCCAGTCCCAGGTATTTACGGCGGGCCCTGTGCTCCTGCTCGCTCCCTGCAGCGTCTGCAAGGGTGAAACGTGCTGATGTCTGAGGCCACCGGCCCTTTCAGGATTGTGGGGCTGCCCTCTGCTCTTCTGCCCTGAGGATCCTCTAGGTCTCTGAACGTGGCCTGTGCTGGGAATGTGTTCCCTCGGGCCAGAGAGAGAGCCCACCTGGGCTTCGTGCCGTGAAAAAGGGAGGCTTCACTCTGTGTTCTGGACCCTGGAGCCCATGTTTCTGGAGGCCAGAGTACCAGTCATTTCTTTCTAATTCTTTTTTTTTTTAATGAATTTTTAAGATTGTGGTAAAATACACATAACACAAAACTTACCATTTTAACCATTTTAAAGTGCACAGCTCAGTGGCATTAAGCACGTTCACATTGTTGTGCAACCATCACCACTGTCCTTTCCAGAACGTTCTCACCTTCCCAACCTGAGACCCTGTTCCACTGAAACACTGACTCCTTCCTCTCCCTCCCCCTCCCCCGCCAGCCCCTGGCCCCCACTATCCTGCTTTCTGTCTCTGTGACCTTGACTCCTCTAGGTACCTTATGTAAGGGCAGTTATACCATGTTTGTCCTTTTGTGTTTGGCTTATTTTACTTAGCATAATGTCCTCAAGTTCATCCATGTTGAAGCACTGTAATTAGCCATTCTGAAGGGGTGTAGTGACATTTCATTGTGGTTGTAATTCGCATTTCCCTGATGGCCAGTGATGTTGACCATCTTTTCATGTGCTTACTTCCCATCTGTATATCCTCTTTGGTAGAATGTCTGCTCGTGTCTTTTGTCCATTTTCTAATTGGATTTTTAAAAAATGGTTGACCTTGGAGAGTATTCTAGATGCAAGTCCTCCATTGGATATATGGTTTGCCAATACTTTCTCCAAGTCTCTAGCATATCTTTCCATCTTCTTAACAGGGTCTTTTGCAGAGCAAACCTTTTTCATTTTGATAAAATCCCACTTATCAGATTTCTTTTTATGAGTCATACTTTCAGTGTCAAGTTTAAGAACTCTTGGCCTCGCCCTAGGTCCCAAAGATTTTTCTCTTATTTTTTTCCTAAACATTTTATATTTTACATTTAAATCCATGGCCCATTTTCAGGTTTGGTTTTTCTTGCCTATGTTCATCCATTTGCTCCAGCACCGTTTGTTGAAAGGGCTGTCCTTCCTCCATGGAATTGCCTTTGCACTATTGTCAAAAACTAGTTGGGCATATTTGTAGGCCCTGTTGCTATGTTCTCTGTTCTGTCCCATTGATCTGTGTATCTAGACCGTAGAGTCTTGATTCCTGTGGCTATATAAGTCTCAAAATTGGGTAGATGGATTCCTCCAACTTTATTATTTTTCAAGATTATTTTAGTTATTCTAGTTCCTTAGTCTTTCCACATGAATTTTAGAATAATCTTGTCTATATCTGCAAAAAAATGTTACTGAGGTTTTGACAGGAGTTGCGTTAAACCTGTGTGTCATCTTGGGGAGAGTTGACACCTTTACTGTGTCGACTCTCCCAGCCCACAGTCGCGGCGCTCTCTCCACTAATTTACTCTTCTGTGATTTCTTTCATCAGTGTTTTCTCGCTTTTGACATGAAATTCCTGCACACGTGATTTTAGAATTATACCTAAGTATTTCACTCTTTTGCACAATCGTAAATTGTATTATATTTTTAACTTCAGAGTCCATGCCAATATGTAGAAATCCAGTTGATTTTTGTATCTTTGTCTTGTATCCTGGGACCTGGCTGAACTTCCTTATTAGTCCTAGGAGATCCTTTTTGTAGATTCTTTAGGATTTTCTACCTGTTTAGTCTTGTCATCTGCAAATAGGGACAGTTCTATTTTTTCCCTTCTGATCTATATACTTTCTGTTTCCTTTTCTTGCCTTATTGCTCTGGCTGGAACATCCAGTACTACCTTGAATGGGATTGAGGGGACATCTTTGCCTTCTTCCCAGTCTCGGGGAATAGTGGTAGGTTTGTTTTTTTTCTAGATGCTCTTTATCAGGTTGAGGAAGTTCCCTTCTATTCCTATTTTTCTGAGAGTTTTTATTATGCTGAATTTTGATAAATGCTTTCCTGCATAGATTGATATGTGGTTTTTCTTCTTTCATCCATTAATATGGTAGATCTATATTACTTGATGTTTTTTGAATATTGAGCAAGCTTTGCATTCCTGAAATAAACTCCACTTGGCCCTGGCACATAATTCTTTTTGTATAGATTCCTGAATTCTGTTTACTAATATTTTGTTAAGCATTTCTGTGTCTATATTGAGGGATATTCATCTGTAGTTACCTTTTTCGGTACAGTCTTGGGCTAGGTTTGGTATCAGGATAGTATAAGCTTCATAAAATGAATTGGAGAATGTTCCCTCCTCTTCTGTTTTCTGGAAGAAATATGTAGAACTGGTTAATTGTGTTAATTCTTCTTTAAATGCTTGATAGAATTCTCCAGTGACACTACCTAGACCTGGAGATTTCTTTTTTAGAAGTTTTAAAATTACTAATTCAGTTTCCTTATTAGTTATAGGGCTATTCAAATTATCTGTTTCATGTTGGATTTTGTCTAAGCTGTCAAATTTATGTGTGTCGAGTTATTTACAGTAGTATTCCTTTTTCATCTTTTGATATCTTCAGGGTCTGTAGTGATCTCCCCTGTTTCATTCCTGATATCAGTAATTTGTTTTTTTCTCTTTTTTTATTCTGTCCGTCTTACTAGAGGTTTGTCACTGTATTGATCTTTGCAAAGAACCAGCTCTTATTTCATTGATTTTTGTTTTTCTATTTTCAATTTCATTGATTTCTGCTTTAATCTTTATTATTTCCTTCCTTCTGCTTGCTCTGGTTTCATTTTGCTCCTCTTTTTCTAGCTTTTTGATGTGGGAACTTAGAATACTGATTTGGATTGCTTAATTTTTTTTTTTTTTTTTTTTTGTGGTACGCGGGCCTCTCACTGCCATGGCCTCTCCCGTTGCGGAGCACAGGCTCCGGACACACAGGCTCAGCGGCCATGGCTCACGGGCCCAGCCGCTCCGCGGCATGTGGGATCTTCCCGGACCGGGGCACGAACCCGTGTCCCCTGCATCGGCAGGCGGACCCTCAACCACTGCGCCACCAGGGAAGCCCTGGATTGCTTAATTTTTGTTCTGACCAAGTTTATATAGCAAACTTTATATAGACCTACCAAAGCTTATACGTTCAAATGGATGTGATAGCCCACAGAGTAATTGTCTTTGAAGGATATCTACTTAGGCTATTTAACCGCTCAAATATCTGGGTGCCTGCTGTGTGCCAGACCCTGTGCTGGATGCCAGGTGCAGAGATCCGTCCCTCGCCAACTCCCAGTCCAGCCATCACAGGAAATGGATAAATTGGCCCATTTGGATCTGACTTCAGATGGGTAGATTCTCCGACATGGTATTTACGGACATTTGCATGGAGCCTGCAGTAGGCCAGGCCCAGACCCAGCACCCCACAGACGTGGACGCTGGGGGTTCCAGTGTGCTCTGTGCTGTGGGAAGGGCAGGTACAGGCTGTGCCCCCGGGGGTGACTCCCCAGCCTGTGGCATCATCTTTTGAATAGCTCATCGTGTCCAGGAGGCTTTGGTTCTTGGAAAACTCTGAGCCAAGTTGAATGGAGAAGGTGTGTGACTCGATCAGGTAATTTTAGTCTTCCTAGTTATATCTCCAGGGCTGTAGGGTGTGTTTAATATGCTGATGAGGTGAAAGATAATCTTTTGGAAGCTAAATTGAAACTAATATCTCAGTATTGATCATATCATATTTAACGTTCAGTCAGTTTGGCATCTCTTGCTTCCAGATATGTCTGTAACGCATGCCTTACGAAGGCTTGTCCTGTGATGATGCTCTTTGCCTCAAGCATCTTTCCTTTACTGATGATGCCATTATGCCACGTGTTTTGGAGTTTTAAACATGGGTTTTCTGTTTTCTGATAACATAACCCATTCGCTGTGTGTTTATGACTTACAGCAGATTCAAAGCGCCATCACAGGAACTCTCAGCCCCCAAGGAATCGTGGTGCCAGCATCCGCTCTGCAACAGGGGAATGTCACCATGGCAACCGTGGCAGGTATGACGACAGAAAAAAGGACACTTTCCTTGAGCTTTTGCAGAAAGAAGTCCTTTATATTAGAATGAAGAAGTGCATAAACATGGTTTCTAATTAATGCCAATTCCCGATACAGGAGTGACAGTGTCTAGAGCTCTTTGAATGCCTGGCTCTTGTTCATTCTCAGTAACAAATATTTTATACAAATTGGGTTTCCCTCTCAAAAAATATTGGCAGGAAAGGTTTTATATGGGAGTTGAAAATATATAGCAAAAACCAACAGAAATTTTCAAATAACATAGTTTTTAATTGTGCTCTTAGCAGCACCTGGAGAATCTTAAGTAGCGTCATTAATCGATGATAAGCAAATGAAAGTGCAGCCTTAGTGTCAGTATTACTTGTTATGGATGCACCCGGGAGCTCTAGAATCTGTCCTCTTCCTGTGATGGTTTTTCTTATACGTTGCACATACAGAACCCTCATGAAAATGGAATGGGCCCAGAAGGAGGGGGAGAAATTGAACTAAAACCCTCCACATAATCACACAAAGGGAAACCTCCGCAGGAAGATGAAAGCACGTTGGATGAAAAAAATAACTAGAATAAAAATATTTGTTATCTAACGCCTTTGGCCAAGTCCTTTAATACGTGCCAGGAAATGGAGGCGAACAAAGGAGGGGGCTCACAGACTGCCCCCCAGCCACCCCGCCCTGCGCTGTCTCATGAGAAGCCATGGCTGCGCGCCCCGCCCCGCCGCCCAAGTGAAAAGTCAACTAGCAAAGTGCTGTTGACCGTTCAAAATGATTTTCAAAGCTCACAAGCTACAGATTTTGTTCTTTCGGTGAGCACACCGAGAAGAGCGGGTATAATCGTTGGGACTGGAGAGTGACTCAGCTTTTCGGGTCCCTTTCTAGGCGGCACAGTCTATCAGCCGGTCACCGTCGTCACTCCCCAAGGCCAGGTAGTGACACAGGCGCTGTCGCCCGGCACCATCCGGATCCAGAACTCCCAGGTGCGTGAGCTGGCCCCGCGGGGTGCTTGGGGGCGTGTTAGCACAGATGCGGGGGCACAGGCGGCCCGGGCTCCAGCCGTCCCCTCGGCGTGAAGGCCATTCGGGCGGTCTCCAGTTAACCTGAGTGTCGGTGTCGTGCGTCTTCTTCACGGTTCATCTTCCGCGTTGTTGCAGACAGAGTTCAGAGAAGCCTAAGGAAGGAGGAGAAGGTCCCCCAGGACCCCTCTCCGCCAGGGGCCACTGCTGTCCTGTCGAACGTGGGGCTGTGTGGTTGTCTCCACTTGAGGAGGGCGGAGGCTGTGGAGACGCACCCTGCCCGGACCCCCGGAAGTTCACCCTGACCCAGGCCTCCGGCTGAGGGGCCGGGCTCGGGCCGGCAGGAGTGCCAGCGCTGGGAGTGCCGCGATGGGCCCCAACCTGGGGCTCGTCTTACCCTCTCTGTGCCTTTGTGGTAACATGAGACCAGTCCCCTCTCCGTTCTAGGGATATACACACATTTTTTTTAGTTTTTACACTTAGCTAGGTTTAAATCAGAAGCAGTGTTTTCGCCATCAGTTCTTACTTAAGACCACTGATTCATTCTTTACGTTAGTTCTTTGTCTTTGGCCTGCACAGATGCTTTGTACATCCTCGTTAACCACTTTGAGGCCCGGCCTTGGGGATGTCAGTGTTTTCTTAAATCAGAAGCAGGTGTGAGAGGGCCTGGGGCAGGGGCCGCCTGGGCACACCCGGGGCCAGGACACGAGGTGGCCCCCAGGCCCAGCCACGGGGAGTGAGGGTAGGCGCCCCCAGCGCCGGCCCGCCATCCCTGGCCAGCCCGCCGTCCCTGAAGTTTTCCATTCACAGTGGCTGGGAACAGAAAGCTGGTTTTCAGAGCGTTTCCTGGCCTCACAGTGAACTGTTTTTAGAGGAAGGAAACACTGTGAAGTCCAGTGCTTACTTGTACAGTGGAGGCTCATTCGTTCTGCTGTTGAAGGAAGAATTTGACCGAGTTTACATAGCAGATGTGCAGAGTTTGGGTCACATCTGCACAGCCCCTGCTCCCTGAGGTTGCTGGCCAGGAGCCGCCTCTGCTCTGGTCCTCGGTGACCCTGCAGCCCACCCTGCACTTGTCCCCTCCCCGTCACAGCCCCAGCGTCTGTCCCTGGCAGGGCAGCAGGGCTGGGGAGCCGGAGAGACAAGCCCTGAGCAGGGCGGGTGGGGGGTTGCACGGAAGAGTAAATAGACCGGCTGGGGCCCGGCTGGGGCGTTCCGTGACCGGGGAGCCCTCGCGTGTAGGTACGTGATCCTGCAGAGCTGTTGTGGCCACTCCGGGCGTTGTTCCTTCTCATTTGGCCGACGTCTGGGTCCTTGCTGGGCTGCAGGTAGTTAGGGTGAGTCTCCCTCAGCAGTGACGGCTTCATGTTCTAGAAACTGGAGGTCAAGAAAGCGCGTGGCTGTCTCTGACGGCACACGGCGGTGGCTGGCCCCTCCCCGCGCCAGGCGCATGGGCCACAGGGGCATTTTCTGACCCGGCCCCAGTCACACAGAGGAGCCGGACGCTCTTCCTGGGCTGGGCCATCTCTACGGAAGAGTCCCCGTTGTGCTCGTAGTACATACTCATTTAAAAGCGTTTTTTTCCGAGAAAATAAGAAGCCAGGGCAGTGAGATTCCACCGATTTCTCCTCGCCCCACCCTGCTCCCCTTTTCCGGGACAGTCTTATTTGTACAAAACTGTTATTCGCATGTTCGGGGTTGTGCTGTTGTCTGACGCGTGACAAGTTTTCACCTCCTTTTCACGATTTACAGCAGTGCTTGACTCTCTGCTATCAGGTCGCCCTGCGCCCGCGTTGCTGAGAGGCCTGGATCAGACTTCGCTCCCCTTGGGCGACCGCTTTCAGGCCTCCTGGCCATTGCTTCTGCCGTTCCCTCCGTGTTTGAAATAAAATCCCATCCCCTAACTCACCCATACAACCTGTAGCTTGGGCTTTCTGTCCTGCTGGGGGCTGTGCTCTTTCCCGTCTCCTCCCCGGCCAGGATGCCGTTTTGTAGACACAGTGCGGCTGATGCGTTTTCATTGTGAACATCCTCACGAGTGTGTAAATGCTGGTTGCTGCCGAGCTGCATGTGTGACCATGATCACGCTGCCTGAGTTAGCAGCTGGGTCCCCCCTGCCCCGCACAGTTTCCATGGCATCAGTGGCTGAATCCTCACGGATACCCCAGCGTGTTTTCGGCCTCCCCGTCAGGTAGCTGGTTGGGGCCGCGTGGCCTCAGGGCTCTCAGCTTCCTGGTCTCCACCTCGGCCGGGTGTCGCGCGTCGGGCATCCGGCACGTCACCCTGATGAGCCCCTTCTCCACAGGCCCACGTCCTCTACTTTCTAGGCTTCACTCCCCCTTGGAGAACTTGCGGAGAAAACGTGTGTGGGAGGTGCCTTGTGTTGGGACTTAGCAAACCTAGAAGTGACTTAGTCTTGGTCTCATCCTTGACACGCAGTTGGTTTGCACATACAATTCCAGGTCGGGAAGGGGCTCCCCGGGCGCAGTCAGCGTGTTCTGGCAGCCGCGCTGCCTTTGAGAAGGTCAGTGTGAGCTCCGCTTTCCTGTCTTCTGTGTTTTCTCCTGTGTCAGATGCGTTTTCCCTGAGTTTTCGGCGCGGGTCCTGTTTGTCGGCTGCGCTGGGCACTGCCGGGGACCTCGTGTCCTTGAGGCTGGGACATTTTCCTGAACTCTCTGTGACAGCCCTGCCCCCACCCCCAACCTGCACATTCTCTCCTTCCAGAGCCCTTACTGATCGGACACTAGGCCTTCTGAACCGAGTCCCTTGATTTTTCTGTTTTTTTTTTTTTTTTTTTTTAAAGGCACGCTCTGGGTGGATCTTTTTTTTTTTAATTTTTATTTATTTATTTATTTTTGGCTGTGCTGGGTCTTCGTTTCCGTGCGAGGGCTTTCTCTAGTTGTGGCAAGTGGGGGCCACTCTTCATCGCGGTGCGCGGGCCTCTCACTGTCGCGGCCTCTCGTTGCGGAGCACAGGCTCCGGACGCGCAGGCTCAGTAGTTGTGGCTCATGGGCCCAGTTGCTCCGTGGCATGTGGGATCTTCCCAGACCAGGGCTCGAACCCGTGTCCCCTGCATCGGCAGGCAGATTCTCAACCACTGCGCCACCAGGGAAGCCCTGTCTTTTTATATTTGTATTCCCATTGTCTACTTTCCCAGAACTTGCCTTTTGTCTTCCAGCCCATCTGTTACGTTTTACATTTCAAGTGTAGTTGTCATTTCTGAGACTCTTCTTTACCCACTGCGCTCTCCTACTCTTGGTTCACGGGTGGTTGACGTGTGCTTTGCTTTCTGCACTTTCCCTGTCTCCCCCATGTCACACCATTCATTTGCTTTGCTGTTGGCTTTTTGTGACGGAGGCGTTCAGGTGTTTGGGGGCAGTCGGCTGTCCTTCTAAATGTAAACATGAGGCACTAGAGTGCTCTTTGGTGCTTGTCAGCTGCTGGGCTTTGGCAGGCTGGCTCACCTGTGGCCTCGCCTCCAAATTCTGCCCTCCCTCAGCCTTTTCTTCCTTCCGTTTCCCCGGAGCAGGACTCTGATCTCTTGCTTGGGGCGGAAGCATAGTTGCAGGAGCAGGAGTGGGCGGGGTCTCCCACCTTGTGTGCAGATCTTCCTCACCCTCCTTCTAGCCTTGCCCCTCCTCCCACCGTCCAGCTGTGCTCGGTCTTCAGCCTCCGGTCTGTTTCTTTGGGAAAGAGACCCCTAGTCTCTGCAGGGCTGGGGGCAGATCCGTCACCCGCAGAGAACGATGGGGAGTGCTCTGGGGGCCCCACTGCTTCTTAAATGGGTTTTCACCCTGTTTCCTAGGCTTTTAAGTCCCCCTGCCACGCGCAGGCTCAGGCTTTGCTGGAGGGCGGTGGGCCAGTTGGCCGGTCCCCCCGCAGGCCCTCGGCTTCGTTGGCCTCCCCAGGCCCCCTTGGTGGCATCTGTGAGGTCGAGTCGTATGGCCAGCTGTCACTTTCCCTGTTCATGAGTCCACATTTGTTTTAACCCTGCACAAAAAAAGCAACACTGAAACTGAAATACATGTCACATTGCATGAAGAAGCTCATGGATTATATTGAGGTAAACACAGCAGACAGGTTCCGTTCTGGCCCTAGTGGGACTAGTTGTAAAAGCCCATTTTTCATTCTTTTTCCTGTGCACACAAACGTGAGCATACAGGCAGTGCTTGATACTGTTCAGTCCTTGGGACTTCCCTGGTGGTCCAGTGGTAGAGAATCCGCCTTCCAACACAGGGGACGCGGGTTCGATCCCTGGTCGGGGCACTAAGATCCCACATGCCGTGGGGCAACTAAGCCCGCGCGCCGCAACTACTGAGCTCGCGTGCTTCAATGAGAGAGGCTGTGTACCACAAACTACAGAGCCCATGCGCCCTGGAGCCTGCACGCCACAACTAGAGAGAGAAAACCCGCACGCCACAACTAGAGAGAAGCCCGAGCGCTGCAACGAAAGATCCCTCGTGCCTCAACTAAGACCCGATGCAGCCAAAAATTAATCAATCAATCTTTAAAAAAAAAAATACTGTTCAGTCCTTTAATGAACAAACACATGCATTCCAGAAAAACAGTTATGCCCTTAGTGATAATCTTAGGTTTTAAGAAATTTTAGGTATAGTTAGTGGTGGTAATGTCTTCTTTAAGTCATAAATTCTGTTTAGATGTTGGTGTTCAGTCTTTTAAAGAATTATCCAAAATGATGTAAATCCAGAGGAAGTACAAATAATAGAAACCTCTCCAAAATAAACTTCTAAATCCTGTAAATTATGTTTATGACTATAGTATACTGAAACTGACCTACAGAAGTTGATGCTTATTTATTGATTTTTACTTTTTTTTTTAGTACATCTTTATTGGAATGCAGTTGCTTCACAATGCTGTTAGTTTCTGTCGTACAACAGAGTGAATCAGCCATATGCATACATGTACCCCCACATCTCCTCCATCTTGAGCCTCCCTCCCACCCTCCCTGTCCCACCCCTCTAGGTTGTCACACAGCAGTTCTAAGGTAAAGCGTGGATCACAGAGGAGAGGTCCCGATGTGTCTGTGTGGAGGCCCCAGCGCGGGGCGTTGGTTTTCTCCCTGGTCTGGGGGGTGAATGACACGGGCACCGTCTCTGCAGCCGCTGGGCGTGAGGTGCCGCCCCTGGCTGGACGCGTGGGGCCTGATGCTCTCTCCTCGTGTCTGTGTGAGTGGACGGACGCTCATCTAAGGGGACTTACACACGTGTCCTCTCCTTTCGAGACGGAGTGAACAGGCTGTATCTCAGGCTCTTCTCAGGGTGAGGGGGGCAGTGTCTTGAGTGGCCGCGGAGCCGTCTGGGCAGAGGTCGTCGCCTTGGCCCCTCTGTGCTGTGGTCGCTCCGTCCGCACTTTGTGTGTTTCTTTCTCTCCTCCTGGCCGGGCTCCTCTAGTTAGTGGCCCTTCCAGCTTCCCCGTCCATCCTTGTCGGTTGCTTGAATTCTGCTCCAGGCCAGGAAATGGGCTGTCGTCGCATCTGTCGCTAGAGGAGACAAGCTGAGGACAAGTGTGCGTGAGCGCGGGGCCCGGCTGCGGGCAGAGTGGGACACTCGGGGCTTCTCGGTGCCCGTCCCACCCGCGTCACCAGACGGGGGGCCCCTGCGCGGCTGAGACGCAAGGGTAAAGGGTTACAACACGAGGGGCCACGTCCTCGGAAAATCAGCCCTACAGGGTCCCAGTGTTTATGCCTTTCCTGTAAATAAGACATTTAGCCGTAAGATCCTTGGTTATTCTCTCCACCTGCACTCGTAAGCTACTTGGATATGTCATCATTTTCTATGCTTTCTAACGTTGTTTTTCAATTGTTTAAAAGCTTCAGTTACAGTTAAACCAGGATCTCAGCATCTTGCATCAAGATGACGGCTCATCTAAGAACAAGAGGGGGGTCCTGCCGAAGCACGCCACCAATGTGATGAGGTCCTGGCTCTTCCAGCACATCGGGGTGAGGACGCGCGTGCTCCGCAATTAGCCAGACCTCCGTGATGCTTTCTTTCTGGCTTATTTTCTAGAAAAAATGGACTTGTGTGGGCTGGTAGGCCTGGGTTTAAGAATCGGTGTTCTGTTGACTGTCCCTGATGGGTCGAGCACCGGACAGAAGGGAGGGTTACCCAAAAACTGGTGACAGCGAATAAGTGCAGCTGATGTTAATGGTACACGCCCGCGAGAGAAACTGCCCGTGGAGGGCGCCTGCGGGGAGGGGAGGTTAATTAGAGAAGTGGGCAGAGAAGAGGTGCTCTGGGGCAAAACCTGGGAAAACAGCGATGTTTGGTACGTTGCATTTGGGAGGGAGATGAGGAGTTGAGCTTGTGGACGGAGGGGTTGGCACGTGGGCCTGTGACCGTGAGGGGGAACTTGGCGTGCCTTAGTCTGCGTGGCCCCGTCCTCACCTGGACCTCAGCATGTCCCCCTGAAGCCGTCCTGTCTTGGGGCGCACGCTTGCCCACCGATTTCTGGGGAAGGCTGGCTGGTTACCTGCCTCAGTCCCAGTCCCCATGCCCCCGACCTTGGGGGAGGGTGTGACCGCGAGTAGCTGCCAGGAGTGACAGCCTTCTCGCTGCTGCCGGGTTGGGAAGGACCAGGCTGGCCCCGGGGGGCGCGGTGGGAAGGTGGGCGCACCGCCGGGTTACGGCCTGTGCAGGCAGAGGGAGGGGCCCGGGGGGCGTGCGGGCGGATGCGGAGGGACGGAGGGACGGAGGGTCGGGAGGGCCGGGAGGGAGAAGCCCCTCTCCGCGGACCTGTCCATCCGCAGCCCCGGCCCGGCCGCTCCTGAGAGCTGAGCTGGTGGGCCCGGACCTGCGCCTGGGCGTCGGCGCCGCCGGCACCCGCTGCGGCCGCGTCCTCACTGCCCCGGCCTCCTCGCCTCCACCCCGTGCGCCGTGCTGCCCTCGGGTCTCCGCAGGGCCCCTTCGCCCCCGGGGGCGCCCCCTGCCCGGGCTGCGGCCACGTCCGTGCCTGGGCGCCCACCTCCGTCCTCACCCGGCTGTCGCCTCCCGTCCCCCTGGGGTTTGGCCCTGGTCGCTGCTGAGCCCCCTTCCTCCACCCGGAGCTGGGCTCTGCGGGCTGTGCCCCGGCCCGGAGGGGGCGGCTCACGTGCCGCGGGAGAACGCGGTCGTCAGCGGCGGTGTGACCCCGCCTAGAAGCTGGTCCTGGCGAGGGTCACGAGCAGCGGAGAAGTTTAGGGACAGAACATTACAATGCTGTTTGCTGCGATAGCGGGAGATGGGCTGGTGTGTGAGGTAGGGCCTGTCAGCTTGACGGAAGGTGGTACAGCGCGTTAGTTAACACGATAAGCGAGGGCCAAAAGCACTAGGAAGCTGTAGGTACGTGGACGTAAGTGACAAAGTAGAACGTACGTGTTTCTAAATACACTGTGAGTGTTACAACCGGTACATGTGCCTGTAATGTAGTGATCGGACTACAACACAAGTAAGTGATGGGATCGGCTCTTTTCCTGTGAAGTTTCCTTTAATGTTTTAATCGTTTCTAAAATAGACCCTGCTCAGAGGTTCAATTAAAATGCCTTTTTTTTTTCCTATGAAGCATTTCCTGTGTCTTCTTCTCGACCCCATTTCTCTGAAATACCGTCCTCTCCTTGTAGTTTTCCTGACACTCCAGGCAGCACTCATTACTGTTTTGGTGGGTTTTTTGTTTTGTTTTCTTTTGTTTTGTTTTCTGGTTTGTGTACTTGCTTCCTGCCCCCTTTTTATTTTACGAGCTTTTTTTTTTTTTTTTTTTTTGCGGTACGCGGGCCTCTCACTGTTGTGGCCTCTCCCATTGCGGAGCACAGGCTCCGGACGCGCAGGCTCAGCGGCCACGGCTCACGGGCCCAGCCGCTCCGCGGCACGTGGGATCTTCCCGGACCGGGGCACGAACCCGCGTCCCCTGCATCGGCAGGCGGACTCTCAACCACTGCGCCACCAGGGAAGCCCCTATTTTACGAGCTTTCTAAAGGACAAGAACAATATTTCTGTTTCCATAAACTCCCTTGGGGCCAGATGCTCACGTGTAGAATGGAAGTGAATCACTGTCGGTTAGTGTGAGGAGTGGCTTCACTGCTGCTGGGACAAATGCGGTTATCCCAGAATGCACAGGGCCCTTCCGGACACACTGAGTGTTCGCTTAAAAACCAAGAGACCCCCACCTCCTTACTTTGTTGGTGCCAGTCACTCCCTGGGGTCCTGCTCGGTGCAAAATAAGGGCCTTCAGTGCATGCAAGTTTTAGAGTGAATGTCGTACTGGTTTCTACAGCCAGATGGAAACCGACCTTGGAGAAGTTGTTTATTACTGTAGATAGAAATTGTCTTCCTCTGGTACGTCTGTGAATTTTGGTCCAAGCACACTGCACTTTGTTGCGCTTCTCAGATGCTTGTTTTTCACAAGCTGAAGGTCTGTGGCGACCCTGTGTGGATCCCATCTGTCGGTGCCAGGGTTGCGAACAGCGTTTGCTTCCTTCATATCTCAGGCACGTGTTGGTAATTCTCTCAATATTTCAAACTTTTCCATTATTATTATATTTGACATGACAGTCTGTGCTCAGTCATCTTTCATGTGACTTTTGCAAGAAGATTATAGCTGAAGGCTCAGATGATGGTTAGCATTTTTTAGCAATAAAGTATTTGTAAATTAAGGGACGTACATTGTTCTATTGGATGTAATGTTACTGCACACTTCGTGAACTACAGTAGAGCATAAACATGACTTTTATATAACATTTTTGGAAACACAAAAACTCGTGACTCGCTTTATCGCAGTATTCGCTTTACTGAGGTGGTCTGGAACTGAACCTGCAGTATTTCCTAGGTGTGTCTGTACTTATTATACTTCTGGCTTTTTCTGAGTGAAATATTTCAGTCATACGTGAAATAAAGAGTGAATAGCAGACACCCCGTCCCCAGCCCTCAGTTCAGTACTCTGCCAGCCACACACGCGAGTCTAGCGACGCCGTAGGTGACACCCATGCATCCCAGTGTCAGCTCATGCTTGCGCTTCTCGTGACAGAAACGTGTCGCCTGAATGTGACGGCCTGGAGCAGCCCCGTCCGCTCCCTGCCTCCTCCTGTTCAGCCGGCCCAGGATGCGGGGAGGGTGTGCACTGCCCTGCTCATCTTCCTCTTTGTAAAATCAAGGTGGCGACAGCTCTGTGACCATGAGGAATCAGTGAATCTCTGTAGGGTGTACAGGGGTGATCTGTGCGCTCTGTCTTGCTGTGGGTCAAAACTCAGCCATTTATCTGCTTTAAATGGATGCAGTTTATGGTCCTTGAACTACACCTGTAACGTTGATACAAAAGCCATAGATCGTATCGGGTGCTTAGAGCAGCACCTGGTGCAGCCCAGGAGCCCCTCTGCATGCCCCGCGCTCTTCCCTACGCCGTGGCTTTTGAGCGTGTGGACTCCTGTCTGCGTCACACCTCTGCCTGGGCTTTCACTAGCTGCTGCAACACCTGTGTTCTTGGGCAGCTGGGAGAAAGGCTTCATTTGTTTTAGGCATTTCTGGAACAAATGACGAGACTGAAGTTAGGTTTTAGCTACAAGCACCCTTGACACCAGTTTTTACTAACGATTATTTGTGTGCTTCTGTTTTACCAGGATGACCTTGAGTTCCTTTTTAAAAACTGAAGTTCACGGTGACCCTTCTTTTTACTTTCAGCATCCCTACCCGACGGAAGATGAGAAAAAACAGATTGCTGCTCAGACAAATTTGACACTACTCCAAGTTAACAACTGGTAAGTGGTGCCCGCTTTCTGAAATCGTGCCATCCCGCATGCCAGAGCACCTGGCAGTCCTGACGTCAGCAAGTAGTAAGTTTTAGTTGAAGCGCATGAGTTCTTTCGACGAGCATTCCTGTGTTACCAGAGTCTGGAATTGGTGGCGGCCAGGTAAGCACAAGTCACACACACTTTCACCTTAAATGTTCAGTGCTCGATACCCCACTAAGGACCTTTTGCCGACATCCTCCTCCCTCGATTAGAAATGGGTTTCTCCAGGGCATTAACCAGCGCCCCTCACCCCAACCTCCACTCAGAAACACGATGTTTCCGTGGACGAGCTCCGCTGGGCGGTGGACAGCCGAGGTGTGTTCCCCTCAGCCCTGGTGGCCCCTCCGCACCCCTCCCACCTTTTGAAACCTGTGTCACTTGTTCAGCAGTGACTGGGGGAGGGAGTCCCACGGCTGGCCGGCCGCGCGGTGGTCCTGCCCCACAGCAGGCCTCAGGGTCCTGGGAGGGAAGCGTTTCTTTATGAAACACCCTGTTCTGGTTCTTGTGTCACCTGTCAGTGTGGACACCTGGACCCTGACCGTGATGGTTTTTCCCTTAAATAAGAGGCGTTCACGTCACAAAGTGGCGCTGAGGTCTAGGTGTGCGCTTGCATTCTGCTTGGCGGTCATTTGCCTCATTTTGATTTACTTATTATTCAGATGTAGGAATTGATTTCAGGTTAATGAAATTGGCTTGCGTAAAAGAAAAGGAAATACAGATTCTACCACTTGTAAATGTTGTTCTCTTTTCATTTTAACTGTTAAATTTAAACTTGAAGGTCAGGTGAGTTCCAATATAAATGATAAAATCTTCCATTTTGGGCAGTTGTGTATGCAGGAGGTATGCTTTGGCATTGCATCAAGTATTTCTAGTGTCTTGCATTTGGGCCAGTATTTTTTATGTAGGTAGCCATAATAGACCATACTCTTTGAATTATCTCCTGTTAGATCTTTTAGATAGAGTGTTAACAAGAGTTCAAAGGTTTCGAGTGCCGTGTGGCTGTGAGTTTTGGAACGTCTTAGCACGTTCTCCGTTATTTTCATGCGGTCCCATGTAGAGACTGTGTCTGGTTTAGTGATGGGTGGACTGAGGGATGAGAGACGCAGAGGTGCGTCTCTGGATGTCCGGATGTGTTTGCCGCCGGTCAGCCTTCTCCTCGCTGTTTCTTCCTCACGTGCGGGCTCCCTGGCCTTCCCGAAGTCGCTCCTCTGCTGTCTTAAGAGAATTGTCTTATCTAGAAGGTTTGACCTCAACTTTTAATTTTGAAATTCATCACAGTTTAAAACATGGCTTTTATAAATTCTAAACTTTCTAAAGTCTTTTAGTTAATATTGGGAGCTATTTTTACCTTTTGTGACTTTGTTTCCTTTTATATTTGCAAAAATTATATCTTGGAGCGAGACTGGACAACACTCACCATTAGCTTATGCCTCTGCCTCGTAGCAGCTTTGACAAAGATGGATAAAGAGACAGTTTGAAAGGTAGCAGCGGGTGTCCCTTCCCAGGGGGCGCTGGGGTCGGCGGTGAGCTTCTGGGGCGGTCGTGACCCTCCCAGTCCAGCTCACGCGCAGCTGCTGGGACCAGAGATCGACGCTGAACGAAGCTCTGAGGCGCCAGCCCAGTCATTTGTATTATTAGAATATGTCCTAGTGCAACTGTAGATGTTTTTGAATCTCAGGACTTTGAAGTTAGGCAACCTCAGAGCCGGACATCTGTCCACACTCGGGGCTCGGCCGGGTGGGACCCTCAGATAAGAGACGCATAGCCTGCAAGACCTCGGGCGTCACGAGACTGCAGGGTGTGTAGTTTTGCTGCGTTGACCTTTCTCTTCCTCAGAGAAAATCATGCCACATTCACAGCTTTGACAGTATCATCAGTGTCATTATGAATATCAATTTCACAAACAGGGAATAATCAGTTAAAGTGGAAGAAAGGCACCGTGGAAGAGTTGGTCTTTATTCAAATTAATTACTTTAAAAACAACCCCGTTCTGTGGACATTTAGATAATATGCGTGTCGTTACTCTGAGTGCTTCTTCTAACAGGGAATACATGTTGCTGCTCGTGTGGTTTGTCAGGTGGGCCTGTTACTGCCTTGGGTGGCCTCGGAAAGGCCGTTTTGACCTGTTTCCTGCGCGCAGGTTCATCAATGCAAGAAGACGAATCCTGCAGCCGATGCTGGATTCTAGTTGCTCAGAAACTCCAAAAACAAAGAAGAAAACTGCTCAGAACAGACCCGTCCAGAGGTTTTGGCCCGATTCCATCGCTTCAGGAGCCGCACAGCCAGCCGCCAGCGAGCTGACCGTGTCCGAAGGTGGGGACCGGGCCTGGGCCTGTGCCCTCGCAGCCGGTGGGCGGCCGCCGTGCTGGGGGCTGGGGGCGTGTGAGGCTGTGAACCAAGGGCAGGCAGTGGTCTTTCTGCATCTGACCATGAGAGGGCGCTGGTCCTGCTGCTTGTTAGGGGTGCAAGTGTGCCTGGGAGAGCCGGGTCCAAGGCCAGTCCCCCGAGGTCCCTCCCGTCTGTTTCTGTCCCTCCTGCTTCGGTGCAGGGAGTGGACGTGTTGTGCGCTCACCGCCTGGTGCTTCACCCTTTATGTCCCTGCCGCCCTCATCCGGCTTTTCCTCTTCCCTTTGACCCGCGTCCCCTCATCACGGGCCACTGTTTCTGTGTTTAGTTGACAAGCATCTTCTGTGTGCGTGAGTTCCTCACACTTCAGATGGTTGTGTGTATTTTTAAATGTAATAAGTTGTGTTATTATCGCATTCTTACCTTCTCGTTCTCCTCTTACTTTTTCCGCTCAGCAGTTTACTGTTATTCAGTTGGGAAAGTTTGGGGCCATTATTTCTTCAAATATATTTTCTGACCTCCCCTCCCCCAGGGGCTCCAGTTGCCCATATGATAGGGCATTGTAACTCACACAGCTATGGCTGCTTTTTCCGGGATTTTGGATTCTTTTTCTCTGTTTCATCCTGGATGGTTTCTCTGTTTCTGTTCCTAAGCTTCCCCAGTCTTGTGTTCTGTGATGTTGAATCTTCCGCTAATCCCATCCCTGTGTTTTTCCTGTTGGACATTGTCTAGAAGCTCCATGTGAGCTTTTGGATCCTTCATGGTCTACTGAAGTTTGGGACAAACAGCACGCGGCGGCCAGTACCTGTTTTGATGACCTCCTCTGCTAATTGTAACATCTGTCAGCTCTGGGCTGGTTTCTGTCCGCTGAATTCTCACTACGGGTTGTTTTCCTGCCTGTTTGCATGCCTGGTAGTCTTTGACTAGACGCCAGACACTGTGGGTGTTACCGTATCGGGGGATGGGTGCTTCCGTGTGGCTCCAGGTCTTCCTGAGCTATGTTCTAGAAGTTAGGTTGCTCGGCACTCTCTGATCCTCTTGTGCTTTGCTTTTGCAATTGGTTCTTGCCTGGTGGTCCCGGCAGTGCTGGGTCCTGGCCTGCTTTTCCCCCTCAACAGACAGAGGCAAGACCTGTCAGTGCCCGGCCCAGGGCCTGTGCTTCAGGGTGTGTCCAGTCCAGCTCTGCCAGCTCTGGACACTGTGCTCTGTGATCTTTGGGGCTGATTCTTTTCCAGGCCTCAGTTGTTTCCTGCACACATGCACTCATCTGTCCTCTGCCAATGCTCAGGGTGTCCCAGAGCTGGGCTGGCCCTGGGCTTGGAATGGGCCCCTCATGGTATGTGCGTTTAAAGCTTTGGCTTCTTTATTTGGGTTTTGATAGGCAGTCGTTTTACCTTCATACTTAAATCATTTGTATTTTCCGTTTTTGTTTTCCTTTTTAATTCAAGGATTAGTTAGAAAGGTTTTTTTCCTCTCTCTCTCCCCCTCCCTTGCCCCGCTCCTGGAAAAGGCAATACCTATCTACTGGGCAAGAAGTTCAGGCAGGGATATCCAGTGAGAAGTAACCTTTCCTCCACCCTGGCTTCTAATCTTCTCCAGAGACAACCCTTAGCACCAGTTTCCCGTGGAGGCTCCCAGTGCGTGTCTGATGCCGTGGTCTGTGCACAGACAAGAATGAATGCATGAATGAATCGTTTTTAAAAGTTTCCTGAACATGTTATACTATATGAATTATGTATACCACAGATGACATCCTCTTGCTTTCTTCACCCGCTGGTGCTGTGGAGATTTTTATGGACGGGCACGTGTGACCCGCCGTGTGGGGTTCCCTAGCGCAGCGCCGTCCTCGGCCCAGCGCGTCTCATCGGCGTCCCGCTCGCGGGCCCTTGGTGGTCTCCCCGCTCCGCTGTTGGCCAGGGGAGCAGGAATGCGTGTCACAGGTTCTCTTTCTCCCTCTCAGACCGGCCTGCCTTCCTCTGACCCAGTCCTCCCACCCTGTCTCCCCGCCTTGTTGTCTCATGGCCTCTCCCATGTCCTGGGTCTCTTGTCCTCCATGTGGCACTCGCTTTGCGCCCCGGCCGTTTGTGCCCTTTACCGTCCCAACCCTCGGACCCTCTGTAGACTGAGAGCTTAGCCGCACAGGGTCTGGGGCCCATCCTGGAGACACGGGTCCTTAACTCCCTGTGGATGGTCCCAGGATCGTGCAGGGGGCTTCACGGGAGGTCGGGCAGCCCGGACCCACGGGTCGAGGGGTAACGGTTTGCATCCGAGCGCCGATGGCGTGGTGACAGCCGCCTTGTGCCACAGGAGCCGTCGTGACCATCACCGCGCCCGTGAGCATGAACGTGGACAGCCTGCAATCCCTGTCGTCGGACGGGGCCACGCTGGCGGTACAGCAGGTGATGATGGCCGAGCAGAGCGAGGACGACTCGGTGGACAGCACGGGGGACGGCGGGGCGGCGCTGGCGCCCGGCCACCTGGGCGGGCTGGTGCTGGAGAACAGCGACTCCCTGCAGTAGGACCGCCCGCCCCGCGTTTTATAGTTGGCACAGCAAACATTTTACACAGTTTTCTTTCTAATATGTTTTATATGTAGGCATAGAAGAGTGCACTTTTGTATTTCCTAGTAAGCTTCCAGGGCGTCTTTGCTGGTGCAGCGACTTCTTTCAAGGTGTGTGTGTGTGTGTGTGTGTGTGTGCGTGTGTGTGTGTGTGTTTTAAATGAAATTCTTTCAAGGTTTAACGCTAAAAGTATGACGAATGACGGATCCCCTTCCCCGCCCCCTGAACCCGACTAGATTAAGGAACAGTGTTGCCATTTTCTAAAAAATTATGCAGTTTTAATTTAGTTCTGTGGTAAAAGCAGGTCTCAGTGGGCTGGTTTATTTGTGGAGCCCGTGGATTAGGAAGAAGCTTCTGCCCCTGAAAACTGCCAGTGCGAGGCGGATGACAACACACAGCAATAAACCGCGTGTGACCTGGTGGCGAATGTATGGCGAGTTAAACGTGGTTCCGTTCGCTCGTGTTCCGTGAGCCTGTGTCATTTGCTGTATGTGAAAAGAAACTCCTATTTTTACCTTGCTGGAATTATTGGATAAAAAGCTATTTTTATAAATTCGCTATGAATTGGATGATGACTATATCGAGGATGAAATTTCTGGAGGAGAAACAGTACGTGCTTTACTGTGTCAATTCGGAATGTTCTGAATTGACCAAATTTGACGAACCTGCCCAAAGTTAGCTCGCATCCCATGGCTCTCTGCTATCCCAGGGCAGCAATTTACATTTACTCCTATAAAAGAAACACCTACTTAATGAAGTTTTGATATCTTCAAATTTTAGTCTATACGTAAATGCTCAGATTGCATCCTACACTTATCTTAAACATACATCTAAAGGTACTTGCTAAGCAGAGCTTAGGTAAGTTAAGAAATGGTAGCCAGTGGTCTGTTAAAAGCTCTTACTGACATATTTCAGTCTAATTTAAATTTGACCACAGTTAAATGGTTGGTGTACCATGTTAGCTGGGTGTTGTTTTAGAATTTTTTAGTCAGCCATCTGTTACGTGTAGAATGTTTATGATAAACTAATATAAAGTGTCCTCTATCCCGCTGGCTCAGAGCCGGGACCCCCGGCTTTGTTACACGATTAACAGACATCCACTGTGGGACGGGAACGAGCGGGGCCTGGAGGATGGGGTGACGGTGGCCCTGCCGCCGTGTCTCACACTGGTCCTGGGGTCGGCGTTCTCTCCTGCACGTGGTTCTTCCCTCTGACTTGATCACATCAGATCTGGAGTAGTGTTGGGACTTCGGTTCCTGGTGACCAGACGAACCACAGGAGCAGACTGGGTTTGTTTCCTTGGGTTTTCATTTGTTTCTGTTGGTTTGCTTTCAAGTGGGGCTTTTTCTCGGAGAGGAAACAGAGGCCCTGGTTTCACGGAGGAAATCTTTGTGTAACCGTCAAGCTCAGCGCACTTCTCAAGGACAGTCTTACGGTCGGGAAGGTCGTCAGTTCCTGAGAAGCAGTGACAGTAACGGGTTGTGGACCAAGGCTACATGGCGGGTATTTTGAGCTGGTGCAGATTGTTTTCTGGAACTGACTCCCCCCCCTGCCCCGAAATTATTAATAATTAAAGTTAGTCATAGGAGAGCACTTCCTAGGTAACTCAGAAGGAAGCAAGAAACACACAGAAATTTCTTTTAAAATATTTCAGGAGATTTAGAAGAAAACCTTGATTCTCGACTCTTTTGGGGGAGAAAATAACATTTTAAAGCAGCTATTGCGTTCCTCATTTGTAAACAATTTCAAATATTTTAAGTCAAGTCTACACCAGTTTAAAAGATCATTTGAAGTCCAACGAAGTTAGAATTTAAGACGAGGCCCTGTGGAAGCTGGCCAGCCCCTCCCTCCCTCCTCCCTCCCTCGCCTCTTCCCCCCCCCCCCGCCCCCCATCCCTCAGCCCTTGGGCTCAGATCAGTGACCGCGGCAGGTGGTTGCTCCAGGTCCGCGTTTCCCCGCAGCAGAAATCCTGTCCCAGGGTGCGTGCTGCACAGGCCACGGCAGCACGTATGCGGGGCCGCATGGGGGTCCAGCCGTCGGTGCCCGGGGTCTCTGCCACACTCCCTCCAGCCGAAGTCTGTGTGCTGCTCACCACATTCAGAGGACAAGGATGAAGGTCATTCGAGAGAAGGCGCCCCGGACACAGCCTGAGGTTCCTTTAAGCTCTTCCCATGAGTAACCAAGGGGATTTTAAACAACCCAACAGGCAGACTGCTAACCGCCGCCCGGCGTATTGGTGGTCAGTTGGTGCCTAATAAATACCCGTTTTCCAGCCCTCGGATTTTTGAGAGCATCTGTGAGAGCACGAACCCGTCGAGCTTTCATTTTAAATGAACAAATGCGACCTTGACTTTGCTTCTGTTAAATTCTTTCCCTGTGAAGGATGCTTTTGACGGTGGTTTGAGACCCAGGTTAAGCGCGGTGTGTTACCTGCTGCTTAGCTTGTGAGCCGGTAGCGGATGGCTGGGCCGTGCCCCGGCCACGCTCCAGCTGCTGCGCTAACGGAGCTTTCCGTATTTTGGTTCCAGAAATAAGACAGTGTAAGCATTTATCCAGCGTGCAAAGTGAGGTGGGCCCCGGCCCCAGCTCGCTCACAGACCACAGAGCCCTGATGCCGGAACCTCAGCCCCGAGGGTTCCGGGGGTCCTCTCTGCATAACCTGCCCGTGACCCGACTCTTACCTGGGCGAGAAAGTGTTGGAGCACTTTTTCTTTTAGACAAGCTCAGACATCCCCGGAAGGTGAGTACGGCCCACCTCTGGCAGTTAGGGACAGAAATAACTCTGCCATCCTCCCGTTTTAGTTCTGTTTGGTCTATGAACTGACAATCTTTAGATGTGAATACTGTAACAATTGTTTTCTTGGATTGTTGTCTTTGAAAGGGATTTTTGTGAAGCAACTGATTTATCAAAGCAAAAAAATTAAAAACAGAAACATGCTTCATGGACGTTTTATTTTCTAAAGCTCGTGTCACCGCAGCTGCTTTTCCATTTTAAGAACATTCAGATGTTGACATGTTTGCTGGTGGCACTTGGGGTCCGTTGTGACCCCCGCACATTCTTAAAATTAAGATTGCACTGCCCTGGCGCATTCAGGCCCATTTACATTTTCAAGACTCTTTTCTGAGTTTCTTCAGGTTGTCATTGGTTTTCCAGGAGAAAAATTGGGAAGTTTTTATTTGTTTTTTACTGTAGTTCACCACAAATCTAATTATTTTGATAGTAATGAGAAAATGATTCATTAGCAAGGAATTGCCTTCAACAGTTCACGCTGTCACGTTACCCGCCAGAGCAGTTTCCAGACATACTGAAGGGGGCTGTCCATTGAAACACTGTCAGAGAGTTTTAACTCCCAAACCGTTTATACTTACAAGCTAAAGTCAGCAGACTTAAGTAATTTTTTTTTTTTTTTTTTTTTTTGCGGTACGCGGGCCTCTCACTGTTGTGGCCTCTCCCGTTGCGGAGCACAGGCTCCGGACGCGCAGGCTCAGCGGCCATGGCTCACGGGCCCAGCCGCTCTGTGACATGTGGGATCTTCCCAGACCGGGGCACGAACCTGTGTCCCCTGCATCGGCAGGCGGATTCTCAACCACTCTGCCACCAGGGAAGCCCAGACTTAAGTAATTTTTTAAAGTGCATCTGAAATCGTGAACTTGGCTGGAATGAGGAGGGACAGCTCTGAAATGTGTTGCTCCAGGACATGGTTCGGATCCATCTGACAGAAAAAGGGAGTCACCCTCTTCTCTCTCCAACTCTTTTCAGGTCAGAGGTGAGAGGGTAGGCGTGAAATTTCACCAGGTGAGACCTTGGCTCAGCCCTGGGCCCCTCTAGGCTTCAAGTGCTTCATTTGTAAATGGGAAGAAGTTGGTTTATAAAAGGAAGAAATTGGTTTATAAGATTTGGTCTAGCTCAGAGTAATACTTGATGAATAAAATTCTGTCTAGAGAGAGCTTGAGTGAATAAGTAATGAGCTAGCAAGTCGTGAAAGAAAGAACAGAATTTGGACCAAATATCCAGTGTTTTGCATTTTGTTGCATTATGAGATGTCCTAAATAATGTATGTATTATGTTTAGCCCACGTGCTGTGTTATATACACTCTTAAGAAGAAATTCTTAGCACAAGTTAGTTTTGCCCTTTTACAAACAGATCCTCTTATTTTCACTAAGACCTAAGGTCTCCGTACCATTTTGAAACTAAAATTTGCAGAACAGTAGAGCTATAGCGTAATCACTTAATGAATGCTGGCCTGGGGGCGGGCACCTCCGCCCACGGCCGGGAGCCTGCTCTGCTCATCACACTGACCCCCAGCCCAGGCCCGGCCTCTGCAGGGGAGGGTCCAGGGCCATCTCAGCAAGATCTCTCCCAGCTCTTCCCTGTTAGTCTATAAAGGACTAGTTAGTGTTGCTTAATGAAATAATTTGGTAAGTATTTTACATACAGATAGTATTGAGAAGGCATTTCTCGCACAGATGTTTCCATTTTTTTTATATCACTGTTTAAACGAACCCAAGAGTGCAGCCTATAAAAGCCAATAATGGCTTTAATATACAGGGCTAAATCAGGAATTCTTTTATCCCAGTGTCTTTGAAAAGGAACATTTTAGTGATGTTGATGGCTCTAGTTGCTTATACATTTTTAGAAAATGGTTGGTAGAAAAAAATCAGGTATATTTTAAAAATATTTTGCTTCATGTTAACTCAGGTTTTTTGGGTTTTTTTTTTTTTTTTTTGATATTAACACCACAGTCAATCCAAGTAAGTGGTGAAGCCCTTCGTAGTTTATGCTCTGAGTATAGACCTGAGTTTTCCAGCCAGAGTTCTGTTGCAGGAGGACAGCCCTGCAGCTGCAGGAAACGCTCCCCGGCATCGAGCCGGAGAAGCCAAGGAAGGGGTGTTCCCAGGAGGAGCGGAGTGTGGGGATGTGGGACGGCGCCCCTGGCGCTTCGATGAGAGCAGCCTCAGGGACGCGGGGCCCAGGCCGAACCGGGCGGCCAGGCTCCCAGGGCCAGTGGCCACGAAGCCAGCGGAAGCTGATGGAGGAGCTCACCGTCATTACCACCGGGCGAGGAGGACCTACGAGGCCGAATGCGTGAGTCAGAGGACGTGCCCTGGTGGACGCGGCCAAATCAAAAGGGCGACAGCCTGGACCGCCGACAGGCGACACTTGGGGAGAAACGCTTCTCCCTCGCTTTCTTTGCTAACATTTAAAGCTGACAAGGAGTTCGTATTGAGGGTAAAGGGAGAGTTCTTGGAAATCAAAAGAAAATGGCAGAGGATCTTTAGTCAGTTCACTGAAAGGAAAACCCGTTCAGTGAACAAGCACGTGAAAACGTTCTGGGCCTCACCACCACCAGAGACTAAATCAAGACCACGATGAGACTGCCCCTTACCCGGCAAAAGTTGGGAAGGTGGCACCGAGTGTGAGAGCATCACTGGGACGGCCGTCGTGGAGCCCTAGCGGTCCCCAGGGAGATGGAGCTGAGCTCTGGTCCTACAGGCTCTGCCAGAATTCCTCTGCAGGGTCACTCGAGGACCTGCAGAGGTGCCCGCGGCGCGGCAGCAGGAGTCAGGGAAGCGCCCTGGGGGTCCCTGCCGAGTACAGCGGCCGTGAGGTCCAGGCTCGGACGGCGACAGGCGGCATGTGGACACTCGGGGATGGTTCTGAGGACGAGGGGTTGTCTCCTCTTTGCCGCGTGTCTCACGATACGTGACCGAATGCTGGACACTTTTTGGAGAACAGCTGAGACCAAAGCCAAGAGGCCTCGCGCGCGGAAGTGGGCGCAGCCAGCGGCCGGCTCGGGGTGCGGGGCCGAGTCCGTCTGCTGGGCCCTTGTGCTGGGTTTGGGGTTTAGTTTTGTCGCTGCTTTCGTGGCCTTCAGACTCCTCCTGCCAGAGGGTCTCCGTCCGTGTTCCTGCCCGGCCTCCGGCTTTCTGCCGGCCCTGGGGCGGGGCGGGGGGGGGAGGCGTGTCTCTCTGCTCTGTCCCCTCCACCCCGTCCCGCCCCCCCAGGTGGAGGCAGGTGTTCTCCTGGTCCAGGCTCGGTCGCAGGCAGGTCCTGGGGCCCAGGGGTCAGCCTTTCCAGCCATCCTGCCCCCTCCCGCCTCTGCCGCAGCCCCTGCCTCGTGTCTGGGTGGGGTTCGGGGTTTGGGGGCGTGTCCCTGGGGCTGAGAGGCTCCCTGCCCCTCCCCAGAAGCAGCAGCCTTCCCCTGGGTGGGGTCGGGGGGTTGTCCCTCCCCCGCTGGATTAAGGCTTTGCTTCGAAGGAGGGGAAGGTCAGGGTGGTGGGCGGTGTTTCACGCCTGCTTCCTGGGGCACCGGGCTGGGGCGGGGGGAGGTCTCCAGCCCCTGCCCTGCTCCCCAGCACACGGGGGAGAGAACGCTCGCCGGCCGAGGCGGTGCCCTTCGCAGCTGGGCTGCCAGCTATGCCAAAGGGGAACCAGTCTGCAACCCCGCCTCCCGCCTTGGGGGGCTTGTCCCTCTTTCGGATTCAGTCACGTGTTCGCCTTGCAACCGCAGCTCTCTGAGCTCAAGCAGAATTAAAGGTGTTGTAGATTATCCACTTTTTCTCCTTGATAGGCTGGTAAGTGTTCTCATGGCCTCTACATCCAAAATGGAACTGGGGCCCCAAAATGATTACTGAAAACAAGATTTTACGATCGGTGTGAGTGGAGAAAAAGGAAGTGGAACCAGACCTATTTCACCATTTAGGCACATGGGAAATGTACAAAACGCTGTTTTTCAAGGATACGTATCTTTCCAAAGGTCCCAGGGAGGCTGCCTGGGAGGGAGGGGGGTGGGTCCTGAGGATGAGCCCGTCTCAGATGAGGTGGGGCCTTGTCCAGACGGGGTCGGAGTGCACAACGAACTCTCTGCACCGCAGGTCAGGAATTAAAAATGGGAATCGGGAGTGGGAAGCACTGTGCCTAGAGACTGTTTTTATTGGGAATTTAAGGGGCTGTTTGGTCGCCTCCCACTTGACTGTTGAGCCACCTGAAGCCGTTCCCATCCTGACTCTTTGCCCGGCAATGTTTGTTCACGGCACGCCTTGGGGTTTCCACAGGTTAATTTCCCCATGGTGGCCACAGCCGTCTTCCCAGGCCCATGTGCTCTTCTAGAACTTTCGCCATCGAGCAAGTCCCCTTCTCTAGAAACTGGGTGAGGTCTGGTTCCGCCTTGACGTCAGGCAGGATGCGTGTCTGTGACGCTGGTGACTGAGGGTAGAACCAAAGTGGACAGCGTCCTGTTGGCGCTGTACCACTTGGGACGCGTGCCCTTGTAAGGAAGCCCAGGCCACGTGCAGAGGTCCCAGCCACGGCTTCAGCCTCCTGCCACGCACAGGCGGGTGGCCTCGCAGACGCTGGGAGCTGCGCTGAGGTGGGGCAGCTGCTCGACGTGGGGAGTGTGAGCAGATAGATGTCGTCGTTGCCTGACGCTGCTGGGGGTGCCTACCTGGGCAGCCTTGGTGCCCTGTCTTTGCGGGGCCCCTTCTCCTTCACGTCAGGCACTGTGGACCCAGGAGAAGACAGTGAGCCACGTCGATTTTGGTGCCGGTCTGGATCCAGTCACTAACCTTCCCCCCACTTTGATACTGGGCCCAGGAAGAGGCATTGAGAGGGGCTCGAAGGGCCCATGTTGCCAGGGACGCCGCCCTCCAGCCAGTCACCTGCCTCGTCCAGGGTGCGGAGCTCACGTTTGGCCCTGTGGTGGTGTCTTCGGCGAGGACAGGCATCCGGGCTGTGCGGCGAGGGGCTCTGCTTCCCACCCGCTCCCTCCCGACCGGTGCGCTTGTAACTCAACCCTGCCTGCTGAGAGCCTCCCGGCCACGGCCTGCGCTGGGGCTGCAGGAGGCCCGCCCTGCCTGGGACACTCCTGACCTGACGGAGGAGGTGGATGTGGCGATCCCCACGTGGGCGGGCCCGGTCCCACCGGGGGACATGGCTGGGCTAGACCACGGAAGCCGGAGGCGTCCATGAGAAGGCTGAGCCCTAGACCTCAGAGAGAGACCAGTCCTGTCGCTAAAATGCACAAGAAACGGGCCAGTGGCAAATCAGGTGTCCCTAGGATGAAGGCTTTAGGGCCTCGTTTAAATAACGGCCCGTCTGTAACGAGCAGCCTGTGCGTCCTGGCGATTAAGTGCCGCCGCGTCTCTGAAGCGATGATGCGTGTTCTCGAACAGCCGACGGCTGCACAAATGCGCACGTGGCCGCCCCCCACGGACCCCCCAGTGCCTGCCTTGTCCAGGAGGCTCCGCGTGCTGCAGTGGCGGCCGCAGCGACCGGGGCTGCGGGCTGCCCGTCCCGCGAGGTCACGTGCCCGGCCGGGGACGCAGGCACTGAGGGCTTGGCTGAGCCAAGGCCCCTCCCCGGGTGGGGGAGTCACTGCCGCCCCCATCCCCAATGTCATGGCTGTAGGGAGGGGCTGGGGGCTGGGAGAGCTCAGCAGCGTCCAGGACCCCGGCTTCCTCCTCCTGTCCTGCCTTGGAGGCTCCCGCACGACCCCGGCCAGGAAGCAAGGAGACGCGGTGCCTCCGCGGGGGCCCACCCTGCGTCGTGTTCCCCTCGCTGCGGCATCATGCGTGGAGGACGTAGATGTGATGGTCCCGCAGCGCTTCCTCGTCTCCTCCCCAGCTGCTCCCCTTCGGGGTGTGTTCGTCCCCTCGGGGCTCATCAATGGGCCTTTGACGGTTCTGGTGGTCTTCCAGTGGCACACGTGGTTCGTCCATCTCTCCCTTTCTTTCAAGTTGTAAACCTTCAAGTAAATACGTGTTCCAAAAAACTGCACTCTTCAATTTTACCCACCCAGTTAAAAATAGCTGACATGTATTTGTTATTATTACACAATACTGAAATTCTAACTTAATTTTAAGTTTCAAAAAAATTAGAGAACTTAAGAAGTTCTGAGGAGATCGACTCACAAACGCACGCCGCCCGCCCGCCTTGCCCACGGTGCTGGTCTTCGTGACTCAAGGGCGGGGCTCCTGGACTCGAGGGAGGCGTGTCCACTGGCAGACCCCACGCAAGCGTCCTGCCCAGGAGACCCTGGGGGGCACACTGAGCCGTCTGAGCAAAGCTCCAGTTCCACGGCCAGCTTTTAGGGACCCCGGGGAGGGGGGTGGAACAATCTCTGCGGCAGGGCCAACCTTCCTACAGAACCGACCCCATCACGCCCACTGGCTCTCCCCAGCGCCCAGACGCCGGGCGGTCTCTCCCTGCCTGGCCTTGCTGACGGCCCGGCCTCCCTCTCTGCTCCCCTGCTGTCCTCCCGGCCATTCTGGTAAAGCAGCGGTCCCCAACCTTTTTGGCACCAGGGACCGGTTTCGTGGAAGACAGTTTTCGTTTTCCCACTGATGTGGGGTGGGGGATGGTCCAGGTGGTGATGCCAGTGGTGGGGAGCAATGGGGAGCGGCAGTGAAGCTTCGCTCTCATGCCCGCCGCTCACCTCCTGCTGTGCGGCCCGGTTCCTAACAGACCGTGGACCGGTACCGGTCCGCGGCCCAGGGGTTGGGGACCCCTGTGGTAAAGGATTAAGGAGGAGCTGGCGATGCTGCTCTGACGACGCCCGCCGGCCTGGACCCCTCCTCTGGTGGCCTCTGCTGTAAGAACAGCATCAGGAGATGCTCGGCAAGACCTCTGCACACCGTGGACTTGCCCTGTCCAGAGCACCAGCACACACATGCTGCACGGGGCTTCCGTTCACAGAGCTGATGTGAACCCACCAAAGCCAGCCTCTGGTGGGTGCACGGCTCAGAGCAGGGCAGACGTGCTCCTGCAGGAAACAGCACCGAGCCAGAAGCGACGGGCCACCTCAGCGGCGGGGCTGCCCTCTGACTCGGCTCCGACCCTGCTCCCGCTGCGCATCTGGTCCCCGGCCCGTCCCCTGACCTGGAGAGCATCTCCTGCCCCAGGGCCTGTGCACCTTCCGTACCTTCAGCTCGCTGGGCTCTTCCCTTGCTGTCCACCGGGCAGCCCCGCCAGTCTGTTGGGAAACGTGGCCACTCTGCCTCCCAGAGATCCAACCCTTTGCTTGCTTTTTCTTTCTTTTAAAAATTGCGGTGAGGACCTCCCTGGTGGCGCAGTGGTGAAGAGTCCGCCTGCCAACGCAGGGGACAGGGCTTCAAGCCCTGGTCTGGGAAGAACCCACATGCCACGGAGCAGCTGAGCCTGTGCGCCACAACTGCTGCGCCTGTGCTCTAGAGCCCATAAGCCACAACTACTGAGCCCGCGTGCCACAACTGCTGAGCCCATGAGCCACAACTACTGAGCCTGCACTCGAGCCCGCGAGCCACAACTACTGAGCCCATGAGCCACAACTACTGAGCCTGCACTCGAGCCCGCGAGCCACAACTACTGAGCCTGCGTGCCACAACTACTGAGCCCACGTGCCACAGCTACTGAGCCCGTGAGCCACAACTACTGAGCTCGCGCTCCAGAGCCTGCAAGCTACAACCACCAAGCCCGTGCTCTAGAGCCAACGAGCCACAACTACTGAGCCTGTGCTCCAGAGCCCGTGAGCCACAACTCCTGAGCTCACGAGCCACAACTACCGAGCCCATGCTCTAGAGCCCGTGAGCCACAACTACTGAGCCTGCATGCCACAACTACTGAGCCCGTGTGCCACAACTACTGAGCCTGTGCTCTAGAGCCTGCAAGCCACAACTACTGAGCCCACAAGCCACAGCTACTGAGCCCGCAAGCCACAACTATTGAGCCCGTGCTCTACAGCCTGCAAGCCACAACCACCAAGCCCGTGCTCTAGAGCCCACGAGCCACTATTGAGCCTGCGCTCTAGAGCCCGTGAGCCACAACTACTGAGCCTCTGCTCTAGAACCTGTGAGCCACAACTACTGAGCCTGCGCTCTAGAGCCTGCAAGCCACAACTACTGAGCTCACATGCCACAACTGAGCCTGCAAGCCACAACTACCGAGCCCAAGCTGTAGAGCCCACAAGCCACAACTACTGAGTCTGTGAGCCACAACTCCTGAGCCCATGTGCCACAACTACTGAGCCCACGAGCCACAACTACCAAGCCCATGCTCTAGAGCCCGCAAGTCACAACTACTGAGCCTGTGTGCCACAACTACTGAGTCTATGAGCCACAACTACTGAGCCTGTGAGACACAATTACTGAGCCTGCACTCTAGAGCCCACGCGACATAACCACTGAAGCCTGCGCGGCTAGAGCCCACGCTCTGCAACAAGAGAAGCCACCGCAATGAGAAGCCCATGCACCGCCATGAGGAGTAGCCCCCACTCACCGCAACTAGAGAAAGCCACATGGGCTGACCATGGCTTTGGGCCCAAGGGGCTCCATCAGTTTGCTTGCTCTCTGGGACACCAGTGTCCTGAGCCAGCTATCTCTGTCATTTGGGTTTTCATTAAAAAGGGCACCTTGGGAAGGGGTGAGGGTATGGCAGAGATTGAAACCGGCACCCAACTTTTACTTTTTCTTCTTCCTTAGGGCTTCCTTAGACACCCCCCCCATTTTAAGCTGAGCCTGTGGCCACAGAATAAATGTTCCACTGCCCAGCCTCCCTTGCAGCTAAGGTGGGACACGTTCCCACATTCAGGCCAGTGGGCAGGGCAGCCTCCTGTGCTAATACTGCTGTGGCCAGAGCGAAGGTGTGGAGCAGAGGGTGAGGCTAGCTGACTCCAGGCTGACCTCTGCTCACACTAGAGGGTCGCCAGCACAGGCCTGCATCCCGAGTCTGCCTGGAGAAATGGCAGTGATGGACTAATTCACCATTTTTCCCATTTGCACAAAGGCACTGTAGCCTTACCAAGCTGTGTACCCTCAAGGCTGCATCTAGTAGAGGGATTGCCTTTTTCAAACTCCCCCAAAGGTACCCTGTGTGCTGGCAGCTGGATCAGCCGATAGGATCCACATTGGAAGTGTCGTGTATGACTTCAGAAGTACTGACAAAGGGAAGAGGGCAGGTTATGTCGGGGGTGTCAGGGGCTGACTGAGTCCCCTCCAAATTCATAGGTTGAAGTCCTAACCCAGCACCTCTGGATGGGACCTTATTTGGAATGAGGTAGTTATCGATGCAGTTAATTAAGATGAGGTCATTAGGGTGGCCCTAACCTGATGACTGGGGTTCTTATAAAAAGGGGTGATTTGGAAACAGAGACACATGCAGAGGGAGGACGCCATGTGAAGATGGAGGCAGAGGTCAAGGTGATGCTTCTACACCCCAGGGAAGCCCAAGAGTTGCCAGCAAACCCCCAGAAGTTAGGAAAGCCTCCAGACGGAACCAACGCTGCCCACACCTGGATCTTGGCCCTCTTTCCTCCAGAACTGTGCGAGGATTAATTTGTGTTGTTTAAGCCGCCCAGTTTGGGGTACTTTGTTACACCAGCTCTAGCTAATGCGGGGTGGGGGGCAGATGGCCATCTATTTCTGGAAAAACTGAAGACACCATCACTCCTAGCAGCCCCCCTCCTCCTGCCTAAGCATCCCAGTGAGGGTCGGGCCCAGCTGTAAGTAGCACAGACCCAGAGTAACAGTGGCTTATGCAACAGAGGAATGAGTGTCTTTCTCTCTCATAGAAGTCTAGAGGTCAAATCACGGGACTTAAACGGAGTGAATACACATGAAATGCTTAGAACAATGGCCAGTTCATAATAGTGATCTGTAAGGTTTAGCCACTGTGTTCAGAGATGTTTGTGGCCGCATCACGTGTCACAGTAAAGCACTGGAAACAAACAAAGGACCACGAACAGGGGGCTGAAAGCAACAGACCTTCATTCCCTCCCAGTCTGGAAGCCAGGAGTCTGAGATCAGGGTGTCCCAGGGCCGTGCATCCTCTGGAGGCTCTGGGGGTGGGTCCTTCCGGCTCTTCCAGCTTCTGGGGCTCCAGGCATCCCTGGCTTGCGGCCGCATCCCTCCCGTCTCTGTCTCCACGGCCACATCCTCCTCCTCTTGTCCATATGTCTCAGGTCTTGCCTCGCCTCTCCCCTAGACGGACCCTTGTTGACGCACACTTGAGGGCCTTTAGGCCTACCTGGATGACCCAGGATAATCGCCCCATCTCGAGAGCCTTACCTTCATCACACCTGCAGACACTTCCAAAGAGGGGAACATTCTCAGGTTCCAGGGATTAGGACCTGATATTTCTTATTTGTCCTACCACAGTTCTACTGAAAAATATTTTTTTGAAAAAACTTCCCCATCCTCAGTCAAATCATCAAATGAGCCCCCCTGAGGTCAGAGCACATCTCCCGCCAGCTCTGTGCAGTCCCAGGCCCTCCTCGGACCTGGTGGGGAAGGCCTCCGCCTGCCGGGTTGTCTGTGGGGACCGGGATGGCTTCCCGCACAGACCCCGGGGGACAGCGGCGTGTGGCCTGCTCGTGGCTGCTGGGGGCCCAGGGCTGCAGGACACCCGGGAGGAGCCTCGGTCTTAAGAGACAAATAGCCGACGACTAAGGAACTGGCCGTTCCCAAAAGGCACACCCAGCTGTTCCTGGGGCTCTTTACAGAGGAGTGAAGCCGCGTCCACGACAGGAGGCCTTTCCCAGAAGATGGATGGAGCACGGTGGCCGGGACAGGGTCAGGCAGCTGTGAGCAACCCCTCCACACAGCCCAGCCCCTCCAGAAAGCTCCCGAGGGACGGTGGCCTCTCCCGTCGAATCTTCGGCCTGCCCACGTGGTCTGAGGCCTCGGAAGGGGCCGTCTCCGGCGTGTAGGAAACGAGAGTGGGCCCTCAGGGCTGCGTCTTCAGCATGTCCTGCATGCTGTGTCCATCTATCGAAATATCTATGGCAGCCCGGCCCCATTCCCCATCACTCTAGGGGTACCCATCTTGATGGCCTGCTAGGGCCCTTGTTTTCCCCCTTCATTTTGGTGGAGTGCATCTTCCAGTGCTCCCCTGGGCCCGGAGGCCACCTGCCTCGGGGGAAACGTCTACATCCTCCCTCCAGGATTAAGGGAGAGCGTGCTTGCATCCAGGATTCTGGCCCACGTCCCTTCTTTCAGATGTTTTGAGGCTTCGCTCCCTTGTCTCCCAGCCTCCACATGCTAGAGATGGAGAAGCTGGATCCCTTTCTCATTCCCTAGACTCTCTCTGTGAGCTGGGTTTCCCCACCCCTAAGTGGAAACTTTCTCTGATCTTCTTGTCCCAAGTGATCTAACGTTTTACGGTGACGTTCCCCATGTGGGTCTTTCTCCATCCGTTGCGCTGGGTACTAGGTGGAACCTTTCAATCTACAAACTCGTGTCTTTCAGTCTGAGACAGTTTCTTGAATTATTTCACTGGTGATTTCCTTCTCTCTTGTTTCCTCTTTTCTGGAACTCCTACAAACCAGATGTTGGAACCCAAGAAGCTCAAATAATTCCAAGCACAAGAAACATGAAGAAAGATACATCACAATTTCCAAAACAATACTGAACATAAACAAAGCCAGAGGACTCACACTTCTTGATTTCAAAACTTACTACAAAGCTACAGTAATTAAAACAGTGTGGTACTGGCATAAGGACAGACATATAGACCAATGGAACAGAAGCAAAAGTTCAGACATAAACCCATACATCTACGGCCAACTGATTTTCCACAGGAGTGCCAAGACCATTCAATGGAGAAAGAATGTCTGTTCCCCAAATGGAGAGCCATATACAAAAGAATGAATTTGGACCCCTGCCCCACACCATGTACAAAAATTAACTCAAAATGGATCAATGAACTAAACGTAAAAGCTAAAACTATAAAACTCTTAGAAGAAAACATGACCTTGGATTGGCAAGGGCATAATACCAAAAACGAAACAAAAGAAAAAACAAATAAACTGAACATCATCAAAAACAAAACACTGGGCTTCCCTGGTGGCGCAGTGGTTAAGAGTCCGCCTGCCGATGCAGGGGACACGGGTTCGTGCCCCAGTCCGGGAAGATCCCACATGCCGCGGAGTGGCTGGGCCCGTGAGCCATGGCCGCTGAGCCTGCGTGTCCGGAGCCTGTGCTCCGCAACGGGAGAGGCCACAACAGTGGGAGGCCCGCGTACAGCAAAAAAAAAAAAAAAAAAACACTGTTGTACACCAAAGGTCATTATCAAGAAAGAGGAAAGCTACCCCACAGAATGGGAGAAAATATTTGCAAATCACATGTCTGATAAGGCTCTAGTATCCAGAATATATAAAGAACTTCTACAACTGAACAACAAAAGGCAAACAACTCAATTTTAAAATGGGCAAAGGACTTGAATAGACATTTCTCCAAAGAAGATATACAAATGACCAAACAGGCACATAAAAAGATGCTCAATATCATTAGTCATTAAGGAAATGCAAATCAAAACCGCGGTGAGATGACACTTTACACCCACTATCATGGCTATAAAAAACAAAACCCAGAAAATAAGTGTTGGTGAGGATGTGCAGCAACTGGAACCTTCATGCACTGCTGGTGGGGATGTAAAATGGTGCGACCGTGGAACACAATCTGGTAGCTCCCCCCAAAATTAATCACAGAATTATCATGTGGCCCAGCAATTCCAGTCCTGGGTATATAACCCAAAGAACTGAAAACAGGTGTTCAAACAAACACCTGTACACGACAGTGCGGAGCAGTACTAGTCACAACAGCCCAAGAGTGGAAACAACCCAAATGTCCATCAGCTGAGAACGGAGAAACAAACTGTGGTCTATCCGTAGAAGGAATACTGTTCAGCCACAAAAAGGAACTACTGATTCATGCGACAGTGTGAATGAATCTCAGTACCATCAGGCAAAGTGAAATAAGCCAGACACGAAAGGTCACAGATTGTATGATTCTTTTTATATGAAATATCCAAAACAGGTAAATCCATAGGGATGGAAAGCAGAGTAGTGGGTGCCAAGAGAGGAGGGGAGAGGGGAGTGACGGCTTAATGGGGGGAATGAAATGTTCTGGAACTCGACAGAGGTGGTGGCTGGACGACCTCTAATAAACGCTACTGAATTACACATTTAAAAATTGATCATTTTAGGTTAAGTGGATTTCACCTCAATTAAAAAACCCCAAACACTCAAGCCACTCCAACCAACCCATCCCCCCCAAGTGGACCACGCTGCTGGGAGAAGGGCCACGGCACCGACCCGCGCTTCCTGGGCCCCATTCTCCTGATCCTCCCTCTGGACTCCTGGGAAAGGTACTGGCCTCTGCCTTCAGGCCCCCTACCCCAGTCATGGCAGGGGTTCATCCGCCTGGCCTGGCTGAGTTCTCTTTTAAAAGATTTGCTTGCTGAAACATCTTATGAGAAAGTTAGTTAAAGAAAAACACATCTAATCGAATAAATCATAAATAGATTCATTTAGGTGGCCAAGTGTTAATGACGGGGAACTATAACATCTCTGCCGGGCCCGGGCTAAGCAGTAAGCATCCTGGCTACCCATTGTGACAGAGTGATGCCCAGTGCCAGGTGGCTAAAAATCACGTGTTTGTTTGTTTAGTGTTTATGAAAGCAAAAGAGAACAGCCACACAACCTCGGGGGGTAGTCAGAGCTGGGCTGCGGCCCCGGCACCTTCACTTCCTGACTTTGTCTTCTGGTTCCGCTCGCGGGCGGCCACGAAGTTCAGCAAGTCGATGGCAGTGACAACTCCAAACACCATCTGCCTCTCACTGGACTCCCCGTGGCTGTGGTCTGAGGGGGGACAAGGCCGCAGGCTCAGAGGGGCCTCCACACAGAGCGTATCTGAGGCAGCCGCGTCCCCAGGCACAGGGTGGCGGGGGTGTGTGGGGAGGGTGCCCCGTGTCCACGGGCACCTGTGGGTCCTGGCAGCCCAAGCACAAGCGCCATCCCCTCCCAACACAAGCCACTTGGGCGAAGCTGCAGACAGCAGGGCCCTGAGCCCTCTGAGCCGCGCCCACCGGGGACGCCCAAGGGTCGCATTCATTCAGAACAGCCGGTGGTCACCCCTGGTGCCCAAGGCCCGAGTTGTGGCATGAAATTCCAATCCTACTCACACCTAACACCACCAGCTCACATCTCTGGCCTACAGTTCCATGTTCAAACCCACGCCTTTCTCTCAGGCTTAGAATGAATGCAGGCCGCTGGCCCCCTGCCCTGCCGCCCAAGGGCAGAGAGGGTGATGGAGATGGTAAATCTTACATTTCAACTCGACTGGGCCATGGAGTGCCCCAGAACTGGGCGAACCTCATTCTGGGTGTCTTTCGATGAGATCAACTCTTGATTGGATGGACCTAGTAAAGCAGATTGCACTCCCCAGTGTGGCTGGGCCTCATCCAGACAGTTTAAGGCCCGAATAGAACAAAAGGGCTGACCCACCACGAGTAAGATGGAAATGTCCGGCCTTTGGACTCGGAAACATTGACTCTTGGGGTCTTGAACCTGGCCACTAGCCCTGCAGGTCTTGGGACTTGCCAGCCTATAAGCCGTTCCTTATAGCAAATCTCTGTATACACACATCCTACTAGTTCTGTTTCTTGGGGGAACCCTGACTGACAGCTGTTGTGAAGCACACAGCAGGCTGGGCAGAACTGAGCGGCCGGTGGTAAATGCCCAGGTCGCACCCCATTCCACCAGACCCCGCTTCCCTGTCTGTCCCTCACGCCTTTGAGGGCAGAGGTCACACAGGGTGGGCTGCTGGAGACACAGAGAAGCCAGGCACCCTATGGGCCGGCTCGGAGCACCTCAGGAAAAAGCAACAGGCACCCAGAAGAGATGAGGGGCTTCTAGGCAAAGGGGCAGCTTTGGAGAAGCACTGAGCCCCATAGGGGCGGGCAGTCGGAGCGGTCTCCAGGTCCCCCAGGAGACACTGGCCAGAGCCGGGTCGGCAAACTTTCTGTAAAAGGCGGTACGGTCTCTGTTGTGACCCCTCAGCTCCGCCCACACAGCGCGAAAGCGGCCGCTGACCGTTCTTTCTGACAGGGCGGTGTCAAAGGAAACTTTATTTACAGACCCTGAAACCAGATCCCACGTCAGGGTGTGTAGATGTTCAAACACGAGTGTGTGACACAAGCAGGGGAGCCTCCCACCCAAGCTCGGGGTCCGGGGCCTGGACGCCCTCCCTGGTACTCGGAGGCTGCAAAGCTGATCACAGCGCCGCTCCCCAGCTCGAGGGGTGCGCGGGGCATACACACCTGCAGGTCCCCCCCACCCCCAAGGCCAGGTCCCGCACCAAGGAACCGAGGACAGGAGAGGGTTAGGTGGGGGCGCCCAGGCCCCAGGACCAGCCCTCGGCAGGCGGGAGGGCGGGCTCCAAGCCCCCCCGCACCACCAATTCTCGGGATTTCTATAACCCTCGTCCTCGTCCGGCACCAGAACAACATCCCCGGCCTCCGGAGATGCGGCCAGGAGGCCCGGGAAGGGCTTTGTGAGCAGTCTATAAAGCCCTGTGATCTCACCGCGAGCCGGTACCCAGGTTGGCCCACAGCGGGGTCCCTCTGAGATCTGGACCCAAGGCTGGGGATCAGCGTCTCCAGCTCCCAGACGCCCTGTGCGCTCACGGCAGGAAAGCGCACACACAAGCCTGGGCTGGGGGCCCGGCGGCCAGCACCCCACAGGGCTCCCGCCCCCGCTCCCAGCCCACAGAGGGCCCCACTTACACTGGATCTGCTCGTGGACCACCAGGGCGAAGTGGTCCGTCTCCAGGATGTGCGAGAGCTGGCCCAGAGGGTCCGTCAGGTGGATCTGGAAGGGAAGCCGTGGTCAGCGCTCGCCAGGGCAGCCCAGCTTGGCCGGAGCCCGAGGAAAGGAGCACAAGGCAGCAGGAGGGGCCGGCGTCCCTCCAGAAGGTTCTTCTGGAGCCTCTTGCTGACTTAGAAACTGAACGAGGCTTGACACACGTGAAAGGACACTTGGATGACGGGGAAGAGTCCGTACGTATCACTCTGCAAAGAGCCATTAGGACGGCTTCCCACAGTATGATTCCACCGCTATGAATTTCCGGAAAAGGCAAAGCTAGTCAGATCGGCGGTTGCAGGGTTCAGGCAGTGGGGAATGGGCGCAGGGACCCAGGGCACCCGGGGCACATACACTACTGTGTGCGATGCTGTAATGGGTACAGGTCACTGTACATTTGTCAAAACCCACAGAGCTGTAGAACCCAAAGACTGAACCCTCAGTAAACTAGTGACTTTAGTTACGAACAGCGTAATATTCGCCATCCATCGGAACAAATCCTACATCAGTGCAAGATGTGATAGTACAGGGCGTGGCGAGGGGCGGGGCGGGGGTACAGGGCGTGGTGAGGGGCGGGGGTGGTACAGGGCGTGGTGACGGGCGGGGAACATGAGCGCCCGCTCTGGGCCATCTGCTCAGTAGACATATGATGAGAGCTTCCAAGAAAAAGAAAGAAAGGACACTTAGGTCCATCTTTCAAACCCCAAGGTGATCTCCAAAGCTGTTAGCCCCACTGGAACCCTTTCCAGTTCGGCTCTGGCAATGGAGGCAAGTTCCCTGTGAGAGGACGCAAGCTCCGGGGCAGTGCCTTAACCTGTGTAAGGCGGGTTGGGCACCAGCTGCCTGCCAAGCACTAGTGCATGCTGAGCCGTACACAACACAGTGGCCCCGATGCTTGCCTTTACGAGGTCAGACGCTGGGCGTGGTCAGTAGACCACGGGGGTCAGGATTTCTCCTCTCCGCTGGGAGAATAGGGCGGAAAGGGGGCGCCACAGCTCCATGGGGACCTCCCCGTGCTGCTCACTGCCAGCGGCCAGACCCCCGTGGCGGCAGGAAGGGGCAGCCCTGGATGCGGAGGGTGTACCCAGGAGACAGGACCCACCAGGTTTCCTCGGGGCCGCATTCTCCTCGGGACACTGTCTGGACCAGGGATGCCGGGGACCCTGCTGAAGGACGTCCTGTGTCCGCTTACACCCACCGCTTGGTGCCTGGAGCAGGGCAGGCACACACGGCCCCACCCAACATCTTGGTGGCGGGGCGTCGAGACCCCTGAGGGCCTGGATGGCACTAGAGCCCAGGGAACTGGGGCTCGGCTACACCCCGGGGGAAGGCTGTGGCTGGAGGCCAGCCTCGGCCACTAAGGGGGGTGACCTGGTGGAACAGGGGAGAGCCAGTCCTGACTACCGGCTGGATCTGTTTCTTTTATTTTAACCTTTGCTTCCCGTTGCTTTTGTTTTCTAAAAGGACAGCCTGCCTCGGGGAGCCCCGCCCCTCTGCCTGAATGTTAAACCCAAGTGCCTTTGCTCAGGGAAACATCCTGACCCTGTGGATGGCTGCAAGAAAGAAGACATTAACACATCCCCTCCCCGAGGCTGGCCATTCCAGGGGACATTTGCAAACCGTATGGCCTTTTCACTTTACTTCCTCACCTCCTCCCCCTCTCTGTTCTGTGAAAGAAACCGGCATCCAGACCGCGGGAAGATGGTTCTTTGAGACATCAGTCTGCCATCTTCTCCGCCTGCTGGCTTTCCAAATAAAGCTGTATTCCTAGCCTCAACGCCTTGTCTCCCGATTTACTGGCCTGTCGTGCGGCGAGCAGGGCAAGCCCGGACTCAGTAACATTAGAGCGCTCAGCTCTTCCCTGGGGGAGGGAAGGGCACACACAGCAGAGAATCAGCAGGAAAGGCCAGAGACACAACAGAACTGGACTCAGGCACAGGACGGGGTGGAGAGCATGCACACCACACCTCGGAGGGACCTCAAAACACTGCTGGGCTTCCCTGGTGGCGCAGTGGTTAAGAATCCGCCTGCCAAAGTAGGAGACAGGGGTTCGAGCCCTGGTCCAGGAAGATCCCACATGCCGCAGAGCAACTAAGCCTGTGTGCCACAACTACTGAGCCTGCGCTCTAGAGCCCACGAGCCACAACTACTGAGCCTGTGTGCCACAACTACTGAAGCCCTCGTGCCTAGAGCCCGTGCTCTGCAACAAGAGAAGCCACCGCAATGAGAAGCCCTCGCACCACAACAAAGCGTAGCCCCCACTCGCGGCAACTAGAGAAAGCCCGCGCACAGCAACGAGGACCCAACGCAGCCAAAAATGAAATAAATAAATTTATATAGAAAAAAACCAAACCACTCTGCTGCATGAAAGACGCCAGACAAGGGTACACACGGTGGGGCTGCGTATGCGCACGAGCCGGGGGAGGGCGCACAGTCTACGGGACAGGATAGGCGTGCGGGGAGGGGAGAGGAAGCCTGGGTAGAAGTGGGGGAGGGAGGGGATGGATACGCTCACTCTCGACTGTGGTTTCGCGGGTGTGTGTTCATTTCAAAATCATCAAATGGGACATGTTATGTTCAGCTCAACGCAGGGAAGAGAAGGAGGGTCAGAAACTTCCAGGAATGCTGGTGGGCAATGGCATGGGCGGAAAGGCTGCCCCTGCTCAGCCTGGCTGGCCACCCACATGCATGTGACGCCGGGCCCTGTGCTTCCCACTCAGGGCCCACGGGGGCCAGGATAGCCTCTTGGAGCTTCCGCTGGACTGGGGGGCAATAAGTGCTCCAAGAACACACCCCGTGTGCTAGGTGCCCGGGGCCTGGGGGTCAGAGAGGCCGAGAGCAGGGGACGGGGGGTGGAGGGCAGGAGAGCAGAGATAGCCAGTGCCAAGGCAGCAGGAAGGGACCGGCCTGAGAACCAGGGCAGGTGGACGGCAGGAGTGGAGGCAGCCGGGGTTGGGCTTGGCAGGGAGGGGCAAGACCCCACCCACACCTCCTGTGGTCTCTCCAGCCGCAGAGAGGTAGGGCCAGGAGTGAGGGGCCGTGCAGGGACCACGCTAGAGGCGATGGCGGGGGGGTGGATATGGGGAGAAACACTCAGATTCTGGTGACATTTCAGCTATGTGTGGGATGGGGAGAAAGGAAAATCAAATCCATTCCTAGATTTGGGCTCCACCTGCCAGCCTTTCAAGCGTGAGACAGCCAGCAACCCACCACTCCCACTCCCTGGGGGTCCGAGGAGAAAGGGGTTGTGGAACGTCCGGAGACCAGGGAGAGGGGCTGCCCTGACCCCAGGCACCCTCGGGGACACGGCGTCGGCTCTGCCCTGGCCCATCACAGGGTGGCCATCATCTCAGGATGACCACGGGGTCTGACCAGCCCTGGCTCAGCCCCCAGAACGTTCTAGTTCTTATTAAATAATTAGGCATGCCAGGTGATCTTAAATGATGTGTGCACCGGACAAAATCAAGGCCTGGTGCTCTGGGAATGGTCACGCTGGCAGATGCCCGGCTCGGCTGGGATGACGGTCCCTGGGCTTGCCAGTGACCACAGGCATTGCCAAAGTACGGGCGTGGGTGAGCCCTCACCAATGCTGGCCTTTCCCCACCTGGGGCTTCTCGCTTTGTGAAGCCGGGGCGAATTGTCAGATTTAGGGGTCTGATGGGGTCTGGGGTGGTGTCAAGGGTCAGGGGCGAGGGACGCGTGGCCCCGCCTCCTGGGACAGAGCTGGTCTCAGCACCGCCTGCTCAGGCCTCGCGGGGCTCATACCTGCTTGAACTGCTTGTAGATGACTTTTCGAACTTGGTCCGATGGCTGAACCTTCCCCGCGAGCAGGGACGAGAGCATGTTCCCCAGGGTCACCATCCCCAGGATCACCCTGGGGAAGCGGGGACGGGGCAGGGTCAGCACTGGTGCCTCTCCTGCACTCTCCACCCCCCACCCCCCACCCCCGCCAAGACAGCAGAGTCCAGCACAGCCACCCTCAGGGTCAAACCCAGAACTCCTCTTAGAATCAACCACTATCTGCCCAGGGTCTCTGTGTGGCAGAAGCCCAGCAGTGACCAAACACCCTGCCCTTGGAGCTGACCGTCCAGTGCAGGGAACGGTAAACCAGTGAGTCCTCTGGGCATCTCCATTCTGACAGGTGTCAAGGGTGACCAGCTGGCCAGTGTCCTGGGACATGGGACTTTTGGTGCTAGAATTGGGGCAGTCCCGGGAGAGCCCTGATGGTGGGTCACTGTCACCAGGGCACGTCTGTCACAGCCTTCCACTGTCAGGCACATGCCCAGAGCCAGGGCAGGACCGTACGCCAGCCTCCTGTGCACACGCTGGGTGCAGTGGGCTGGGACCAAGGCATTAAAGCCCAAAGGGTTAATATGAGCAGCCCCCATCCTGGCCGGTGCTCAGGGACCAGCCGTCCAACGCTCTGAGCATCTGAGTGCAAAGTGACCAAGGTCAGCCGACCAGCTGTGCGGTCCACTGGGCTGCCGCGTCCAGCACCGCTGACACAGAGCAGCGTGGAGCACAGGCTGGAGGCACCCAGCAGGGCCCAGAGGGCAGAGCTCTGGATGGAGGCTGAGACTGACCCCGACTCGTCCACCACGGGCGCCTGGTCGAAGCCCTTCTCCCGGAGGATCTCGATGGTGTGCTCACAGGTGACCGTGGGCAGCACCGTCAGCGGGGCCGACAGGCTCAGCTCCTGAACTCGGAGGTGCCACCACCTGCAGGAAGAGGGTGGGGCAGGGAGGCCGTGAACCAGGAGGCTGAGTCCAGGACAGGGAGACCGCAGGGGCACCCAGCCAGGTGCAGGACAGCACACGTGCCCTGGGTACCAGGAACGCAAGTCCCAAGCCACACGCGTGTGGTCGGGGAGAGATCTCTGCTCAGAGGCGTCCTCACCATGGCTTCTTCACCAAGAGGTCCTCCTCCTTCATGAAGCCCTTCTGCAGCATCCACTTGTCACTCAGGAACTTGGACCTGCGGCACCAGAAGTCACCAGGGTCTCACCACCACCTCTGCCCACACTGTGGGCGGAGGTCCTCAGAGAGAGAAAGCCCAGCATCCCTCCCCAGACCCCACAGTCCAGCAGAGACCCCAAAGGGGCTGGCTGGAGGCTCCGCGAAGAGGCCTGAGAGCCAGATTCCAGAAAGACCCCCTAGGGAACTGTGGTCGACGGGGGCATCTGGTCAACCAGGGCTGACTGAGCTCAGAGCACAGCAGAAGGTTCTGTGGTACGCTGGGACCTAGGACCTGGGACCCTTTGCTGCAGTGCCTGCACCTGGACAAACAACTTCTCAAGCAACAGATACAAAGAAACTATGAGGGACTAAAAATAACTGCATGCGGGCCTCCCTGGTGGCGCAAGTGGTTGAGAGTCCGCCTGCCGATGCAGGGGATACGGGTTCGTGCCCCGGTCTGGGAGGATCCCATATGCCGCGGAGCGGCTGGGCCCGTGAGCCATGGCCGCTGAGCCTGCGCGTCCGGAGCCTGCGCGTCCGGAGCCTGCGCGTCCGGAGCCTGTGCTCCGCAACGGGGGAGGCCACAACAGTGAGAGGCCCGCATACCGCAAAAAAAAAAAAAAAAAAAAAAACAAAAAAAAAAAACTGCATGCACAGCACAGCTGGGGCAAATTCAGGACAAAACAAGATACAAAAAGACCAAAAAACCAACTGCCACTTCTGAGTTGCTGGGAGCAAAAGCAGGGTCCTGCAAATGCCCCATGTCCACAGCACCACAAAGGGGTGGACAGACCACCTAAGCCACCCCTCCAGCCCTGACCCCTGGACCCACCCCTACCCTCACTCCACTTAAGGGACCAGCTCACCCCCTCCTCAGGGAGAGAGCAAGGGAAGCTGTTACTTGTTTTCACTCCCGCCTGCTGCAGAATGAGTCCCCATAAAGCCTTGCCTGAATCTCTTGTCTGGCCTCTTATTAATTTCTACTGATTAAAGAGTCCAAGAACCCAGGTGGGTTAACAGTTCTGTCCCGGATCCTGTGCCATCATGTCCCCTCGGGGCTCCTGGGTGGCCTCTTCCCTGGCTGTCCTCATGTCTGCTCTGGCAGAGGGGGATGAGGGACCCCATCCCACCTGGGGTCAGAGGACACCAGACCAGGCCTTGGGGTCTGCCAGAGACCTGCCCTAAAAAGGCAGATGAGAAAGCACCTGACAAACAGCAGCTTAGGCCTAGAGCTAGAGGGGCAGGTTTGGAGGGAAGACCCGTTGAAAGCCCAGAGTGACTTCAGTTTATGGGTGAGGAAACTGAAGCCCAGAGGGCAAAGCAGACGTGTTGACCCACACCAGCCATGTGGCTGATAGGGTCTTGGTGCTCCGGCCAGGTGTCAGGCCTGAGCCTCTGAGGTGGGAGAACCAAGTTCACAGCAGTGATCCACCAGAGACCTCCCGGCCCCTCATAATATCAATCGGCAAGAGGTCTCCCAGAGATCTCCGCCTCAACACTAAGACCCAGCTCCACTCAACAGCCAGCAAGCTCCAGTGCTGGACACCCTTTGCCAAACAACTAGCAACACAGGAACACAACCCCACCCATTAGCAGAGAGGCTGCCTAAAATCATAAGTTAACAGACACCCCAAAACACACCACCAGAGGCAGTCCTGCCCACCAGAAAGACAAGATCCAGCCTCATCCTCCAGAACACAGGCACCAGTCCCCTCCACCAGGAAGCCTACACAACCCACTGAACCAACCTTACCCTCTGCGGGCAGACACCAAAAACAACGGGAAATACGAACCTGCAGCCTGTGAAAAGAAGACCCCAAACACAGTAAGTTAAGCAAAATGAGAAGATAGAGAAATACGCAGCAGGTGAAGGAACAAGGTAAAAACCCACCAGACCAAACAAATGAAGAGGAAATAGGGAGTCTACCTGAAAAAGAATTCAGAGTAATGATGGTAAAGATGATCCAAAATCTTGGAAATAGAATGGAGAAAATACAAGAAATGATTAATAAGGACCTAGAAGAACTAAAGAGCAAACAAACACTGATGAACAACACAATAAATGAAATTAAAATTTCTCTAGAAGGGATCAATAGCAGAATAACTGAGGCAGAAGAACGGATAAGTGACCTGGAAGATAAAATAGTGGAAATAACTACCGCAGAGCACAACAAAGAAAAAGAATGGGGCTTCCCTGGTGGCGCGCAGTGGTTGAGAGTCCGCCTGCCGATGCAGGGGACACGGGTTCGTGCCCCAGTCCGGGAGGATCCCACATGCCACGGAGCGGCTGGGCCCGTGAGCCATGGCCGCTGAGCCTGCGCGTCCGGAGCCTGTGCTCCGCAACGGGAGAGGCCACAACAGTGAGAGGCCCGCGTGACGCAAAAAAAAAAAAAAAAAAAAAAAAAAAGAAAAGAATGGAGGACAGCCTCAGAGACTTCTGAGAAAACATTAAACGCACCAACATTCGAATTATAGGGGTCCCAGAAGAAGAAGACAAAAAGAAAGGGACTGAGAAAATATTTGAAGAGATTATAGTTGAAAACTTCCTTAATATGGGAAAGGAAATGATCAATCAAGTCCAGGAAGTGCAGAGAGTCCCATACAGGATAAATCCAAAGAGAAACATGCCAAGACACATATGAATCAAACTATCAAAAATTAAATACAAAGAAAAAATATTGAAAGCAGCAAGGGAAAAACAACAAATAACATACAAGGGAATCCCCATAAGGTTAAGAGCTGATCTTTCAGCAGAAAATCTGCAAGCCAGAAGGGAGTGGCAGGACATATTTAAAGTGATGAAAGGGAAAAACCTACAACCAAGATTACTCTACCCAGCAAGGATCTCATTCAGATTCAACGGAGACATTAAAACCTTTACAGACAAGCAAAAGCTAAGAGAATTCAGCACCACCAAACCAGCTTTACAACAAATGCTAAAGGAGCTTATTTAGGCAGGAAACACAAGAGAAGGAAAAGCCCTACAATAACAAACCCAAAACAAATAAGAAAATGGTAGTAGGAACATACATATCAATAATTACCTTAAATGTGAATGGATTAAATGCTCCAACCAAAAGACACAGACTGGCTGAATGGATACAAAAACAAGACCCGTATATAGGCTGTCTACAAGAGACCCACTTCAGACCCAGGGACACATACAGACTGAAAGTGAGAGGATGGAAAAAGATATTCCATGAAAATGGAAATCAAAAGAAAGCTGCAGTAGCAATTCTCATATCAGACAAAATAGACTTTAAACTAAAGACTATTACAAGAGACAAGGACACTACATAATGATCAAGGGATCAATCCAAGAAGAAGATATAACAATTGTAAATATTTAGGCACCCAACACAGGAGCACCTCAATACATAAGGCAAATGTTAACAGCCATAAAAGGGGAAATCGACAGTAACACAATCATAGTAGGGGACTTAACACCCCATTTTCACCAATGGACAGATCATCCAAAATTAAAATAAATAAGGAAACACAAGCTTTAAATGATACATTAAACAAGATAGGCTTAATTGACATTTATAGGACATTCCATCCAAAAACAACAGAATGCACTTTCTTCTCGAGTGCTCATGGAACATTCTCCAGGATAGATCATATCTTGGGTCACAAATCAAGCCTTGGTAAATTTAAGAAAATTGAAATCGTATCGAGTATCTTTTCTGACCACAACACTATGAGACTAGATATCAATTACAGGAAAAACACTGTAACAAAATACAAACAGGGGCTTCCCTGGTGGCGCAGTGGTTGAGAGTCCGCCTGCTAATGCAGGGGACACGGGTTCGAGCCCTGGTCTGGGAGGATCCCACATGCCGCGGAGCAACTAGGCCCGTGAGCCACAGCTGCTGAGCCTGCGCGTCTGGAGCCTGTGCTCCGCAACGAGACAGGCCACGAAAGTGAGAGGCCCGCGCACCGCGATGAAGAGTGGCCCCCACTTGCCACAACTAGAGAAAGCCCTCGCACAGAAACGAAGACCCAACACAGCAAAAATAAATAATTAAAAAAAAAATACAAACACATGGAGGCTAAACAATACACTACTTAATAACCAAGAAATCACTGAAGAAATCAAAGAGGAAATCAAAAAATACCTAGAAACAAATGACAATGAAAACACAATGACCCAAAACCTATGGGATGCAGCAAAAGCAGTTCTAAGAGGGAAGTATATAGCGATACAATCCTACCTCAAGAAACAAGAAAAATCTCAAGTAAACAACCTAACCATATACCTAAAGCAATTAGAGAAGGAAGACAAAAAAACCCCTAAGTCAGCAGAAGGAAAGAAATCATAAAGATCAGATCAGAAATAAATGAAAAAGAAATGAAGGAAATGAAAGCAACGATCAATAAAACTAAAAGCTGGTTCTTTGAGAAGATAAACAAAATTGATAAACCATTAGCCAGACTCATCAAGAAAAAAAGGGAGAAGACTCAAATCAATAGAATTAGAAATGAAAAAAGAGAAGTAACAACTGACACTGCAGAAATACAAAGGATCATGAGAGATTACTACAAGTAACTATATGCCAATAAAATGGACAGCCTGGAAGAAATGGACAAATTCTTAGAAAAGCACAACCTTTCGAGACTGAACCAGGAAGAAATAGAAAATATGAACAGACCAATCACAAGCACTGAAATTGAAACTGTGATAAAAAATCTTCCAACAAACAAAAGCCCAGGACCAGATGGCTTCACAGGCGAATTCTATCAAGCATTTAGAGAAGAGCTAACACCTATCCTTCTGAAACTCTTCCAAAATATAGCAGAGGGAGGAACACTCCCAAACTCATTCTACGAGGCCACCATCACCCTGATACCAAAACCAGACAAAGATGTCACAAAGAAAGAAAACTATAGGCCAAGATCACTGATGAACATAGATGCAAAAATCCTCAACAAAATACTAGCAAACAGAATCCAACAGCACATTAAAAAGATCATACACCATGATCAAGTGGGGTTTATCGCAGGAATGCAAGGATTCTTCAATATACGCAAATCAAACCACGTGATACACCATATTAACAAATTGAAGGATAAAAACCATATGAAAATCTCAACAGATGCAGAAAAAGCTTTCGACAAAATTCAACACCCATATATGATAAAAACCCTCCAGAAAGTAGGCACAGAGGGAACTTACCTCAACATAATAAAGGCCATATATGACAAACCCACAGCCAACATCATTCTCAATGGTGAAAAACTGAAACCATTTCCACTAAGATCAGGAAGAAGACAAGGTTGCCCCACTCTCACTACTATTATTAAACAGAGTTTTGGAAGTTTTAGCCACAGCCATCAGAGACGAAAAAAAAAGAAAAGGAATCCAAATCAGATAAGAGGAAGTAAAACTGTCACTGTTTACAGATGACATGATACTATACATAGAGAATCCTAAAGATGCTACCAGAAAATTACAGCGCTAATCAATGAATCTGGTAAAGTAGCAGGATACAAAATTAATGCACAGAAATCTCTTTCATTCCTATACACTAATAATGAAAAATCTGAAAGAGAAACTAAGGAAACACTCCCATTTACCACTGCAACAAAAAGAATAAAATACCCAGGAATAAACCTACCTAAGGGACAAAAGACCTGTATGCAGAAAACTATAAGACACTGATGAAAGAAATTAAAGATAAAACAGAGGGGGAGATATACCATATTCTTGGATTGGAAGAATGAACATTGTGAAAATGACTATACTACCCAAAGCAATCTACAGATTCAATGCAATCCCTATCAAACTACCAATGGCATTTTTCACAGAACTAGAACAAAAAAATTTCACAATTTGTATGGAAACACAAAAGACCACGAATAGCCAAAGCAATCTTGAGAAAGAAAAACGGAGCTGGAGGAATCAGGGTCCCTGATTTCAGACTATATTACAAAGCTACAGTAATCAAGACAGTATGGTACTGGCACAAAAACAGAAATATAGATTAATGGAACAGGACAGAAAGCCCAGAGGTAAACCCACACACACACGGTCACCTTATCTTTGATAAAGGAGGCAAGAATATACAATGGAAAAAAGACAGCCTCTTCAATAAGTCGTGCTGGGAAAACTGGACAGCTACATGTGAAAGAATGAAATTAGAACACTCCCTAACACCATATAAAAAAATAAAGTCAAAAGGGATTAAAGACCTAAATGTAAGGCCAGACACTATATAACTCTTAGAGGAAAACCTAGGCAGAACACTCTATGACATAAATCACATCAAGATCCTTTTTGACCCACCTCCTAGAGAAATGGAAATAAAAACAAAAACAAACAAATGGGACCTAATGAAACTTAAAAGCTTTTGCACAGCAAAGGAAATCAAAAACAAGATGAAAAGACAACCCTCAGAATGGGAGAAAATGTTTGCAAACAAAGCAACTGACAAAGGATTAATCTCCAAAATACACAAGCAGCTCATGCAGCTCAATATCAAAAAAACAAACAACCCAAACCAAAAATAGGCAGAAGACCTAAACAGACATTTCTCCAAAGAAGATATACAGATTGCCAACAAACACATGAAAGGAGGCTCAACATCACTAACCATTAGAGAAATGCAAATCAGAACTACAATTAAGTATCACCTCACACTGGTCAGAATGGCCATCATCAAAAAATCTACAAACAATAAATGCTGGAGAGGGTGTGGAGAAAAGGGAACCCTCTTGCACTGTTGGTGGGAATGTAGATTGATACAGCCACTATGGAGAACAGTATGAAGGTTCCTTAAAAAACTAAAAATAGAACTACCATATGACCCAGCAATCCCACTATTGGGCATATACCCTGAGAAAACCGTAATTCAAAAAGATTCATGTACCACAATGTTCACTGCAGCACTATTTACAATAGCCCGGACATAGAAGCAACCTAAGCGTCCACTGACAGATGAATGGATAAAGAAGATGTGGCACATATATACAATGGAATATTACTCAGCCATAAAAAGAAACGAAATTGAGTTATTTGTAGTGAGGTGGATGGACCTAGAGTCTGTCATACAGAGTGAAGTAAGTCAGAAAGAGAGAAACAAATATCGTATGATAACACATATATATGGAATCTAAAAAAAAAAAAAGTTTCTGAAGAACCTAGGTGCAGGACAGGAATAAAGACACAGATGTAGAGAATGCACTTGAGGACACGGGGAGGGGGAAGGGTAAGCTGGGACGAAGTGAGAGAGTGGCATGGACATATATACACTACCAAACGTAAAATAGCTAGCTAGTGGGAAGCAGCTGCATAGCACAGGGAGATCAGCTCGGTGCTTTGTGACCACCTAGAGGGGAGGGATAGGGAGGGTGGGAGGGAGACGCAAGAGGGAGGGGATATGGGGATAAATCTATACGTATAGCTGATTCACTTTGGTATACAGCAGAAACTAACACACCATTGTGAAGCAATTATACTCCAATAAAGATGTTAAAAAAAAAAAAAAAGGCGGACGAGGACCAACGAAGTGGGGAGCAGAGAGGATCCACAGCCCCCCAGCCTAGACGTGTGTGCCCGAGACATGATCATTCAGTCACACTCTCGCCATTTCTCTCTCCCACACACAGGCAGGCGTGTGCACCCACGGCAGTCCGGCCCAGCACACGGGGAGATGGCCGTTCTCACGCACTGTGTGGTGTGAGCAGCCAGCCATGCTCAGGGCAACCTGGCAGTGGACACCCAGACGTCCCTCACCCCTGCTGGAACGGGCGCCCACCAGGGGCAGCGGAGCTCACCCGACGTATGTAACCTGCCACTCCTGGGCCAGGCAGGAAGCCTGCGGGCCCGTGGGGGAGGTCTCTAGTCCCCCGTGCCCTTGCTCCTGCACAGCAACCTTGGATCTTTCAGCCGGTGGCCCCAAGCGGGGGCCGTCAGCCCAGAGGACGGGAATTGGAGGCAGGAGGCTGCAAGCTGCCGCCTGGGCAGGTGTGCAGACACTCAGCACCCCCGGACTGGAAGCGGCCACGGCGGCCACCAGGCAGACCTCGCATAGCCCGTCCCCGGGGCCGCCGACCCCAGCCTGGGTCTCGCCAGGTTGGGGCTGGAGTGTGAGTGAAGCAGCAGAGCCGGTGCTCCCTGCAGCGGGGGGTGGGAGGCGTTCTTAGGGCGGCTGCGTCCGCCACCCCGTCCCCCGCGGCCCCACAGCACCCCCCTCCCCCCGCTCCCTCCACGCTGCTGCTGGGTCTGGTGGGGGGGGGGGGCGCCTGGCGGGCAGCAAAGGCGGCACAGGCGCCCGGGGGGCGGAGCGCGGAGTGCGGGCAGCCGAGGGGCCGGAGGGCGCGCTCCTTACATGTAGTTCCGCACAGAGTCCGGCAGGATCACCACGCAGCGCTGCCCCTCAGTGAGCTCCTGGGCGGCCTTCACGGCCACCGACATGGCGCTGCCGGCGCTGCCGCCTGCCGGGAGGGGCGGGGTCAGACCGCAGGGCGCGTGTGCGTGCGAGTGCGTGTGCGTGTGCACGCCGCACCGCGCTCTGGAGGGGTGCTCGGGGGAGGGGCCGGGTTCGGGGTGCTGAGGGGACCCCCGCTTCTCACTGTCCACCCAAATTCGCCTCGTCACCACCGAGTGTCACGACCAAACCCTCCTCACACAGAACCTCCGAGCCCTGCAGCAGACGGCGTGCAGGTGGGCCGGGCAGCCCCAGAGCGAGGGGGTCCTTCAGGCGCTGCCCCAGCATCTGGCGCCCCACTCACCGCACAGCAGCCCCTCCTGCGCGATCAGCATCCGCGCGAAGGCGAAGGCGGCTTCGTCGTCGCTCTTGAACCACTTGTCCACCACCTGCGGGACGCCGAGGGCAGGCGGTCAGGCCAGGCGGCGCCGGGCACCGGGCAGCGGGGCTGTGGTGGGCGTGGGGACCACCGCCCAGGTTGCAACCTCACAGAGGACCTCGGTCCAGGAGGCCGTGACCCTCCAGGGATGCGGCCCAGCCCCTCGCCTGGGATCCAGGACTCACATCTGCAGACCTAGGTCGCACCCCACCCCCTCCCCCCGGGTCCAGCACACTGTGCACGTGGCCAGTAAAACCGCCCACCAGCCCCGCTGTAGGGCCACACTTCTAGTCTAGGTCCCTGACCGAAGCATCCTTTAGGGTCCTTAAAAGGAGCCTTCTCTGGGGTCCTTAGCTCTCCCACGTCGGCCTGCTTACCCGCTCCAGCCACCCGGCTCCCTCCCTCTGCCGGGGTGGTCTGCGCCAGCCGCCACCCCCCAGCGGCCTCTGTGTCTGCCCAACAGGGCCGTGGCACACGCTCGTCAGGTAAAGTACCGCAGTCACCACGTCATGACCCCCGAGACTACTGCCGCCTGTGCAGCACGGAGCTCGCGTCTCTGTTCCCGCTCAGCCAGGCAAGGCTGTGGCCTGAGGGCTGGGCTTGTCACTGCCGCCCCGCCTACCGTCCGGTCCAGCACGGTGGGGATGAAGTCGTAGCCGATCCCTTCCACCTCGTAGGCCGTCTGCTCCGTCTGGTTCAGCTCCTCGGGCTCTGCGAGGATGGAGCCTTCGGGGTCCACCCCGATGATCTGCAGAGTGGGCAGCCTTAGGGCTCAAGTCTCACCTGGACGCACCCGGCTGCCATCGGGGCATGGGCCCCGTTCCCGGACTTCGGGTACGAGGCTCGAAACCCACAAACCCAGGCCCGGGCGCTGGGAGATCGCAAGGTAAATAAATGTCCAGCTCAGGGTACTCAAGGGGGCAGCACGAGGCTGGGGGAAGCGGCGTCCTGGAAAGCTCCTCCTGCGCGGATGCCCCAGGACAGCCCCAAGAGACGCCCCGGGACAGCGGGAGCCTGGGGCAAGGGGGCTGCTAGGACTGACCTCTCCTGGATGGCGGAGAAATGGGCAGAGAGGAAGGGTGCGCCTCCAGTGGGGGTCTCTCTGAGCTCCTCTCCAGGCTCAGGTGCCCCTCCCCTACTCTCAGAGCCCCGGTAGGGCAGCGGTAGGACCTGAACCTGAGAGCTCTCGGCTTCTGGAATGACCCTTGGAGGCCACCCAAATGGACTCTCCCACCCCCAACTCATCTGGGTGTCCAGGTTGCTGGGTCCTTTATCTCCCAGGCAGGCACAGGTACACCTCCCCGCCCCCATATAAGATGCAAGGCCGTCTATGCAGAAGTGTCAGAAATGGCAACTTCCAGCTCTAAAGCAGAGGCCACTCTGTGGGCCCAAGGCCAAGGAGCCCGGCAGTTAAGCCTCCAGCTGCAGTTCAGGCCGCAGGTGGGAAACGCGCACACGTCCAGGCCCACCTCTCCTGGGCGGGGCAGGGTGGTGCCCTCGCAGCTCCTCACCTTGCATCCAGGGCACTTCTCCTTCAGCTTCCTGGCGATGCCCGTGATGGTGCCCCCCGTGCCCGCCGACGCCACCAGCATGTCCAGCCTCCCTGACAGGGGAGAAGGCATGTCAGGGAGAACATCCCCAGGCAGGAGTGGCCAACCCCCACTTTTTTTTTTTAAGCATCGTTATTGGAGTATAATTGCTTTACAATGGTGTGTTCGTTTCTGCTCGGCCCTCCACTCTTAATAAGAAGCAAGAAGGTCCTCAACCGCAACGAAGGCAAGTTATCAGAAAGGGCAAAAGCAAACCTATTCTCCAATGTAAAGCCTCTCATCACAGTCCTTCATCTTTAAGATGCAGTCACAGTAACAGGGCCCCAGGGAGCCCCATTTAAGGCTAAACGGCAGCCAGTCCCTGAAATCCCTATTTGTCGTGAATCGTGAACGAGGTGACATCCTGCAGGAGGTGGGCCCCAGGTGGCTGAGGGCTGAGCCCAGGGAGGCTCTTCACACTTTCTTAAGCTGTTTGATTCAGACGACGTGGATAAGTGAACTGAATTATCAAAGGAACCAGAATAAACCGCTCAGCTTGGCTCAGACGTCTGGCCTCTCTCAGTGCCCGGTGGCCAGCTCAGGCACCTGCAGACAAGTCAGCGCGGGCACCCGTGCTGAGGCAGAAAGGCTGTTTTTACCGAATGAGAGGATTCTCACACATAAAACCTGGGTGAGCAAATGCCTGGACTTTGCTGCCTGGCTCCTGGGCACGGAACGAGGGCACTTAAGCCAATGCTAGGCTCCAAACAGGAAGCCAGGGGTGCCAAGTCCCTGGCAACGCTTCCCGAAGACCTCTTAGGGAAACAGTCCGTCAGAAAACATCACAACCCCCTTGGCCTTGGCACCAACTGTGTGGAGAGGTTCCAAGCAGCCTCATGTCTGTACAGAGTAAGCTAATTGCAGATGTCACCACCCCAGTTCTGCAGATGAGAAAACCCCAATGTTGAATTCAGTGCCCAGGCTGGGGCTTGAGGCCAAGTGCCGTTCAGCAACGTGAAGCCCCAGCTGTAAGCCCAGCACCAGCCTGGGACACCCCTGTTCCCTGCACTCAAGAGCTCTTACAGGTCTGGAGGAAAGACTGCTAGGTAAACAAATACAACCACATGATATGTTTGGTGCTATAGGAGAGGCACGGGCAAAGTCCAAGAGGGCACAACAGAGGGAGGAAACCGCTCTAGAGAAATGCTCTAAAAAGCACTTCACGGAGAGGGGATATTTGAGCTGGGTTTTGAAGGATTAATAGGAGTTTACGAAGGAGCGGGTAAGTGACTTGTACGCTCCCAGGCAAGATGGACAGCAGGGTTAGAAGTATACACCGTCACACTGCTGCAGGATCTCCTCGGCCGTGATGTCGTAGTGAGCCAGAGGGTTGCTGGCATTGCGGTACTGCAAGGAAAGAGAGCAAAGGAGTCGTGTTGAAGTCAAGGCACAGAACTGGCAGCGGCCACAGGGCACCAGGCAAACAGCTCAGTGCAAGCCAGAGAGGATCCCGGCAGCTCAGGGAACAGCCCGGGCACCTCAACAGACACCAAGCATGAAAACCAGCTCTCCAGAAGATGAGATTTCTGAATTAACCCAGACGTGGAGTGAGTGACAAAGAAGAGCTTCCAGTCAAAAGGTCTGCATGTATTTTATGCCTGTAGAGAGCTTCCAGGGTCCTCTGCAAAGGGCGTTCCGGTGCACTGAGCTGGGCCCTCGAAGCCGGCACACAGACAGCAGCGCCAAAGGCTTGGCCGACCCTGCCGGCCACACCCTGGGCTGGGAGGAGCCAGTGACCACGTCCCAGTGCGTCGGTCCCTCTGCAGCCTCTGCTCCTGCTGCAGATGTGACACCACCCCCAAGCCCTTGACAGACATCCCCCAGGGAAGGCCCCGCTTGGTCCCAAGCCTCTGGGCACACACTGGCCCCCAGGGCCTGGCCCTCACCTGGTCCAGGATGTGGGAGTTGGGGATCTCGTTCCTCAGCCTCCAGGCCACGCCCACATGTGACTCAGGGGAGTCGAATCTGGCGTTGGTGGGCGTCCTCACGATCTCAGCCCCCAGGGCACGCAAGACGTCCACCTGCAGAGGTACGTGGTGGCCTTCACCTCCCCACTGGGCCTGTAGCGCAAGGGCAGGGGGCCGGGGACATGCCCGCCTACCTTCTCAGTGCTCATCTTCTCTGGCATCACGATGATGCAGTGGTAGCCCTTCACCGCGGCGGCCAGGGCCAGCCCGATCCCTGGGGACAGCACGTGGAGTGAGAGGGGGCCACGGTGCCCCCGAGACCCCGCTTCCAGCCCCAAAGGCCCAGGGGAGAGGGCGCTGCGAAAATGCCCTACGTCATCCCCTTCTGCCCTCAAAGGAGGGGATAAGAGGACAATGTGCAGGCAGAGATAAAAAGGCAAGTGTGCCCAGAGAAAAAAGCAGGGTGCCCACCACGAACCCCAGTTCCTCCAGCTCTTGCTGGGCACCGTGGAGCCCACCTGTTCCCATCCCCAGCCCCACCACGGGCCCGGGGCACAGGCCCGGGCCGGACGCCTCCTCCCTGGTTCCAAAGGGGTCAGGGCCGCTGCCCAGGGCTGAGGGGAGGGGCCACCCCAGTTAGTCTGAAGACAGAACATGGAGCCAGAGAGGAGGGTTCTGGAGCCTCAAGATCTCCCGGAGTTTGCCCCACTCGGCTTCGGACCTGCTTGGGACCCACGACCCCTTTCTGGGTTTGGCTGGGAACGTCTGTCCTGTGCCTGGCCTGCCACTGTGCTTTGGAAACACATAACTTGTCCGGTTTGAAGGTTCACAGCCGGAGAGGAATTTTGCTTCAGGAGGAATCGAGCCTCAGGTCTCATCCACCTCTGATTGAGGGGATCCTTAGATGAGACTTAACGTCGGTGCTGGAATGGGTTCAGACCTTGGAGGGCTGTTGGGATGGGGGTGAATATACTTTGCATTCGAGAAGGACATGAATTCTGGGGGCCACAGAGGGTGGAGTGTTATGGGCTGAACTGTGTTCCTCCAAACTTCATCTGTTGAAGTCCCACCCTGCACCGCCCTCAGAATGTGATTCTAACTGGAGATGGGTCTTTGAAGAGGAGATTGAGGTTAAACGAGGTCATACGGGTGGGGCCCTAACCCCGTGTGTCTGCTGTCCTCTTAAGAAGAGGAGATCAGGACACAGACACCCACAGAGGGACGCGTGTGAGGACACAGGGAGAAGATGCCCAGGAGAGAGGCCTCAGGAGGAGCCAGCCCTGCTGACACCTGATGTCAGCTGTCCAGCCTCCAGACTGTGAGATAATAAACGTCTGCTGATTAAGCCGCCCAGGCTGTGGGATTTGTTACCGCAGCCATAGGAAACTCGGACAGATTTTTACTACAAGGTGTAGTTGCCCACATAACAGACTCCAACATCACCAGTGCAGCTGGGACGGCAAGACAGCAGAGAAAGCTGGGCTCAGTCACACACCTGCACACAGGCATCAGGTGCCGAGCAAAGTGCGTGGAGGGAAGGGAAAGGCCAGCCGGACAGACCAGCGTGTGCAGCCATGGGTCCCCCGGGCCGGGAGCTCTGGCCCGTGGCAGCGCCCACCTGTGTTCCCCGACGTCGGCTCGATGATGGTGTCCCCAGGCTTCAGGGTCCCCTCGCGCTCAGCATCCTCAATCATTCGCAGGCTGATGCGGTCCTTCACGCTCCCGCCCGCGTTGAAGAACTCACACTTGGCCACTGGAGCCGGAGACGCATCATGAGAGAGGAAGAGGCCCCCGACCGCTAAGGGATGCCTGCCGTGCCGTCCCCTCCCCAGCACCCGACACGCCCAGGAGGCAGGGACAAGCCTCAGTGGTCCTGAAAATCATCGCCTTTCCATTGCCACCTCCCACACCTGACGTGGGTGAGGGTGCTCGCCCACGGGAGCTCCTGCCACCTGCCCGTCCCAACCCCCATGGACCACGTGGCAACTCCAAGTGTACGAGACACAGGAGCCTAAGGAGCCCCCCAGCTGGATGGATGGAGCAGGGTCACCCCCGCCAGGCAGTACAGTCCCGAAGAGACTTGCTGGGCGAGCAGGGGGCGCCCGACGGGAGCCCAGGCTTACGTCAGAGCAGACAGCCCCGCTGTACCCAGCGGACCATGACAGACGACCTGATGTCCTGAAGCCACGGCTCGCCCGTCACACCCCCAGACCAGGACCCACACGCCTTCCACACCCGCCTCCCGCCGTCTTCCCCACCTGGCAGAGACGACTTCCTCTCCTGCGCCTAAGCCTCTGCTTCTGCTCTTCCTTCCTTGGGGGAGGACTCCCTCCCACCTCTCAAGAATATGCAGTGTTCGTAAAAGGGGGAGAGATGGCACCAACTGTGATTGGAGGACCAGGCCGGCCTGCAGCACCCACAAAACAAGCTCCTCCTGCTTTGTCCTGGTTTCTGAAATCCACAACCATAGACAGGCTTTCCCCCCTAAGACCCAGAGAGGGCCCTGCCGGGACAGTGAAGGAGGGGGTCTTGAAGGTCTGACCGCTGAGGAGCCCTGCACCCCAGGCTCTTGTAGGTCACACACTTGAATTACTTGTTAGAAAATTCTAATGAGCCCATGGGAAAGCCAACAGAGACGCAGGGATTCAAGCTGATCAGCCGTGGGCAAGCCAAGTAACCAACCGGAGGCTCGGTTTTTCCATCTGTAAAATGGGCACAGTAAAACCTACTTCAGGGGCTCCTGCCAAATTGAAGCGCACGCAGCAGGCCCATGCCTACGGGGTACTAGTTACTGGTCTCTGTTATCTGACGGAGGAGCACAGAGCAGACAATAGCTCTCCTGGGCTGTTCTGATACACCCCCAGCAGTGCCTGGGAGTGTGTACTGCTTGTTGCTTATGAGAGAACTCTTCACCAGAGGCATGCGCGGGAAGCCTCTGATGGTGACGCCTCCGGGGTGAATCGACCACGTGGCCTCGGTCCCTCCCCTAGGAGGTGTGGACCCCCAAGGACCGCCGTGCTCTCCCCTCCCCAGCTCTCTCTGTCCCAGCAGCACCGGGCCTGGTCCCCCCCAGGGCCTCTGCACCTGTCACGTCCTCTGGGACAAGGCTGACATCTACCTGGGCTCCGAGCCCGGGAGAACAGTGGAGGGGAAGAAAGCCCCCCACCCTCTTGTGTTCCTAGAAACAGCCTCCTGCAAAGAAGTCCCTTCTCCATAGGACTTGGATAAGACTCTCAGGTGATCCCCATGTGTACCAGACACAGCTCCCAAATCCCCACTCTGTGTCTCCTAAGTGAGACGCGAACTGTCTGTCTGAGCACCGGGGCAGCCAGTTCCTGCCCGGCTGATGGCTGGGACCTTCATCACAAAAACCGCCCCGGCTCTCAGGCCAGCCCACCCCACCCACGGCATGGCTACCCCTCCCTACGAGAGTCCGAGACGGAAGGGCGCCGAAGTTGTCGGCTTAGAGCACCGCCTTCCCAGCTCGGGTTCTGCCCCCGACTTCTGCCCAGACACGCTTCCCTCCACAATTCAGGCCTCGGCTCACAGGCCACGGCCTCCCTTACACCGACTCCGGAGAGGGCTTGCTCACCCTCCAGCAGCCCACCCTCAACAGATGTGGTCAGACACCCCTCCCGCGGGGTCTGAGGGGCCCCCCGCGCCCCCCGCCCGCGAGCCACTTGCGGGAACCGGCACTCACGGAGCTCACACTTCAGGCCGAAGCCCCTCCCGATCTTGTTGATCCGCACCATCGGGGTGTCCCCGATTTTCTTCAGGATGTCCGGCAAGATTTTGGGAGATTTTTCCCTAAAACAGAGGAGTCCACGATTACTCAGAAAAACAAAGTGGTACCAGCCTTGGCAGGCCAGCACATTCTTTTAAATAAATCAAGACGTAAATCAAAGAGTTGCCTTTCATGAGGATCTGGGTGGCAAGTACACAAATCTACATTCAGTAACAGGTCACACACACATGCACGGGCGAGTACACCTCAAAACCTACGAAAACGAATGCAATTTAATGAACAGCTGCACCAACGTTTCCGGGGCTTGAAAACGCACTATGGTAACAGACGGTATCAGTGGGCAGCTGGGCGAACGTCCCCACGACCTCTCTGTATGATTTCTGCAACTTCATTTGAATGTTATTTCCAAATAAAAAAGTTAAAACAAACAAACACTGACTTCAAAACAACATCACATCCTGGTCCACCTTTTTAGTTTTTTTTTTTTTTTTGGCATTGGGATCAAACCCGCACCCCCTGCATTGGAAGGCGGAGTCATAGCCACTGGACCACCAGGGAAGTCCCGATCTTTTTAGGTTTTTGATCTTCAATTCATCTCCTCTCTCAGCACCTGCCTCCTGGGATACCTCCCTTCCTTTTCTTTGATGAAAAAACTGGTGGGGACCCCTGGACAGAGACGCCCTCAGACGGTCTGGCCACCAGGCAGTGACAGTGACTGCAAAGAACCCGCCCAGGCACCTGGCATCACTCAGAGTGTCTAGCACAGGTGGCAGGAAGCCTGATACTCAGACCAGAGAACCAAGGCCTCTGGCGGGTCATCTCTTGTCCTTGGGGCTAAGGTCAGGTGAATTCCCAGGTGGGCCTCCAGGCCCCGAATGGGATTCGCTTCTCGTGGACCAGCTGTCCCCCTTCACATTCGAGTGACTGCCCCCCCCCAGGGGTTCTTCCAGCTGAGCAGCCGGTGACAGGTGACAGGAAGGTGTGGGACGGCCCAGCCACTGCTCAGCTGTGTGCATGCCGTGAGACCTGCGTTTCCCTAGTGGCCCCCACGACGTTGCCTCCATCCTCATCCTCAGGGACCGACCATTCATCCCGGAATATGCAAAACTGACGTGAGTTCCAAGAAACTCAATGGCTTCCTACACCCTGGATGTCTCAGGTGCCATCCCCACGCTCTCACGCTTGCGTGAGCCGCGGTCCCCACTGCAGGGACCCATTAACCATGTAGCTTCCTCCCCCGCTCCCAAGGTGGTGATCCAGCTCCCCAGGAATGCTGCCTTCCGCCCCGGGGCCCAGACAGGCAGCAACACGGCCTGGCTAGAGCCCAGCTGCACCCTCCAAGGTGGCACGGATGCCCCGAGCCCCCCAGAGGCAGGCTTGGCCAAGAGAGGTGCAGAAGTCGGGGTGAGGGGAGAGCCGGGGCGGGGGCAAAGGGCTCCTGACCCCAGACTTGGAGGGAGACCAAGCTGTAGGGGCGACCTCCGGGTTGACTTATTAACTAGTTAAAGCCAAGGCAGGAGGGGTAAACACCTGGGAAGGACTGGAGGGTGGCTGAGTCATCCACCCCCAGCAGAGGTTGTAGCGGCCTGAGAAGGGGGAGGCCCAGCCCACCCTGTCCCGCCCCTGCGGAGAACTCAGGGTTCCTGACTCAGCACCAGGCTCTGGGGGGCCAGAAAGTCACCTGGGAAGCTTGCCTGAGGTGATCCGGCCGGGCCTGGGGAGGGAATTTAACACCTTATCTCAGCTGCTTTCCCTGTGACAGCCCAGGAGGCTTCCAGGGGCAGAGCCCTATAGCCCGCTAGAATAACCCGAAACCCCTCGCCTGGCAGGGCGCCTGGCTCTGCTTCCCCTCCGCAGCCCCTCCCCTCCCTCTGCTGCTCCCACTCTGTTCCTCGTTCTAAGCCCACCCTACCTGGGAACCGTCTGGAACCCCTTCCCCAGATACCCACAGGGCTGGCACCTCCTGCCCATCCAGGTACCGGCTCTGAGGTCTCCCCAGGCCGCCCGGCCACGTAACCTGTCTCATCACCCCTGTGCTCTCACCACCGGGATCGCCTAGGCTGCCTCGTCCAGGGACCCGGGTCCAGCGTCCTGACAGCGGGTGAGCCCCAGAGCCTCAGGCCCGAGCCCAGCTCCTCATAAGCTGACCTGGGACAAGCAGTTTCAGGATGGGACAGCAACCCCTCCAGGGCGTTTCAGGAAGGTTAGGCCACCACGTGAAGTGCAGGTGTGATGCTAGGTTGCAGCCTGGATAGGATGGTGTCCCAGCCACCCCAGGCCCAGTGAGAAGCTCACGGAGCCATTTCACCCCCTGCTCTGCTTTGTTCTGGAAGCAGGGGCTCATGCCCTATGGCCGGCGGCCACCTTGGCCTCCTGAGCTCCCAGAATCGAGGTATGTTTAACGCTGGGAGCGTCTGGGTTTGTAAATGTTACTTCGGTCCATTGGCCCCAGTGAGGGGAGCACCTCCTCCCCCTCCCCAGTTCTGAATCGAAAATCAATAATCATAGACGTTGGTACAGCAGTGTATGAAGAATAAGAACCAAACATCCAAAAGGCATGTTCTTCTGACTCATCTGTTGTACTTCTGGGAGATAACACTAAGGAAATAAAGATCATCCTAAGATTTAGTGAACTTAGTTCGAGTTTCATGATGGATCAGGGATTTTTGCCTTTTTTTTTTTTTTTTTTTTTCCCCTTTCCCACTGATTGATCTCCTGCACCTAGAACAGGGCACACATATAGTAGGTGCTGTGACTAAATGAATTGCATTTTCCACTTCAGTTATTCATAATGAGATCATTGCAGACACATGAATACCCAAGAGAGGGCTTAAAGTCGTGGTTTATTCATCCAACAGTCTCGGTCCAACCACAAAGACCCCACTACAGAAAAATACTTCACGGCCTGGAGTTAAGCAGAGAAGGGCAGGCATGATCCTAATCACTCGAGTGTGTGACCGGACGGATCTGGGTCAGAAACCTCCCCCCTACCTGTCACTCAGAGCGTGGGACCTGGGCACGTCCCTTTATTTATTGAGCATCTGCTCTTGGGAGGCACTGAACTAGGTGCTGTGTTACAGCACAAACGAGCCTTGGCCTCTCTGAGCCTTGGGGGGACTCAGCTATAAAATACATCTCGCCCCAGCTCACCATCCATCCAGAGTGACTGCAAGGGACGGGGGTGGTGGGGTGGTGGTTCACACCCCAGGTCCCTGTGGCTATCTGGCTTCAGGTAACAAACTCTTCCCTCCATCTTATGATCATAAAGGGGACTCACAGAGTAGTGTGGTGATGTGGAGAGTTGGTGGCAGGCCTGCCCAGCTGCCAGGAGCACCTGCTCGGGGCATCGGGACGGATCCACAGGACCTCCTTGTCTCCCGGAGGCTCCTTTTCCAGGCTCTCTTTCCCCAGGTGTGCCCCTGAGAGGTGGGGGCACCCTGCAGACCTCTCTTCTGCTTGGGGTGTCTCAGACGGCATGGTGGGATCTGTCAAAGGCAAGAGGAAGAGAGGGCGTCAGTTCGGGCCGTTTCCAAACACCTGCAGAAGCGCCTGCTTCTCTGTTGCCTGTCCTGGGAATCCTGCTCGCCCAGCCCGCTCTGGGCGTGGAGCTCTGTTCACTCAAGTAGCTCGGCAGGAAAAGGCATAACTACGCAGGCACCAGCTGCTGTGGACAACAGCTGGACAGTTTCTCAAAGGGTTAAGCATACAACTACGGTGTGACCCAGCAATTCCACCCCTACGCATATAGCCAAAAAGAATGGAAACATACAGTATTTGCCCACCGCATTCATAACAGCACTATTCACAATCGCAAAAACCTGGAAACAAACCAAGTGTCTGTCAGCAGACGAATGTATAAACAAAATGTGGTTTACCCAGACAGTGGAAGAGTGTTTGGCCATGAAAAAAGAATGAAGTTTTAAAATCTTCTCAACATGTGAGCGCATGCACACACACACAGACACACACACACAGCAACTATGTAGAGGTGATGAATGTTATTCATCTTGATAGCTTGATTGTGGTGTCTTTTCATAATGTATACATAAATCAAAACATCAAGTTGTACACCTTAAATATATATATGACTTTTATATATCAAAGATATCTCAATAAAGTTGTTTGAAAAAGACTACATTTAGGGACTCCCCTGGTGGTCCAGGGGTTAAGACTCTGCGCTTCCAATGCAGGGGGCCCAGGTTCAATACCTGGTCAGGCAACTAGAGCCCGCATGCCACAATGAAGATCCTGCACGCTGAAACTAAGACCCGGAGCAGCCAAATAAATAAATATATACATTTTAAAAGACTACATTTATATGATGGAAATAACAAGAGGAAGATGAAGATGGTAATAAATATATTTTTACCCTAAAAAAAAAGGAATGAAACATTCTGCTAAGTCAAATAAGCCAGACAAAGAAAAATATTGCATGACTCTACCTATATGAGGTACCTAGAATAGGCAAATCAGAGAGACATGAAGCGGAATGGAGATTCCCAGGGGCAGGCGGAGGGGAGCCACTGTTTAATGGGTACAGAGTTATGATGAAAAAGTTTGGGGTACAGATAATAGTGATGGTTACACAACACTGTGAATGTGTGTACTGCTACTGAATTTCACACTTATGAAGAGTTAAACAGTATATTACGTGTATTTTATCAAATTTTAAAAATCTCATGGAACCTTAAAATAGATGACAAAAAAAAAAAAAAAAAAAGAAAGAAAGAAAGAAAGGAAAGAGAACGGGCACTCAAAGAAGAGACTGCAGCCCTGCCCGGCTCCTCCTGGTGACAATGAGCAAACGCCCACCTCTCACCTTCAGAAACCAGGACTGAGCTCAGCCGCTCCGCTGCCTCCCTGTGATTTCCCACACTGAACAGAGGACCGGTCCAGGCCGGCGCGGAGCCATCCCTCCCCAGGCTGATGACCGGACACTCACCACGGCTCCAACTCCGTAAGGAGCAGTGAAAACTAAATGGAATGAAGTCTCTTGGATGGAATCCCAGAACAGAAAAGGGTACTAGGGGAAACTAAGGAAATCTGAATAAGTAGGGACTGTAGTTAACCATAATGTTCATTAATTGTAAAAATCGTAAGATGGTAATAATGGGGGGAACCGTGAGTGTGAGGGGGAGGAATGTGAGAACTCTGCTCTCTTCTCAATTTTCTGTAAATCTAAAGCTCCCCCCACCCCAAGTCTCTGGAGCCCCGTGGGTTTGGAAGGTCCCTGCGAGGAGCTCAAGGTAGGGCATGGGGCTCGGGGTGACCTCTGAGCGCAGCCCTCACCACTCCTCCGCGAAGCTGGAGGGACCCCAGCCCCTTTGCTCCCCAGGACATTTCGGCAGGCAGTTTGCTGTGAAAAGGTCGGGTGGCCCAGGCGGAACTGGGCTGAAGCTGCAAAGGGCCCCTCACTTGGAGGTGCACATGGGGGCTCGTGGACCCGCTGGACTTCTCGGGAGCGGCCCCATCCGGGTACCGCCGCCATCAGCAAGGGCAGAGGCCGCCCCAGCTGGTTCCCTGTCTCCCAGCGCAGGGCCAGGTGCAGACCAGCGCCCAGCAGGTCGCCCCAGATGCCCAGGCCGGAGCCTGCGCGCAGGGGAAGCGGAGACCCCCACCCTTGGCAATCACATCTGTTTCAAATCCATGAGGCCCGCGGCGCACGGCTTTCCGGGAGAAACCAGCCTCCCAGCCGATCTGCCCCCAAACGTGCCTAGAGCAGAGGCTCCTTCAAGTCTTTGGATCAGCAAGTAGTTTTTCAGGCGTTCAGTTCCCCTCGTGAAACCACGCGTCCTTCTTCCACCATTCAAAAAGCCCCCGAGGTAAGCGGAACACTGCCTTCGCTCCGCGGTGCGCCCGCGGGTAGGTGGTTCTTCCGTCGTGCAGAAGCGCCCCTGTCCTAGACCTCTTTCCCCATCAGAGGCCGACAGGGCGGCAGCCCCCTGGCCAGGACACCCCGCAGACCGGCCCGGCAGACGCAGGCTGCCCTGCGCCTCCTATGTGGCGACTTGCGTCGCCTGTAGAGACCTCCCGAAAGGTAAGGGGCTGCTGGGAACTCAAATCGAGACCGACAGAACCTCCGTAGAACCCACAGGCACTCGGCGGGACCCTCGCTGGGCGACCCGGGTTGGAACTCGCGGATTCAGTTCAGCGCAGCCCGTCTCAGCTCCCGGCGGGCACAGCTCCGCGCGGGCACAGCGCCCTGCGCGCCGACGCACGTGCGTGCTGGGAAGGCGGGCTCCCCTGGCGCGGCGCTGCTGGCTCCTGCCGCACCCCAAACCACAAGACCCTCCTGGGGTCACGGCCCCCGCGCCCCCCAGCGCCCTGCACGCGCGCACCAGTCGGCCCAAGAGGGCCAGTTAGGGCCAAGGGTGCGGAAGGTAGTAAACTCCTGTTTCAAAGGGAGACTTTTCAGGCGGGAAATTGAGACCCTACAGAGGATCTGGAGACCGCCCGGTCACCCGGCCTTTGGGAGGGGCTTTTGGGGATACGGTTTGGGATAAACACCCCCAGGTAACTCTTGGGAGGCTAAGTTTTGCGCTCCCGCTCCTTCCCCACTACCCCTCCCCATTCTCCAGCTCAGCCAACCGCCTTGCCTAGGGCTCGAAGTGGGGGGGTCTCAGGGCACCCTCCCCCACCCCCTTAGTACGTGCTGGAGGCAGGGCCCTGTTTGCCCTGCGCACCCTGCGCTCCCTCCCACCGCGGGCAGCCACCTCCCGTGCAGCCTACGCAACTACATCAATATTTTACACCCCGCCCCCACCCACTCCACAGAACTGGCAGAAGAGAGCAATTTTCGAGACAACCATTTCCCATCCAAAATGCAGCGAAAAATCAATGATGGCACCATTAGAGCGCATCTTCCGAAAGTCTCAGCTCGACGCCCCCCGGCTCGCGCCCCCTGCCGTCCCCTCCGCAGCCGCAGGAGTTGGAGTGGAGGCCCTGGGCCACGTGGGCGCGGAACCCCCAGCTTCAGGACAGTCTGGACTCGCGATAAGGGGAGGGTTCGGGACGCGGGGGGCGCGGGGCCAGCTCCGCGGCTGGCAGATGTAGATGATGCAACGCCGGCCCAGCGGTTGCCGAGGCGGGGACCCCGTCCCAGACCCCGGCCAGATCCCTCCGCCTAGGGGTGGGGCGAGTCACGGTCCGGCAAGTGCTCACCTGGACCGAGACCGGGAAGAAGCGGAGGGCTGGGCGCGTCCGGGAGCGGCGAGCGGTGACCCGGAAAGTGCGACCCCGGGGCTGGGTGGCACCCCGGGGACCGGGCGGCCAGAGTGGAAGGAAGGCGATTGGCTGAGAGGAGGGGGCGGGGGCCGGCTTCCGGCCAATCCCGAGTTGCGTATCGCGGGGCCACCGCCTCTCTCGTACCCGCCTCTCGCCACGCCCACCCCGCCACGCCCCCATCCCTCCCCCACCGCCGCACCTTGGGTCAAGACCCCACCCCCATCACCTACTCTCTCTTGACGCAGCCGTGGGCCGGTGGCCTCTGTCCCCTCTTCTCCCCTCACTCCCGGGACCCCCGCACGCTCCGCCTACCCCTACCCTCTCCCCACTCCCCGCCCCGGGACCCCAACCAGAAACGCGCATCCAGGGGTGTGCGAACACTCTGCACCCAATGTCCCGATTCTGTTTTACTTGGGTAAATCCTTGCTCTGCGGGAGTGTAATAAATAAATATCGATTGATGAGTTAAAAACGTGCGGTCTGGAGAGAGGAAGGCTTTGGAAGGCCCTGAGGACGAGCCTCAGCACGCATCCCGCCTGCTGAGTCCCCTCACGCAGGCCCCGGTCCCGCGAACACCGGACACGGTTCTGTCTGGTCGCGGGACCCCAGGGGGCTGAAAGCTGCGGGCGGACCCAGCGCGCAGACAGTAGGCGCTCTGCACCTGGGCTTGGGATCCACCACGGCGGGTTTGTCCCGACTTATTTCCTGCCCCTCACGGTCCAAGGGCCCAGCATACACAGTGCTTCGCCGGCCGAGCCCCGCTGTCTGCCCAGCCCGGTAACCGCTCCCATCAGGGAGGGAACCCGAGCGCACGTGGCCATGGCCAGAAGCCACAAAGCCGCTGCCAGCCGGGCTGCCGGCAGGCTCTCACCAGTCACGGGCGCCAAAGGCTGAAGGCCAGGATGGCCCTGGTCGCTGGGAAGGCCACCGCTAATAACAATATTCCAGACTGGGTGCTCTCGATTTTTAAAGAGCCTGCCTGCCTCTTGAGGTTCCCGAGCTGAATGGAGAATCCCTGACCCCTGAGTTTCTCCTGCACTGTAGTGACTAAGTGAAAGGCGGAGCCGCCAGGCTTGGGCAGATATACAGGATGCAGTTACTTGGCCCAGCACCCAACTGTTCAGTGCGCTGGCCACGGGCCCGCATTGCTCCCAGCACTGCATGGGAAACAGAGCAAGCTCAGACAAATGGCCTCTGCGCCTGCGGGGTTGCTGTTCTAGGGGAGGGGGCTCAACAGACAGCACTTCATAAAAAAACTTCCACTAATGGGACTGATAATAAAGAATGATACAGCGGGGAATGGAGAAAGACAGGAGTGGGAGAGTCCTAGATCAGGTGGTCAGAAGTCTCTGTGGACAGGTGACCCTTGAGCAGAGAGCTTAGGAACCACATCTTGTCCTGGAGAAGGATGTCCCCGGCTGAAGTTAGCCAGTGCAAAGGTCTGGGGCAGGAAGAAGGCAGGGTGTCCGGGGAAGCAGGGAAGGTCACTGTGGCCGGAGTGGAAGCAGGTGCGGTCAGAGGTGGGAGGGGAGGCGGAGCCCAGGCCACGATCTGGACTTTAGCCTCAAAGACCTGGGGCGCTTGGGAGGGTTTCCAGTGGGGAGTTTCTGATTATGCTCTGACTTGTTTTACCTTGGCATAATTTCAGACTGCCACAAAAGTGGCAGGAAGAGTATAAGAACTCCCAGATACTCAAAGATTCCCACGTTAAACTTTTACTAACCCCTGAATCTTTGAGTGTGATCTTACTTGGAAATAGGGTCTTTGAGGATATAATCAACTTAAGCTGAGGTCATAGAGAATAAAGAGGGGAGCTCTAAATCCAGTATGACTGGTGTCCTTATAAGAGGGAAATTTGGACACAGACCCACAGAGGGGAGATGGCCGTGTGAAGACAGAGGTAGAGACTGGAGACATCCAGGCACAAGACAAGAACACGCAAGCAACAGGAGCTGGAGAGGCAGGAATGACCCCCCGCCAGAGCCTCAGAGGGAGCAAGGCCCTGCGACACCATGATCTTGGACTTCTGGCCTCCAGAGCTGTGAGAGACAATGAATTTGTGTTGTTTTAAAAGGCAAGCATAAAACTTTTTAAAAATTTTTTGATGTAATTTCAGAATGTCAGAAAAGTGGCAAAAATAGTATAAAGAATTTCCAGGTGCCCTTCATGCAGATTTTCCAAATGCTAAATTTTTATTATGTTTGCTTTACACTTCTCTCTCTGTGTCTGTCTCTCTTAGATTCTTACATATAAAATATGTATCTAAGTCTCTGTCATCAATTTATCTACCGTCTATCTGGTTTTTCTGAAATGGTTGAGAGTAAGTTGGAGATACAATGTCCCTTTACCCCCAACTACTTCAGTGTGTATTTCCCAGAAACAAAGAATTGTTTCCTATAACCATAATTCAACGGTCAAAATCAAGAAGCTAAAACTGCTTTTAAAAAAAATAAAGACTTTAAAAAACAAACAAAAAGTTAACGTTGATACAAAACTATGATCTAACCAACAGACCTCACTCAGTTTGCCAGTCATTCCAACAGTGTCCTGCATAGCCAGTCCCTGACCATATGCCACATTCAGTGGCTGAGTTTCTTTAGCTATCCTTTGTATTAAGACATGGACATTTTTTCTTTCTTCTTTCCTTCCTTCCTTCCTCCCTCCCTTTTTTTTTTTTTTTTTAATTTTTTTGGCTGCGCTGTGCGGCTTGTGGGATCTTAGTTCCCTGAGCAGGGATTGCACAGTGAAAGCGTGGAGTCCTAACTACTGGACTGCCAGGGAATCCCCAGGACACTGACATTTTTGAAGTGTACAAACCAGGGATGTTGTAGAATGTCCTTCGTTTGGTCTAATTCCACCCAGGGGATGCACTCTGGAGGGAGACCACAGGAGGGGTGCTGAGTCAGAGTCTGTGATCTGACAGGGGAACCTGCTGTCTGCGTGTCCCATCACTGGCAAGGTTAACCTTGCCCACTTGCTTCCTCCACTGTAAAGTTACCATTTTCACTCTTGTAATTCGTAAGCATCTTATGGGGAGAGGCTTTGAAACTATGTAAGTACCCTGTGACCTGTCAAATCTCATCCTCTAATTATAGCTTCCATTGTTGATTTCTGCCTGAGTCAATTTCGATTAAAATGGTTGCCCAGGGGTGGTTTTCTAATTCTATCAGTCCTTCTACATTTATTATTTGGCATTCCACTATAAGAGTTTTTCTTCTCCCCCACTCATGCATTCATTCGTTTATTTACACCAGTGTGGATTCATAGATTCCTGTTTTTAAAAAACCATACGTTTTACCATTGAAATGTGAACAGACCAATGGGTTTTTGCACACAAGCACTAATATTTAGTATTCACAGAGTTGTGCAACCATCACACAATTTTAACATTTGTGTCACTCCAAAAAGAAACCCTGTACCCATTAGCAGCCATACCCCCATCAATGCAGCAGCCATAGGTAAACCACTACTTTATGTGTTTATTTATATAAGGTAAATTCATGGATTCTAGCCATACTATATAGGTTATAATCTTTCACTAGCATTTTTTGATGGAAAATAGTCCCAGATCAAGAATCTAGCTGTCCTGTTGTTACCTGAAAATAGGGTTTGCCTCTTGGTGGGTGTCAAGCCAAAAGACACAGCCAAGCCAAAGAGTGGGAGAAGGAAGGATGTATTATTTGCAGCAAGTAAGGAGAACACCCGGGATCCTTCCCAAAGCACTGTATCCCCAAGCAGCAAAACTGGGGAAGTTTTAAGCTAAGGGTACATGCATATTCATGAGGGGCTTGGGTGGTGTATGCATGTTCATGAGGGGGCCTGGGCAGAGGAGAATTCAGCATAGAATTGGGGCCAAGGTCGACAGAATCCAATCTTTAGTCAATTGAAGCCAGGAGGGTCAACATCACTATCCCATCCTGTACCTGGTGGGGGTCTCAGTTCCTGCAGAACTCAAAGACTGTATCAGATTGTGATGTACATTCCTTGAGGAGGAACTAGGATTCAGTTTTACCAATGAACTACTGTTTCTTTCTTTTTTTAAAAAAATAATTAATTAATTAATCAATCTATTTTTGGCTGCGTTGGGTCTTCGTTGCTTCGCGTGGGCTTTCTCTAGTTGCAGTGAGCAGGGGCTACTCTTCGCTGCGGTGCGCGGGCTTCTCATTGCGGTGGCTTCTCTTGTTGCGGAGCATGGGCTCTAGGCACACAGGCTTCAGTAGTTGTGGCTTGCAGGCTCTAGAGCGCAGTGTCAGTAGTTGTGGCGCACGGGCTTAGCTGCTCTGCAGCATGTGGGATCTTCCCAGACCAGGGCTCGAACCCACATCCCCTGCACTGGCAGGCGGATTCTTAAACACCGTGCCACCAGGGAAGTCCTGAACTATTGTTTCTTTACTGCTTTTCCTGTGTTCCTGCATTCCCTCACTTCCCCAAAGATCATTAATTACTGAGACCTGTTTAAGGGCAAGCACTGTGGCCAAGCTTAGATCACAAAGTGGCTTAGGGGACTTCCCGGGTGGCACAGTGGTTGAGAATCTGCCTGCTAATGCAGGGCACACGGGTTCAATCCCTGGTCCAGGAAGATTCCACGTGCCATGGAGCAACTAAGCCTGTGCTCCACAACTACTGAGCCTGCACTCTAGAGCCTGTGAGCCACAACTACTGAGTCTGCACTCTAGAGCCTGCGAGCCACAACTACTGAGCCTGTACGCCACAACTACTGAAGCCCGTGTGCCCTAGAGCCTGCATGCTGCAACTACCGAGCCCATGTGCCGCAACTACTGAAGCCCGAGCACCTAGAGCCCGCATTCCACAACAAGAGAAGCCACCACAATGAGAAGCCTGCGCACCGCGATGAAGAGTAGCCCCCGCTCGCCACAACTAGAGAAAGCCCATGCGCAGCAATGAAGACCCAACGCAGCCAAAAAATAAATAAATAAAATATAAGTTTAAAACAAAAACAAGGAAACAGAAAAAAACAAAGTGGCTTAGGCCAAAAATGGCTTCTCTTGTGTTGAGAAGGCCATGCCTGGTTCTCTTTCTCCGGGGACCCCCTACCCTATCTGCTTGCATAATGGGTCCTTGTTATGGGCTGAACTGTGACCTCCCCAAATTCATATGTCAAGTGCCACCCCCCAACACACACCTAAGAATGTAACTATATTTGTGGATAGTCTTTGAAGAGGTGATTAAGTGAAAAAGAGGCCTTTAGGGTAACTAAGACTCCTTGACCAAACCTTGGTCAGGCTCTCGAGCCCTCTCCACTAGCATCCCCCCAAAACACACCTTGTCTTGGACCCACCTAGGCCGGTTTTAGCAGGAATCCTGCTAAGTCAGTTTAGAGAGACTGCCCCACCCCATATCTGATCACCCTTGACATCCGATCAAGGTCCCCCCTCCTTTGATGTAGAAGTCCCTGGCCTGCCTTTAGCAAGAACTCTACAAGGTCTGTTTATCAAGAATCTCCCCGCCTTAGGGGCTTCCCTGGTGGTGCAATGGTTAAGAATCCGCCTGCCAGTGCAGGGGACACGGGTTCAATCCCTGGTCCTGGAAGATCCCACATGCCGCGGAGCAACTAAGCCCATGCGCCACAACTACTGAGGCTGCGTGCTGCAACTACTGAAGCCTGTGTGCCTAGAGCCCATGCTCTGCAACAAGAGAAGCTACTGCAATAAGAAGCCCGCACACTGCAATGAAGAGTAACCCCCGCTCGCCGCAACTAGAGAAAGGCTGTGCGCAGCAATGAAGACCCAACACAGCCAAAAATAAATTAAAAAAAAAAAAGAATCTCCCTGCCTTGATGTCTCCTAGTTTTCCATCCACTGAGCCCTCACTCTGCTGCTCGGCTGCAAATTCCCAGCTTCCTCCTTGTACTTGGAGTTGAGCCCCATCTCTCTCTCCTATTGCAATAGTCTCAAATAACATCTTCTTTACCCTTTTAATAACAAGTGTCAGAATAATTTTCTTTAATAAGAGTAGTGGCTTGGCTTAAACAACAAACACTTATTTCTCATCGTTCTGGAGGCTAGAAGCCAAGTTCAAGGCACCAGCTTGGTGAGGCCTCTCTTCCTGGCTTGTAGACGTTGGGGGAAGGAGCAGGGGACAAGCTCACTCATGTCTCTTCTTAGAAGGGCACTAACCCCATCACAAGGGATCCACCTTCACGACCTCATCACCTCCCAAAGGCCCCACCTCCAAATACCGTCACCTTGGGGTTTTGTTGGTTGGGGGACGGGGGCACAAATATTCAGTCCACAGCAGGCTGGAACCCAATCTGACTGGTGTCCTTTTAAGATGGGGAATAGGTACCAGGGATGCACCCACACAGAGGGGAGACCACGTGAGGACACGGGGAGAAAGCGGTCATGTACAAACCAAGGAGAGAGAAACCAATCCTGTGACAACCTGATCTTGGACTTCCAGAACTGTGAAAAAATAAATGTCTGCTGTGGAGGAGTTTGCTGTCCCTGCACCCAAGGTCCCTAGGGGCCAGCAAAAGGGCTTGCAGCTCAGGAAGAGGCAGGAGATTGAGGCAGATGAGGGAGGGACGTGTGAACTCTCCTGGGGAGGCATGTCTGGGTGGCAGATGGCTGGCTGGCCCCTCCAGTTACAGGGCAGCGGGAGGAAACGGTTCTCATCCACCGGGTGACAAAGCAAACGCAGGAGAAGAGCTAATGGTAGAAGCATTACACAACAATGTAAATCAACTATACTCCAATAAAATTGGAGTCTCTTTCCACCCCCAGTTCCAGGTCTCAGAGACAATTTATTTGGCCATTTTCATTTTATTTATTTATTTATTTATTTATTTTTGGCTGCATTGCATCTTTGTTGCTGTGTGTGGGCTTTCTCTAGTTGTGGCGAGCGGGGGCTACTCTTCGTTGCAGCGTGCGGGCTTCTCATTGCGGTGGCTTCTCTTGTTGTGGAGCACGGGCTCTAGGTGCGTGGGCTTCAGTAGTTGTGGCACACGGGCTCAGCTGTTGTAGCTCATGGGCTCTAGAGCACAGGCGCAGGCTTAGTTGCTCCGCGGCATGTGGGATCTTCCTGGACCAGGGCAAGAACCCAAGTCCCCTGCATTGGTAGGTGGATTCTTAACCACTATGCCACCAGGGAAGCCCTGGCCATTTTTAAAATGGTATTCATCGCCATAATGTAGACGATATCCTGTATTTCTTTTTCTTGATTTATGAACTTTAGGCCATATCTATTTTAACAATAAATGCTTTCTTATGCCAATAACTTTTTATATTTGCAACAGTTTTATTGATACAATTTGCATACCATACAATTCACCCATTTAAAGTGTACAATTCAGTGGCTTTTCGTGTATTCACAGAGGTGTGCAGCCATCACCACACACTGTTTTAGAGCATTCTCATCACCATAGAGAGAAACCCCAACCCCTTAGCCATCACCCCCACACCAATCCTTCCATAGCCCCCCCAAGTGTTTGTCCCTGGGCACTACTAATCTACTTTCTGTCTCTCTAGATTTGCCTACTCTGGACATTTCATATACATGGAATCATATAGCTTGTGGTGGCTTGTGACTGGCTTCCTTCACGTAGCATGTTTTTCAAGGTTCATCCATGTTGTCACACGTAACAGTACTTTTTTATTGTCCAATAAAATGCTGTTGTATGGCTATACAATGTTTTACTTATCTATTCATCAGTTGATGGACATTTATATTGTTTCCACCTTTTGGTTATTATGAATAATGTTTCTATGAATACTCGTGTACAACTTTTTGTATGGATATATGTTTTCATTTCTCTTGGATATATACCTAAAAATAGAGTTGCTCAGTCATATGATAATTCTATGTTTAACCTGTTGAGAAATTGCCCAACTGTTTTCCACACAGCTGCACCATGTTACACTCCCACCTGCAATGTAGGAGGGTTCCAATTTGTTCACCCACTCACCAACACTTCCCATCATTCCTTGTTTTGATCCTAGCCATCCTAGGGGGTGTGAAGTGCTATCTGATTGTGGTTTTGATTTGCGTTTCCCTAAGAACAAGTGACATTGAGCATTTTTCATGTGCTTGTGGGTTATTTGTATATCTTCTTTGGAAAAATGTCTATTCAGATCCTTTGCCCACTCTTATTTGGGTTGTCTTATTGTTGTTGAGTTGTGAGAACTCTTTTTATATTCTGGATACTGGACTTTTTTATCAGATATAGGATTTGCAGATATTTTCTCTCATTCTGTGAGGCATATTTTTCACTTTCTTGATAGTGCCTTTCAATGCACAAAAGTGTTCAGCTTTGATGAACTCTAGTTTATCTATTTTTTCTTCTTTTGTGACTTGCACTTTTGCTGTCATACCTAAGAAACCACTGCCTAATCCAAGCTCATGAAGATTTACCATGTTGAGTTTTATGGGTTTATATTTAGAGTTCTGATCTACTTTGAGTTAATTGTTTGCATATGGTGTGAGGTAAGAATCCAACTTCATTCTTTTGCATGTGGATAACTGGTTGTCCCAGCACCATTTGTTAAAGAGATCATTCTTTCCCCATTGACTGGTCTTGACACTCTTGTCAAAAGCGATTGACCACAGATGTTAGGGTTTCCTCATGGACCCTCAATTCTAAATACTTCGTTGATCTATACATCAATCCTTAGGCCAGTACCACACCATTTTCATTACCGTAACTTTGTACTAACTTTTGAAATCAGGAAGTGCAAGTCTTCCAACTTTGTTCTTCTTTTTCAAGATTGCCTTGGCTATTTGGATTTCCTTGCAGTTCCATAAAATTTTAGGATCAGCTTTTCCATTTGCACAAAGAGGCTGTTAGGATTGTGAGAGGGACTGAACTGAATCTGTAGATTGTTTTGGGGGAGTACTGCCATCTTAACCACGTTAAACCTTCCGATCTGTGAACAAAGGATAACTTTCCACTTATTTCGTTTTTCTTTCATTTCTTTGCAATTTTTTGGTAATTTAGGGTATGCAAATCTGGCGCTTCCTTGATTAAATTTATTCCTCAGTATTTTATTCTTTTTGATTTGGGGAATAAATTTTCTAGCCCATGAATGAACATGGGAGGTCTATTTATTTAGCTTTACTCTAGTTTTCCCAACAATGTTTTGTCAATTTCAGAGTGCTTTGTACTTAGTAACTGCTTTTTGAAAATTTTTATTTTTTAAAAAATTTTATTGGAGTACAGTTGATTTACATTGTTGTGTTAGTTTCATATGTACAGCAAAGTGAATCAGTTATACATATACATATGTCCACTCTCTTTTAGATTCTTTTCCCATATAGGCCTGTACTCAGTAACTTCTTACACCACCTGTCAAGTCCTCAGCTTGTCAAACAAGCCTATTAGGGTTCCTGGTGATTCCTCTGCTTGTCCTTCTCCATACCACCATGCCCTACCTTCAGCTACTAATAGTGTTACCAATAAAAACAACTAACCCTGCTTGAGCACTTACTATGTATGTGCCACTCACCGTTCAAGGAACTTTACCTAATTTTAACTAACGGAATTTTCGTAACTATCCTAGGAGGAGAGGTTGGGTGACTTGCCCAAGGTCTGCAGCTAAAGGGGAGCAGAACCAGGATTTGACCCAGGCAGTCGGAAGCCTGCATCTCTGCTTCTCTTGCCCGTCTTGCAATGGCAATCAACCCAACCTTGGGATATGTTAGGTTGACCCACATGAAACTGCTGATGTTTGACCATTTTTAACCTACAAAAAAATGCCAATTTGATTTGATTCAACTTGTTAAAAAAGAAAAAAAAAGACCTGGGATTTGAAGCAGGTGCCTGAATGTTTGTTCACCAGATTCAGGTGGGGATTTTCTGAGTTTAAGGCTCTGCTGTGTAAGGTTTGAACACACTCGCCAAGGAAGCTCCAGCTGGGAGTGAGCCAAGTTCACCTGGATGCACCTGGCATCTTCTGAGCAAAAGACCACAGTCTGTCCTGAGATGGGGCCCCTATTTCGGAGGTGAGAGCTCCTGAGCTCACTCTAACAGTAAGTCCCAAGCGGGGGTGGGAGGCATGGTAGGTCTCCCCGAGACCCACACTGTGCCATCCACGTGAGTCATCCAGCCACCAGGAACCCGCCACCAGGGACGGGTGCAGCTCTTACGTGCTGGGCAGGGAGTTCTCCTGATGGGCCACGTGGACTTGCAGGGCTGTGTTTTCAGGCCCGTCCTGCTGCTCCTGGAACAGGTGCAAGGGAAGGCAGCCACCTGGTGGCCTCAGGACTGTTTGGTTGAGAAGCTTCCATTACATAAGATGCCATAGGAGGAAGAGACCTTGGGCTTCAATGTCTTTGAACTTTATGGCGGAAGGTGATTTTGGCTTTGGACTACCCTCATTTAGGGATTTGATGTGGGAGGAGGGTTACACTTTCTCAATTCCAGAAGTTTCAGATTGCTGGCTTTGTTCTCATTTGGTCTCCTGCACAGGTGCTAGGAAGCCTCTTTGGACAGTGGGACGGAGGCTCAGGGGAGACAGATGCTCAGGGAGTGAAGTTTCAGCCTTCACCTCAGGGCGGCCCTTGAGTTGATTACTGCACGGTTCTCACCTGTTTGAAACTTTCTTGGGATGAAGCCAACTGCCCATCCGTGGAACAGGACGGGTAGGGGTACTGGGGATGCGGCCTGTGCGTGACGGAGGGCAGCCTTGAGGGATGAGTCCTCTCCAGACCACTCTGGACCCCACCCGCCTCCGCCCAGGGAGCTGGGAGAGCACTGAGGAATCCTGGGGTGGGGAGTGACGCCCCTTTAGCTCAGGACTGTGTTTCCAGAAGGAAGCAGCAGCCATCACAGTGCCGCCTCCTCCCCTCTCCTCCCACGCCCCCTCCTTCCCAGGAGAGGAGACTAGCGGTCTGCTCGGCGGAGGCCCTTGACTCGTCCGTTCTCTCCCGACTGCAGGACACTGATCAGTTTAAAAGGTGCGAACCCTGGGGACCAACTCTCCTGTCCCCGCCCCAGGTTGGCATTGGCAGCATCCTGGAGACTGTGCATGTCCTGCAGACACAGGCTGTCCCTCAGGTGGGCTGTCCCAAGGTCAAACCATGGATGGAGGTGGTGGTACGAGTTCTACGGGCCTTAAAACCCACATTCACGTTCTCCCATCAGCTTTATCAGTCATGAAATTGATAAAGAAAAAAAAAATCTGCTGAGGTTCCAGCCCGTGGAGGCAACCTGGAACCTTCTCTCTGACCACATCTGACCACCAGCAGGTCCTATGGGCTCTCCTTCATTCTGACTATATGTGAGGCACAGGAGGTACACGGGACTGGAGAAGCTGGACACGGACCCATCTACGCGTGTGGTCACCTGATTCAACAGAGGCCCCCTCAGCTCTGCAGGGCAGGTTGTGGCTCTTTCCACAATAAAAGTTGCTGGAGCGTTGGGCTAACCCTGTAGAAAAACAAGCACCCCTACACCATACACACAAAAGGATCAGAGAGCAATCCCGCGTGTACCCTAAGCATGCACGCTAAGACAGTAAGCTTATGGCGAAGGCAGAGTATCAGCAGGAACTCGGGAGCGAAGATGTGTTAAACAGGACCCAGAAAGCACTGTCCACAGAAGAAATATTGCTGAACTGGACTAGTTACATGGGAAGACATGCGTTCATCCCACCACTGAGAGGGAAAAGGAAGCCCTAGACCGGGATAGATATTTGCAGCCTTCAACAAAGGACTCAGACTGTGTAAAGAACTCCTAGAAATACACAGGAAAAAGACAAACGACTTGATTTTAATATGGGCAGAGACTTGAGCCGGTGCTTCAGAGAGACATGCAAATGGCCAATGGCACAAAAAGGCACCAACCTCATCCGTCCATTGGGGACGTGCCAGGTGAAGCCAGGGACCTGCCAACCTGCCACTGCAGCCACTGGAAGAGCTAGAAGACAAAGGGGACGGAGACCGTCTGTCCCGGACTCAACGGCCCCCAACACCTGCCACCGTCCGAGCTGTGCTCCCCGCCTGCCTGGACCACAGCAGTAGCTTCCACTCTGGTCCCCTTCCAACACCCTGCGGTGAGACACTTCAGAAACATGAATCAGAATGTATCATCCTCCTGCTCGAACCCTTCCCACCACTCAGAACGAGCTCCAGGTCCTCCCCAAGCTCGCGACGCCCTGTACAACGTCGCCCTCTCTTTCCCGTGTGCTGTGCCTTGAATGCACTTTGGAGGTCCTGCTGTCCACCCAGCATCCCAGGACCCCTCCCTCTGGCGCCCCGTCCACTGCAGTGCTGAGTGGCCTTGTGACTTGCTTTGACCCATCAAGTGTGGAAGGAAGTTCATGCGTCTCTCTGATCAGAGGTGAAGAACCGGCAAGGGGTTTTCCTCCCTTTCTGCGCCCGCGGGCTGGCCACGCTCCATCCAGGTGGGGCTGCCCCACCAGCCACCCCAGGGAAGATGACGGTGCTGGGAGTCAGAGCAGCTGGCCCTCGGCCGACACATGGGGTGAGGGGGGATGAGGGCCCCGTGCTTCCACAGCACAGCCTAGCGCCAGTCTTTCCTGATCCAGGCACGTCCAAGCTCACTCCTGCCTCAGGGGACGCGTCCCCACTGGCCCCCCACTCCTCTTCCTCCTTCTGTTCCTCCAGCTGGTCAGCTGTGCCAGTAACAGGTATTAACTACTCGATTCATATGCCTCGAGCTGCAATTTCAAGTCAGCGGCGTCCAAAAACATACTGAACGTTGCAGACAAGCTGAGTCAAAGAAAGGCAAGGCGATACGCAAGGATTCCATTTATATAAAATTCAGAAACAGGCAAAACTGTAATGTTTGGTGAAGCCTATGCAGATTTGTTTTTATTATTATTGGAGTATAGTTGCTTTACAATATTGTGTTAGTTTCTACTGCACAGCAAATTGAATCAGCTATACGCATACATATATCCCCTCTCTTTTGGATTTCCTTCTCATTCAGGTCACCACAGTGCATTAAGTAGAGTTCCCTGTGCTATACAGTATGTTCTCATTAGTTATTTATTTTATACATAGAATCAATATTGTATATATGTCAGTCCCAATCTCCCAAATCCTCCCAACCCCTAGATTTTTAGTTTTGTTTTTATTGAAGTATAGTTGATTTGCAATGTTTCAGGTATACAGCAAAGTGATTCAGTTATACATATATATTTTTCAGATTCTTTTCCATCATAGGTTATTATATCGAATACAGTTCCCTGTGCTATACAGTAAGTCTTTGTTGGTTATCTATTTTTTTGATTTAAAAAAATTTTTATTTTTGCCTGCGTTGGGTCTTCACTGCTGCATGCGGGCTTTCTCTAGTTGCAGCAAGCAGGGGCTACTCTTCATTGTGGTGTGTGGGCTTCTCATTGCAGTGGCTTCTCTTGTTTCGGAGCACGGGCTCTAGGTATGTAGGCTTCAGTAGTTGTGGCACAAGGGCTCAGCAGTTGTGGCTCACGGGCTCTAGAGCGCAGGCTCAGCAGTTGTGGCGCACAGACTTAGCTGCTCCGTGGCATGTGGGATCTTCCTGGACCAGGGTTCAAACCCATGTCCCCTGCATTGGCAGGAGGATTCTTCCCCACTGCGCCACCAGGAAGTCTGACTGATTATCTATTTTATATACAGTATTTTGTATCTGCTAATCCCAAACTCCCAACGTATCCACTCCCCACCCTTTTCCTCTTTGGTAACCATAGTGTGTTTTCTGTGTCTGTGAGTCTGTTTCTGTTTTGTAAATAAGTTCATTTGTGTCGGTTTCTTAGGCTCCACACATAGGTGATATCCTATGGTATCTGTCTTTCTCTGTCTGACTTAACTTCACTTTGTATGATCTCTAGGTCTATCTATGTAGAGTGTTTAAGATAATAAAACCAAAACGAAACAAGACGATGGCCACACATGTTGAGATGGTCGTTTTCTTGAGGAGGGAGGTGCTTTGTGGCTGGGAGGCTGGTCTGGGCGTTGGCTGGTGCAGCGGCTTCTTGACTGGGCAGGACCTACTAGGGGGTTCACCTCATAACAGTTCTCTAAGTATTGTGCGGTAGGCATCACACAGCACATTAAAAATATGACAATTACGGAGCCGGCTAAGAGATACAAGACAAATGTGACTGGGAGTCTCGTAAGAAAACTTAAATAGAACAAATTAAATATTTATCATTCATCCTTAATTCCTAGAATAAATCCCACTTAACTGTGGCATATTTAATATGCTGCTAGATTGTGTTTGCCCGTATTTAGGACTTTTGCATCCATATTCAGAACTGAGACTCTCCTGCAGTTTTCTGTGTGTGTGTGTCCCATTTTTTGGAGATTTTATCAGTACCGTACTCATTTCATATGAAGAATTTGGAAGCTATAAGCAGCACCAATTTGGGTCCATGAGACGCCAGGTGCTGGGTGTCCTGGGGGAAGGTGTCCTTGCTCTGGAACGTGAAGCCTGGAGAAACTGAGGCGATGCAAACCCCTACGGGGTGGGGCAGGCAGAGAACTACAGCTGGAGCGGTGCCGGGACTTGCACACGGCTCCTCACGGCTACAGACCCCAGTTGGATTCTCTGCTTATCCTGAAAAAGCCCATCTTTGCTGGAGAAATAACTGGCAGTCTATGTGTTTTGGGTCAACACAGCCAATACATCCTTTATTTTTGTTGATGGAACTAGCTCACCGTATCTGCTGTTACTTGCACTGGGACAACCTGCTCAATGTACCTGATTTCTAGAGCTGTTCCCTCCTCTCTCTCAAAAGGTTATGTAGATCAACTGGAATAAAAAGCCTGATCCAACAAGGTGCCTTCTCTTCCTGCTTTGTTCCATGCTGCCTGTGTCTGGATTGACAGGGACAGGAATTGAGCCTCCAGGGCTAGTTCCTGTTGCCACTTCCAAAGCCCTCAGAGAACCTAATCCCCGCACCCCTAGACAGACCCCAGCCCTCTTCTCAAGTTGCTTGGCTGGACCCAAGAGTTCTCGGAGCACCTGGTCTTCTGAAGCGCCTCTTTTGGTTGAGCATCCTTTTCTCAAGGGTAGAGCTTTGCCTAATTTTTGCCCTGAAATGCCAGCCAAAAATGCCAAGTGCCAACAAGGCATTTATTCCATCTTGCTCACTTTTGGCTGGTGCACAGGCGTGCGTGCTCACACACACACACAGGCCACAACACCCTGATGGACGGTGCTGCTACACCCCAACCCTAGGAGATACAAAAGGCAAGGCAAGGCAAGGTACCATGGTTGATGGAGCCACGCTTATTCCGGGCTGTGCTTTCCTGAGGTGGTAGCATGGAAACGTCCTTACGTTTCAGGGATGCAAACAGTTTACGTACACGAGGTCTAAGTATCTGGGGCTTCACCACAATTTCTCTACTTCTGAGTATGTTTAAAAAACCTTCATTATAGAAAACTGAAATGCTCTTTCAGGAAATGATGGGTGAAATTTGATGAGAGCAATTTAAAAAGTCTCACTTGCAAACCAGAAGTTGAGAATCTTATATTGACCACAATCCTATGTTGTTTCTTTGGGAAATTCTAAATGGTCTGAAAACCCCCAAGACTGGGAACCACTGGACTAAACAAAGCCAACCTCACTAGGGTCAGCCACGCTGAGTCCCATGTGACACTCTGACTGCCAAGACCCCAGCCTGACTTTCCATTACAAAGGCTCTAGAAGCACATTTATAATACCAGTGTTTTCTGTGTTTTGAATACTTTTTTTTAAAAACAGGAAAATCATTTGCTGTTTCATCCCCTTTTGGTAAATAAGGACTCCTGAACTGAGAAGAGAAAAAGTGATACTGCAGTGACTACACCAGCAACCCTTTCTCCAATACTATCTTGTTCAAAGGAAGTGAATTTTCTCCAATCAATAGTGGTGGTGTGGGCTTCCCTGGTGGCGCAGTGGTTGAGAGTCCGCCTGCCGATGCATGGGACACGGGTTCGTGTCCCGGTCCGGGAAGATCCCACATGCCGCGGAGCGGCTGGGCCCGTGAGCCATGGCCACTGAGCCTGCGCGTCCAGAGCCTGTGCTCTGCAACGGGAGAGGCCGCAACAGTGAGAGGCCCGCGTACCACAAAAAAAAAAAAAAAAAAAAAAAAGATTTTCAACTATTATATATACATACATGCATAGGGTAAGCTTGCTATACCTGTGTCAAGACAGCAAGCAAAAAAAAAAAAACAAAGGCTGTAGAAGTTAATTGAAGTAATTCAACACAACTGTTGAATTAAATGTGTTGATACTGTATTTAAGAGTTTGTCTCAGCAGCTATTCTCTATTTGGTTTCAGTCTTAATATACATCGTGTTAATATTCAGGACAAGAAACGTTTGCAGTAACATTTGGGCCCGTCCTCATTACAAATCAATTATTTCAAGTGGCTTTTTAAAAAAATTTTATTTATTTATTTACTTATTTTTGGCTGCGTTGGGTCTTTGTTGCTGCGCGCAGGCTTTCTCTAGTTGTGGCGAGTGGGGGCTACTCTTCGTTGTGGTGCGCGGGCTTCCGATTGCGGTGGCTTCTCTTGTTGCAGAGCACAGGCTCTAGGAGTGTGGGCTTCAGCAGTTGTGGCTCATGGGCTCTAGAGCGCAGGCTCAGTAGCCGTGGCGCACGGGCTTAGCTGCTCCACGGCATGTGGGATCCTCCCGGACCAGGGCTCGAACCCGTGTCCCCTGCATTGGCAGGCAGAGTCTGAACCACTGCGCCACCAGGGAAGCTCCCCTCGCCTTTCTAAACTAAACCCCCCTTGGACCTGGGTGCTGCCGCCTTTACTTGGGCTTCTCTACTGAGCCGCTCCGCTCCTTGCTGACGTGCGTAGGTCCAAGCATGCCCAAACCAGTGGCAACACGGGGCAGCTTCAGGACCAAACTGCCCTCAACGGCCTTTCACTCCAGACCTGCATTAGGGTGTGGAGGGAGGGGCGGCAGCGTTCCTCTCCCTTTACTTTGTAAGTTCCTCTTTCTGACTTCGGTGACAAAGTTTTCATGACACTTCAAAAAAAAAAAAGTCTACTTATTTTTGGCTGCAACAGGTCTTAGTTGCCACACGCGGGATCTTTCACTGCAGCATGTGGGTTCTGTAGTTGTGGCACACGGGCTCTCTTGTTGAGGCACGTGAGCTCAGTAGTTGTGGCACACGGGCTTAGCTGCCCCGTGGCATGTGGGATCTTAGTTCCCCGAGCAGGGCTCGAACCTGAGTCCCCTGCGTTGGAAGGCGGATTCTTAACCACTGGACCACCAGGGATCTTCATTTACTTTTGAAACTAGAGACTTTCATAGGAAAAGGTGACTCTAATCAAAGTTAAGAAATACAAATTAAAAATTCTGTCACGTTGTGTCCTTCAGATGCAGTGGAAATGACTCAGTAATTTCCACAACTCTGACGAAACTTAGATTGCAAATCTGAAGTACTGGTACTCTTTTGGGAGTATGAAAACTGGTTTAAAGATAACTTCCTAGACCACCGACTCAAAGTGCCACTCTATCCAAAATCATCTGCCTACTACTGCAAAAAAAAAAAAAAAAAAAAAAAAAACCAAAATTTCAAGACAGCAAACCTGAACAAAACTAACGTAACCACTAAATCATTTTTTATAATTTATCAGATAAAAGCTGACTTCCAGGAAACAAACTGGTCAGGGAAGTAGTGTGTCTCCCCCCACTCAGCAGGCACACCTCCCAGGAATGGGTAAGAGGGTCGGACGCCTGCGGGCGACTGTGCTTGGGGCTGTCGTGAGGAAAGACGGGGATGCCACGCAGTGCCGTGTGCTGGTCACCTGGAACCGTGTTTCGGTTTGCCTTTGGGTAAGACTTTCTCTTAAGAGAATCTCTGTGGTCTCAGCCGAGGCGCAGCCACGGCAGGAACCGGAACACAACTCCACGGCTGCCCCGAGTCACACTGCCCTGCGGTGCCATGACGAAGATGGTTTGGGAAGGTAACCCCAGACAGGAAGGTTCTGCCGAGGCAGATGTGATCACAGGGCTTGTGCTCCTGTCCCTCAGTGGTTTACGACGCAGCCGTGAGTCGGTGAAACAAACGCGAGGGCCTGAGCGCATCCCCGTGTTACGTGCCACCCATGTCTCAGGACACAAGGCAGCCCTTGGAGCAAAACCAGAAGCTCACGGACAAGAACCCAACACTGCAGGCTCCACGGACTGCGCCGGGTCGAGAGATCAACTTTCCTGCAGACGCCAGTGCAGTCTGCGGGGCTTCCACTCCAGCCCGCTAACAGCTTCAGAAGAGAAACACTGGATTACCTGTTAACACACGGATCATAGGAAACAGGCCTTTTTCGCATATGAATTTTCCCTTAACCGGTAGGCGTGTCATTTATACGCGAAGTGACTGATGTAATACCTTCACCTCAAGGGCTGATGATGTATGTGCAGGTCTGTAAAGGAAGAGACTGGAAACAAAGACTTGGCACAAGAAATCAGTCACACGGGAATTCTGTATCACTACAAATTTTATTCAGAAACCCATCTTTGTTTTTTTTGTTGTTTTTTTTAAAAAAACTCCCATTATGAACTGGCTCGGTCAACCAACGACGGACGACACTTCCCAGCAGACACGCGGCAAGAACAGCACGGCTCAGAATCGCCCAGACCTCTCTCGGTCCCTCGACCGCCTCCTGTCGCGTTCCCGTCCCCCGCCGCCACCACCGCCGCCGCCGCGGCCACGGTCTCTAGACCGAGAGCGACGCTCCCGAGAGCGGGACCGCGATCTATGCCTGCAATCAAGGACAGGAAAGGACACCGTGGCACCCACACTGCAGCACGCAACATACAGGACGGGGACGGACACGTCTGAACGCTGCAGCTCATTGCGCCGATGAGGCCAACAAAGGAGAAAAACGCTGCCAATTAAGCCACAACTGGAGCTGTAAGATGTGCCCTCGTTTCGGACGTTAAAGTGTCAGGGATAAAAAGGGGCACCTGCAGACTGAAGAGCTGTGACACCTTCTCTATCACATCCTCCTGTGGCGCCAGCTCAAACGGCCAGGGGAACCCTACTCCAGAGTGAACGGGACGTACACACCCCTCACCCCACATCTGACCCATTTCAGGTCCCGCCCCAGCCAAGCCGCCGCCCCGCCATGTACGCAGCTCAGCGACGGTGTCCATCGGGCCCACCGTGGGTGAGGGGAGGCCAGGGTTCTTTTTCTCCTACACTTCTTTTTGTTGACAATGAAACAATCACCAATATGGTCTGCATTTCCAAATATCTGTTTGACAGGAGAGGGACGAGAACCCCTCTGGGGTCAGAACTCAGTGATCAGAGTAGGAGAGGAGACTCGTCACACTGACACCTTGGCCTTTTCTCTGCTTGGTGACACGACCACCTGCACTTAAGCAACAGGACCAGACACGTAATGGTGCCCAACTGTTGGTGGTCCACAGGGCGGTGCCCCCGCCCCCAGCCAAAGAAACCTGCCCAAGCCAATAAAAACCAAGAAACCCCAGTGGAAATAGGCAGCACGTAAAGAAGTCCAGATATCAGAGAATAAACACCGTGTAAACAAACCTAATTTTAGTGGTCACCAGCTTAACGGTTTCCTCAGTTACTAAGGTTTGATCTCGACCTGACGAGGAGGAAGCCGTGCGTGCCGTGGAAAATGTCCTTCAAAGAGTACATGTTACATTTTAAAATATGCACTACATTCTAAGCAGTGCCTTTTAAAGAGAAATGACATGAAAGCCAAGCTTTACTTGAAAACAGTATTTTGGTTAAGCAACAGTCACGGTTCACTCGAGTACTCACTTCTTACGGCGGCGCCCGTACAACTCCCGCCGCAGCTCCCGAGAGATGGGCTTCAGGTGCATGAAGTTGCAGAAGCCTCCCCGCGTGCACTCCCTGCAGAACAGACGGGGTCATGCGGTGCGTGCCCCCCACCCGCCCAGGGCGCCCCGGGGCCTGCACACACCTACCCCATCTCGTACTGGCGGCAGCAGGCTTCTCTGAAGTCGGTCACAGGGGAGAGCTCGGCGTGGATCGGCTGGCCATTAAACCAGCGGTTGTTCAGGTCAATCACGGCCTTTTCCGCATCTTCTTCACGGCGAAACTGAAAAGGCAAGGCAGAAACGTTGCCGCCCACACTTCAGTGACACATGTCTTCAACTACTGACTCAACTATGCGTCACCCGCTCACAGGTAAAGTAATTCGGGTGGGATAATGTCGGAGAGCAATTTAAGAACCAGGCCACCCTTTTTTTTTTTTTACAATGAGTGAACTCTGCTACGGTCCAAGCTCATGCCATGTATGTTGCCATGGTTTTCAAATTCAACTGGTTAAAAGAACACGTCATGATTTATGCAGACAATTGAAGTTTTATTAAAAAAAAGGGGTGGGAGGCAGAAGAAACCAAACATATAAACCAGCTTCTTCTCCCCAGTCCAACAGCCGCTAACCAACAGCCGAAGACACCCGCCGACCGGGGCCCTCCCTGCGTCTTCCCAGCACCCGCAGGCCGGCCACCGGACCCAAGCCGCAGCCAACGAGGGCCGGTCAGCGCATCGAATTCATGGACAGGGCCGAGCACGTGGAACTTCGAGGTTAGCGGCTAAGAGCACTAACCCTTCCTCAGCCCCACCTGCCGTCTCACTCCTACCTTGACATACACGTTCCCAACAAGGTGGTCTCCAAGGTTGTCGCAGACGTTCATCTCCTCCACCTCCCCGTACTTCTCCTCCATTTCCGTGAAAACCTCCTGAAGGGAGGACAGTGGTTTGAGGATCACAACAGAAGTAAAAGAGCAACTGAACATAACTCATGTTTAGGCATTTTTATTAATGGAGACAAGTCCTAATTCCAGATACAGAGGGTGAACAACAGGTCAGTGGGTTTCAGCCAACAGCTCACCTCAAAGAACTCATCATAGTGTTCCTGCATCTCGACATCGCTCACAGCACCTGAGAACAACAGACATCTTGCTGGTTAGAGCGGGGAACCGTGACTGAGACATCTCTGTGCTTAAACTCAAACTGCTACATAACACACATCAGATTGTCTAGAGAGAAAACGAGAGCTGCGTTCTACTGGAGACTGAAGACACTGCATTACACAGCCACTTGTTAAAATTTTAAAGTGTGGTGAGAGTTTTAAATGCCCCTTATGACAATCTCAATTCTGGCTATTAAAATGTTAAAATCACAACAAGTTTTAATCAGCATCAAAGGGCCAACATTTTCAGAAAGTGTGAGGAAAAGGTTGACTCTCAAATTAAGAAACTTTTAAGTGAAAATTTTCTTCCTTTTTAGATTTAAGATACAGGCCAAGTAATCACACTGATTTTTTCCCTTTCCTTTATTAGGTTAAAATGAAAGCTGAAATCAGGGTAAATGATTAAAAGCTTATGTTCCTGACTAGCTTCTTTTACCAATTAGCAGCCACACAGAATGTTATTAAAATTCTTTCTGATGCGATTAAAACCCAATTGACCGAAAATAAAGACTCAGTAGGATAATTACCAAGTTCAATTACAGTATTTTGAACGCCCTCTTTCGCATAAAGGGAAAGTTACAATGCTTCGTTGAAGAAAGCATTATTTTATATTTCAAACTATTTTCATCCAGTTTATCCTTCATAAGTCACATGCACTAAGTGAAATCAAGTCAGCTGTGCGGATAGATTGTGCATATTTACCTTCTATCCTCATCATCCTCCTACCAAATCTTACCATCAAACTCTAACGTCCTCTGAACCTAAATCTGAGAAAGCACAAAGCTGGTGTGTCAGTAAACTGACGTTCCAAACAGCCAGACCAGGGAGTGGCTTTGAGGCTGGAACAGCCTGTCTTTAATTGTCACCTTCCAGAGGCCACCTCCTGGACTGGCGGCCCCCTCTGGGCACCCGCTAAGGGCGCTGGGCTGTGGCCATGGGCTCTAGCCACACTGCACTGCCTGCAAGCAGTTCCCGAGCTCTCTGGAAAACTTTTTACCTCAAGGATAAGAACTAACTTCAGTGTTTGATTCTGACAATGATTTAAGTTCACTTTCTTGCCACTGGAGCTGGGCGAGGGGGTGTCCCTGCATTTTAGTTACTTTTGGATTTCTAGGAATCCAGCTCGCGTTAGAACACAGAACTTACTGTGTACGTTAGGCAACAATGGCTACTCGACAGCTCGTGCTGAGTTACAAGCTACCGTGAACGTGCCTTCTCCCCTGACCAGAAATCAGGTTCTAAACAACAGAGAAGCTACTCAAGGGAAGCCCACTCCAAGGGCAGAGTTTAAGGTTTCAAATTTCCTTCTCCACATTAGACAAAATGAGAAGACAGAAAATATTTACACACTCAAAAAGTCTTAGCCATACTGAGAATCAAATTTTGGTGGCTGTTAAAATACTGGCTATATTCTTAGAATTTCTATTCTGTTACTATATAACAGAATATCGTATTTTAAAAATGTATGTAAAGTTCGTATTTTAAAATGCTTGATAGCGGGCATATCTTATCTCCTATGCTCTGGTTAAAATTTTTGAGTCAATCAAAATGACCTAAAAGGCAGAGATGAGTGATAAAAAAACTGTTCAATTAAAAACGTATTTACACGACTCAATATATTTTAAATAAGTATCCAGTTTTCTTAGAGAAACGCTCTTCAACTGGGGTTCATTTTTAAGCTTAATCAGAGCAGAGACAGCTTATTTTTCTACAGATAAAAGGGTACGTTAAAAAGAGCCAGTAATTTTTGGAAACTGATGAACCTAGCTAAATTGCAGAATCAGAATTGTGTTTAATTTGTACAATCTGGACCCCAGAATTGTAGTCTTTAGTACAGCTAAACTTTTATTTTGTAGCATATGCAAAACAAGAGTCCTGTGAATCGCAAATATAGACACAGAGAACTAATCCAACATTCTTCTGTCAATAAAGCATACGCATCCCCGAAAAAACAAGCAGGGCAAAGAGTGATTAACTGTCATAACTCAGTCATCTACTTCTCATTCATTTCTACCCCAGGGTAGGGCTGTTACAAAATTATTTAATCAGTCCAGAGAGAAACAGTTTCTTCCACCCATTGATCTTATTTCTTTAAAAAACAGAAAACCAGGTATTTTAAATCAAGGGCTACCAAGTAAATCCTGCTACCATCAGATTCAGGGAAAGAAATTAATTCTCTATCAGGTCAGCATTAGCGTCGAAAAACATTTAGTGTCTCGGCAGGAAAAATGTACCAGTCCCTCCCCTGCAGACACAGGCGCCGTGCACACACACACACGGAACTGGAAGGCCTCCCAGTCTGGGGCCAGCTTGAGGAGGTGGTGGCTGCTGGGACCATTTCACCCACTGTAGGTCACCCTATAAACTGAGGGGCTCTGGGCCAAGGGTGTATTTGATCCAGGTTTGTGGCTATCCAAAGGTACCTCGTGGTATTATTCTGTGATCTATTTTTTACAGCTTCAAAACAAACTGGTGAATGAGAAGCATCTACCCTTTGGTCTGGACCCCTTGATTTTAACACGAGTCCAGGATGTTCGTTTCAGTTTATCCTCAGATGACTAAATTCACTCTACGGTTCAACAGCTGTAAAACTTAAACTGTAGTTTAACTTTCCAGATAGTATTTCTCCTGTTCCCTAAAAGATACCCCTCAGTAAATACCACATCCGTAACTTAAATTCAGCATTTCCCATTACCTGAAGAAACCAGTAATGTCTACTGAATGCCCAGTCTAGAGCTATTCCCTACCAAGTATCCTTTATTTCCCAAATGTAATAAACTAACTCCTGAAGTTGGAAATACCTACATAAAGTATCTGATGAAGACAGGAGTCCACACAGGACTGGTGTTGCACTCGGGGTCAGGGCAATTTGGAGGACCCTACTTGGGAAACATTCTCGGAACAGGGCTCTCACAGTTAAAAGCATGATCTCCAAAATGGAGTTTAAGGGGAAAAAAGTCTAATAAGAAATAAAATCTGAAAAACAATTTCAGAACAATTTTTTTTTAAGTCAGAGAAACTTTCCCTGTTAGCGGGAAGAGCGTGAACACACACCCCCCCCCCGGATGGCGGCCAAGGGGCCGGAAGGGAGAGCAGCAGCTCCGCGCTCTTGTCAAGGGCACCCTCTCCAGTCACTTTTTCCTTCCTAAATAAGTGGGCACGAGTTCCAATCTCAAACAGAGGTTTCCATGGGGTCAGTGGGACACAAGCTCTCGACACCTCTAGTGAAAGGTGGTCCTCGACACTACAGCGGCAGACCAGATGGAGTTGACGCTGAGCTCTGACACGCAAGCCCAGGGAACCAGGGAAGGAACTTGTATGAACTTACAGCGCAAACCGTCAGCAGACTGGGAAGAGTTTTGAGGGTTACGGTAAATGTTCAAGAGGGCAATGGTCTGAAATACAAAACGCAACAACTTTATATCATGGAAAATTAAATGTAAACACTTAACCGGTTTCCTGTGGCGATCACTTCAGTCAAGACTCAGTGCTGAAAAAAGAGCAAGTTATTTTCTTTCGAAGCAGAGATGTTTTCTCTTAGTTGATGGCTGTCTTGGAGCACCCTGACACTGCAATGCAACAGAGATCCCATGACATGCTCATATTGTATTTCTGTCACAGACTGTAAAAATTCTCCATTTCAAAGTTCCAATCCAGTTAAGAATGCAAACAACTCGGCAGGCTACTACCAAAATATTCCTGTTACAGGAAACTTTTAATGAACAAATGAGAAAGAGTGCCTGTATAAACGGATTAGAGAAATACAATAATTACGTATCATGAAATCTCTACTTCCTAGAGGAAAAATTATAATGGTGAAATAAAACCCACACTTATTGGGCAACTTACCTTATTAAATCCTAAATATTCCTAAGGTTTTTGATTTCACAGAAAGAACTTAATAATCGCCAGGGGTTCAGTCACTGTGAAGACCAGTGACTGGCTGGTGACGTCTGGGTGTCACAGGGCCGGACCCCTCTCGTTAACAAACGTCCCCTGTGGGAAGAGGTCCGGCCAGTGACCTCCCGGCCAGCCTGCTGAACGAGGCCAAGTATCAAGTTCTTGCTGTGTGCGCCAAGGACCTCCGGCACCGTGTCCTGTTTGCAACAGCTCTATGTCAGCAGCGCAGAAGCCAACACTATTTGTCTCAATTAAGAGTGGGCTCTTTAACACCATTGTTTTAAAAAAATTTCTCCAACTGTGGGACTTACAGTGTGAGCCGTCAGCCGTCTGTGCACTGTTTTGGGGATTACGATAGATGTTTTGAATCAAGATGGTCTGCGGGGAAAAAAAAATAAAAAGGGGAATTCTACTGGCTGCTGTGCATATATCAGACAATTGCAAAGAGACAACTTGTTTGCAAATGGCTCAACGCCTGCTGTTTGTTTCCTGCAAGTCAGACACTTGTCTTCTGAAGAGTACACCCAAACCATCATATTATGAAAACAGAGTTTGAGCGGTGACTTAGGTCAAGTGACTTAGGTCAAGTCAGCCAGCAACCAAGAAGAAATTGTAATTGTTATTTTGAGTAGTCCCACGTCACTGAAGTGTTTTAAGACAAGGTAAATAACAGAACACTAACATCTCCTCATACTTCAAGCTAGCAGACACTATGATGTTGAAAAATTCACATTATAATCATATTCCCCATATGAAAAAAAATTTTTTAAACCAAATGCACAACCCAAGTATATGTAGTCCATCAAGCTCTCTTGATCTCGTAGGAAACAGGCACACCGAATGGGTTTCCTAACTCTCATGGACAACTATCATATTTACATTTTCTTGGTGGGATCTCTGTTTACATAATACAATAGCTTAAAACATTTGCTCTTTTCCAATCCTTCTTTTAAGGGAAAAAAATCCTTTTAGCCCTTGTGCTTTAAACTGGATCAGGCAGACTTGAAACCTTACATTGTACCGTTCTTCTTAAACTCAAGTTGTCTGAAAAAACAAACCATGTTTAAGTTAGTAGGCTAGCATCACATGAATCTTAATGTCCACATCACTGTAAGAAGCTTAAAAAGAAACCCACACTGAATTATGCTAGAGATTTACAAGCTGAACCAATAAACCGCGTGATTTAAGAAAATAAATATTCAGTCTCAACGTGTATCCAAAGCAGTTTTGTAAGTGGTTTCACAGAACCGGCAGGCTCTGCTTCTAGCTGCGTGGTCAAGGGGAATGGTCGTGCGGGTCCCTCAGCCGCACGTCTGCTCTGGGAAACCCACCTGGGAGGATGCCCGCCAGCCACACAGCACAGCGGTCACCACACAGACCCACCCCCAGGGCCTGGCCTCTCTGCAAGCCACTGATACCGCCCCGAGTCAACCACTTCAGGACTCCGATGTTCCCAAAGCCAACCGCACTTGGTTTTTTTAACTGCAATCACCAGTGTGTGACAGCTCTGATGGAAAGCTATACTGAGCTCAGTGATCCAACAGGAAATTCATTTTAGCTCTCACTCAGGTCATCTGGCAGTAGCTGTTTAATAATAAAAGAAACTTCACTTGAAGGGAGTAATTCAGTTCCATTAAAATCACAGGTGGTCAGGACTACCTAAAGCCAACCAAACGAATCAAGACAAGATGTGCAAGTTAACACATACACCTGACCCCATCAAACTTTAACGGGATCATGGCCACTGGCCTAGTGAGGGAGACTGAGTTCATAAATGGAAGCACTTAAAAAAAAATTACAACAAACAGAAAACGTAAAGCGAATTCTCCAATATTCTGAATTTCAAAAGGGACATGTTCAAAGCTATTAAATTAGAAAATACCGTCTCTTTCTTACAACAACTGACTGACTTTCCTAAATACTTATACACAGTGGTTCTGAGGCTGCACGGGCGGCTTGAAGGCGCTCAAGAGCCCTCAGTCTGGAAAGACTGAAGTATGGATCCTTTTCAAATCCAAACATTCAGGTAAACACGGAATGAAGTTTTCTGTTCCTCGCAGAGGTGCTTTCTCCCTTTAATTCACTGGATCTGTTGCAGGGTGTAAACCCTTGCCTTTTCTTCAATTAGCCAAAAATAAACTATCAAAAATCACCATTTTTGACTGATCTGAACTCACAACAGAGCCAAGCCCAAGGAAACAGGCATCTCTCAATTAACTGAACAGACTGGCCATGAACAACTGAAAGTAAATGCCTGTCTTCTAACGTTACCTTTCATTGTTCATGTTTCTAATGACATGGTACAACTTGCTGGGTCCTTGGCTGGGGTCTCAGAGGGGACACACCCAGGGGTACTGGAGAGCCCCCGCGTGCACAGTGTGGCAGCTCTGCTGACAACCGCGCCCGCATCTCCTCTAAGGTGGCTCCACCCACCTCTACTGCCTGGAGAGCAACAAGCAGGAAGCCAGCTCTGCATCTACCAGCGAGCGGAGGGGAAGGCAGCGCAGGCCCGGCTGCCCCTCCCAGCCCACGCCTGTGAGAGGCAGGGAGGGTGGTAAGGCAGTGAAAGCCAGGCACGGCCAACACAGTCTTTCTAAGGATAAAAACAGGGAATGGTGCTCTCAGACCTTCCGCTAGGGGTGGTTCACCTGCCTCATTCTCATTTAAACAGACACATTGATGAACACAAATGGAAAATAAAACTATAGAAAAAAACCCCCTGCTTATGAACACATGGAAATTAACTGCCTCTGTAAAGTACATGAAGTTTTGATCATTTACATGAAAACGGAAAAAAAAAAGGAAAAACAAACAAACCTGGCTAAAGGTCGGTTTATTGTGCAACCGAGAGCATCTGTCTCCATGACGACATGCTCCAATTTTGAAATAAAATGAACAGTTGACTCTGTAAGGGAAAATAAGAACTGATTATTTTGCTGGGAAGATAACAAATAGATGGAAATATGTCATCAACATGATAAATGCTATCAAACTACGTTTCTTTTACTTCACAAAAGCATAGGCACATTGTTTTTACTGGTAATAGGTACCTTCCCATGTTTTAGAACTACTCAGCTTCAATCTGCCCCTCTAAAAACATGGTGCTCTTTCAGTGAAGAACAGTCTAATTCCAACCTGGTTCCTCTGCATTGGAATCCCCTCCACTTTCAACTACAGTTAACCCTTGAACAGCACGGGCTTGAGCTACGCAGGTCCACTTATATTCAGGTTTTTTAGTCATTAAATCCTACGGTACTACACGACCCACGGTTGGGTGAATCGTAGGATTCGGAACAGCAGACATGGGCTGACTGTAAGTTAACCTCAGACTGGATTATGGACTGTGCAGAGGGTCAGCACGCCAACCTCCACGTGGTTCAAAGGTCAACTGTACCGCTACATCGGTTCCTCTTAAACTGTACGTTAAGTTAATCTAAAACTGTATTTAACTTAAAACCTATCTGTTCTCTAGTCTTCCACGATGAAATTCTCTCTTGAGGACATCAACACGGTGTAGCGAGGGGTCAAGATCCTGAGTCGGCTACTAGCTGCCTGGACTTGGGCCAGTAGCCCGCCCCTGTCCGGGTCTCAGGAGCCATCTGTAAACTGAGGAAAATGCCAACATGGCACCGGTCCGAGAACCAGAATCAGATGTACCCTCTGTGTGCTCATTACATGTAGTTGCTATTATCTAAATAATCACAAAGTCCAGGTTCCCTCACCCAAGACACCAGACCAACAGGAAATTTCCAAAAAGAGGCCTGAAGTAAACCATTCCTCCTGGTTTCAATACACTGAGAACAAGCTATTGGGGAATTCCCCCCGCCCCGCGTCTGCAGGAACTACACAAGGCCACCTTCTGTTCCCATATCGCAAAGCCCTCCCTTAAAATGCTCCAATACTTGGGCCATCCGGATAAAATCAAAACTAGCACTCCAGCCAGAGTGACAGCAATGCAAGGTGGCTCAGCATAATCCATCTATGATGAATTATGAACTCTTACTAGTGGGCCCCATTCAAATTTAGACTTGCAGAGGTGGGAAAGTTACCTGTAGATTCAAGGTTTTAGCAAGGGCCATCCAGAGTTAAGGTCAAAGGGCCTCAGTGAAATCTGATGGACCATGAAGATCAACTAGCCATTGATTTATTATTAGATAGCAATAAAAGTGGAAAAGTCTAAATTTATCAGGAGAGGAAAATGATTACTACGTGTATTTGCAAACGTATAGGTCTTGCTTCAGATTAGTTCACTTGAGTATATAACATTACATCTTCAGGAAGTCACTCGAAAATAAAGAGCTTATTTTAAGAATATCCCAGAATAGACAAAACCCATCTCAACAATTAATACCCAACTATACCATATAATTAAAACAATCCTTGGTCCTGTACTTCCAGAGATGACTCTCTTTTCATGATGCCCAGTTAATTAGTGAATTTAGTCTATCAGTCAAAACTTTTCTAGTGTGCTCATTAAACTACTGAAATAAAATGAAAAGATGTAAAACACGTGATTTACTATCACAGAGAAGATACTAGAAAGGCTAACCTATGCTTAGATTTAGAAAATGTCCATAACCTCACGTGTAATTAGCTTAATATTTTTAATTGGTATAGACCTACATTTTACTTCCAGCTTAAATTGAAAAATAAGAAAAAGAAAAGAAAAGAAAAAAGGTTAGCGGGAATCATCATTTTCATTTTTTAGGAGTCGAGATGTTTCCTGGAAACTAAAACCCCACAAGTCTCCCTGAAATGAGAAACCTAGATTAAATAATCAAGTTTCCTGAATTATAGCCATGATTTTTACAATACAGCACCAACAGACTGAAATGTGGTTATTTATAGAACGAATATAAAAAACATTGAAATGAACCTCTGAACTAAGAGTTTCATAGAGCAAGAGCGAAGACACCACCTTATGCAGCTTTTTACCAGAACAATGGAAAAAAACTGCATGGGACATAAGTCATGGCCCACACTAACGTAAGCTCAAGAGTGAAATTAACACTGCACGCTCTTCAGCAAACTCCGAGAAGCCTCTTTTTCCAGCAGAGCTGGCCAATCCATTCAAGATCCTGTTCCCCAAGCTGCCGCCTCTGGAGCCACAGCCTTCGGAGCACACACCTCTTCCATAGCACTTAATACATTTTAATGCGTTTTACTTTAGTTATCCTTTACGTGGTAAGTACCCCCTCACTCCTTGAGTTCCTTGAGAACAAGATCCAAATTTTACCCATCTCTGAGTCCCCAGAGATTGGCCTGGAGTTGACACTCAATTAATGTTTCTGGAGTGAGTATGACTGATGCTTTTGTCTTGTGAGTTTTGCTAGGAAAAAATATAACCCCCTCTTCCAAACAACACAGGAAATTCTAGAATGTGTAAAAGAAGACATTTTACAAGATAGACTGCATCCTGGAAAACAGAAACAATTTAAAGTGTTTGATCAAGTGGTATTAAAACATTATCTATAGTACACTTAAGAGTTTATCATTAAAAACATATTCACGTAAGCCCTGTACAGCCCTAAAGAAACCCAAGATGTTAATTAACCATTTATTCAAAGAATAGATTAAGCTTAGTCTTGGGGTTTTCAAATAAGAATTATCCTCCAAAATGTCTGGAAACATTCCCTTTAGTCTAAACTTCAGTGAATAAACTGGAAATTAATACGTGGCAAAGTCAAAATTATATGTTTTACTTTTAATCTAACAATTGATTACGAAAGATATACAACCTAATAAAAGAAAAAAACACCCATCTTACTCTTATATTGGAATTACATCTTAAAGTATTTTAAAATCAGATTATGTCTTTTATGGTTAGTTAAACCCGTAATCTCCAAAATACTTTTTCACATCAACTGTCCTTATGATCAGCCCGATCACCACTTAACTCACACAAGAGGCTCGTGAAGCGGATAAAACCCTAACAGTTAGGACCCTAAGTTATCTAACGATTTAACGCGGGCGAAGCTTGTACTACCGCCTGCCCGACTCGACATTAAAAGATGAAAGTTGGGGGAATCGTTAATGTTGACAACTTCAGCACAACTCGAGGCGGCTTCCGAGTGCCGGGGGCGCGGGGGCCAGGGTCGCCTGTAGGTGGGCCGCCGAGGAGCCCCCGGCGGGAGAGGCCGCGCCGCCTGAGCGGAAGCCCGCCACCCGCCCGGCCCATCGCCCGCCCGCCCGCCCGGGCGCACGAGGCGGCGGCGCTCGACTCCCGAGGCCGGAAGAGCCGCCCGCCCCTCCCCCCGCCGGCCCGCCGGGCCTCCCGCCGACTCCCGGGCCCCGCCGCCGAGCCCCGCCGCACGCCGCCCGCCCCTCTGGCCCGGGACCCCGGCGGCCGGCTCTCACTCACTTGTCTTTCTCGGTGCCGAAGATGGAGGCCAAATACTCCGCCATTTCCCACCCGCCGCCGCGGCCGCCGACAGTGCTGCGGACGCCGACGACCCCTCCCGACGCCCTCGGGAGACGTCACCCGGACGCGACGACTCTCGCCCCACCCCGACGGCCTGGCGACGCTGCCCAATCGGAAGAGACGCTGCCTGCGCGTGGGAGGGGCTTGACGCGCGCGGGAGGCACCGCCCTCGCGGCCCAGGAGCCCGCGCGCCTCCCCCCCTGCGCCCTCTCCCGGCGCTCCCTGTGCTCGCCGGTCCTTCTCCCGCGCTCCTCGCGCCACGGCCGAGGCCCCGCGACCCCCGTCGGCGTCCCCCGGTGCCCAGAGAAGCCGAGCGCGCAAACGGCGGTCAAGGAGGAGGAGGCGGCGGACAGCTTCTCCACGCTGTCCCTGGGGCTGGGCCCGGGCGCGCCTGTCCCGCGCGGGCGGGTTCCGCGGGTTCTCAGCGGGGCAGGCGCCCTCTCCCCGCACTTTCCCTGTGGGACCCCCACCGCCTTTCGAACCCTTCTTCCGGGAAGATCCCTCCTCCAGCACCCTCGTAGGCGGGGAGCAAAATCTGGGCGCCCAGCCGCTCCCGGTCCGGGAGGTGCGCCGCCTGGGCCCGGTCCCGGGAAAGCCCGGCGGGTTCGGAGAGCCTCCGATGCCCAGAAGGCCGGCCGCACGTCTTCGGGCCGGGCTGACTGGTCCGCAGCGCCCAGCGCGTAAACCCTAAAGACCGCGGAAAAGCTGGAGCGCGGGGGCCGCTGCGGGAAGGGGGCCGGTCGGGAGCCGAGCAGAGGTTACAGACCTACGGGGACGCCAGGTCCTTCCCCCAGAGCTACCGACCTCCGGTTTTCTTAGTTTATTCCGTTTTTTGGAGGACCCTCCTTTCTATCCACTGTTTCCTCCTCCTCGCCTTTTTTCATGTAACCGTCCATCTTTGAGGAGGCTCCATTGGGATCCGTGGTCCAGGTCCTGACAGCTTTTGTAGCTGTGCAGAGCTCCACTGTGTGGTCAACCCGTCCCCTGTTGATGGGCCCATGGGCTGATCCAGTCTCGTCTCCACTAGCAGTCCTGCAACAGGTGGCCTCCCGCAGGCATCTTTTTGTATTTGGGGCAAATGCACACCTGGTGTGTTTGCCAACCAAGCTCTGCAGTCTCGGGTGTTCATAACTAAACGAGAATGCAACAAAGTTTTATTCTCGGGGGAGGCCTATACAGAAGTGAGTTATCCTGGCAGAAATGTTTAATATTTTGGCCGTCTCTAGTGTGTTAAAATTTGGTATAGAACGCATTTGAGAATGGGTTGCAGGTGAAGGGTAAAAAAAAGATACTCAGGTCCTTGTGTAGCTCTCAGAGCAGATCTGAGGCCTCTTGGTTTCCTTTGTACACAGTCTGAGAACCACTTTTTTGGTTGGTGAGTGTCATAGCCGGGGCTATGATCCTATCTGTGCTCTTGGGGAGGGGGCAACTTCCCCTCAACCCCTCTTGGGGTCTTGTGGCTGGACTGATAGTACAGTTGGCACAAGACAGATTAACAGGAGAAAAAGAAACTAATTCTAATTCGTGTGCATGGAGGCCCCATAGAAATGGGACCTAAGAAGTGGCCAAAGCAGGAAACTTTTATACTTTTTAGACAAACAATAAATTTGTGAGGACTCGACAGGACAAAGAAACTTAGGTTTGGGGTGCCAGTGAAAGAATGAGGTTTGTTTGTGCTTCTCGGCCCCCAATTCCCCATCTTTGGGGATAAGGGTGTCCTGCCTCTAGATGCAGGGGATGAACCTTTCACAGAAAAGATTTATGTCCTGCTTTCAGGGAGACAGAAAGGAGGGTCAGAGTGTCCCTTTGCATTGGCCGTTTCTTAAGTACTTTAATTCAAAATAATCAATATGCCATTAAGGCACATTTTGAGATGGCCTGTCCTGGGCCCCAACGGTCCTCGCGTGGGGGGAGGGAGAGCTCTCGGGGGTCCTTTTATAGGGGCATTAATTCCATATGTGAGAGCTCTGCCCTCATGGCCTGATTGTGATCCGAAGGCCCTCACCCCATTGGAGGTTAGAATTTAAATGTGTTGAGGTGGGGAGATGTAAGTCTTTATAGCACTTGGTTATGAACTTCTCTGGACTCAGTTTCCATTTGTTAATGGGATCAGCAATGCTTGCCTTGGAGGGAGAACTTCGTAGGTGCTCACTCTAGGTGAGCAAAGTGTGCCACCCCAAAACGTGTCTCTGGCATGAGGATTAATTTAGGCTGATTGTTTTTAAGAAAGAAGACTCAGAAAGTGTTTCTTTTTACCTCCCCCTTAGCTGCCTAAAGCATTTAGATAAAGGGCCTATTCCTGGAATAGAGCCGTCGCCACAGATAACTACCAAGAACATGGCCCAATGTGGTGGGAAAGCCTAGAGGTCAGAGTCCACTCTGTGTCCCACTGTCTCTGCAAGGCTTACGAACGTTTGCTTACCACACATCTGCTTTTCCATCTCTGTGGATTGCCTTCCACCCCTTTGAAGTCCCAAACCACTACCCTCAACGTGCTCTTTTGTCTTCAGCTGAAGATGGTGTCTAAGGTGAGGGCTTCAGCCATTTTGGTGAGGTACTCATTTCTCCACTGCCTCTCCCATGTATACATGTTATTAAACTTTTGTTTGATGTTCTCCTATTAATCCGTCTCAGGTCAATTTAATTCTTAGAGCAGCTGGAAAACCCTAGAAGGGTAGAAGGTAAGGTCTTCCTCCCTGACATCGCCGAACAACAGCAGCTTTCACCACTGAACTGTGCTCTGTTTGCAGACAGCTCTCCCTTGTTGGACTGGGAGCTCCTTGAAGACGCTGTTTCTGTCTTTTCCTTGATTCCCCGGTAGAACAGACCTACAGTCCCTTATCTGCAATTCCAAAATGCAGAAAGCTCTGGACACTGAAAAGTTTTTTTCCCATAAGTTTGGTGCCAAGATTCGCTTTGCTGCAAAGTCTGACCTGACCTGACTCTAGCACTCCAATGCTCCCAGGGGTGCAGGCACCTCTATCAGTTGCTGATGCTGTGTGTGTTTTAAATTTTAACATTTATTTTTCCTTTTGTGACTTCGTGTTCAGTCGTAACTATTCATGCATGAAAAAAGCGTTAAAGAGACCCCACTGCTTGCTGGGGACACAGATAACACTGTCCTTGGTGATATCAGGAAGCCAGTGATGTTGGGACCCACCATGACGTATGACTTTGGAAATCAAAGGGTGGGCAGTCGAAGTTCTGCAGGATGGGTGATGACCGAGACCCAATGAGACACGGAAACCACTGCACGGGGGGCCAGGGGTGCTGACAAAGAGAATGGTGGGGCTGGCAAGGAGGACGCCAGCGTATGCCAAACGGCATTTGCTGCTCATGGAACAGCTTGGGTAGCACAGGAAGAACTGATTTTTAAAGGTGAGCATGAATATTCAGAAGGTTGGCTGTGGAAATTTAGGCAGTGATGTAAAACAATCCGAACGTCTGTGGTAGAAAAACTTCTCTTCAGGAACCATCTGAAAATCATCGTGGTGGATTTGCTAAGATTGCTTCGGGTTAAAACCTCAGTCTGGGGGCTTCCCTGGTGGCACAGTGGTTGAGAGTCCGCCTGCCGATGCAGGGGACACGGGTTCGTGCCCCGGTCTGGGAAGATCCCACATGCCGCAGAGCGGCTGGGCCCGTGAGCCATGGCCGCTGAGCCTGCGCGTCCGGAGCCTGTGCTCCGCAGCGGGAGAGGCCACAACAGTGAAAGGCCCGCGTACCGCAAAAAAAAAAAAAGCAAAAAACCTCAGTCTGCACTAGTTTTCAGAGCTGAGGAAGCAGCTGGGTCCTGTGCTCCATTTCTAGAAAGGCATTAGGATGGTTGAGGAGGGTGCAGGCAAGGTTGCAGGATGAAAAGCACAGGCCGACTCAGGATGAAGCTGGCTGTGATTGGAAAAAGCCACAGGTGGCGGGTGAATGCATCCCTGTGTGTGCCCTCTTATGCGAACGAACGTGTACTGGTAACCCAAGAAGTGTTTTCTGCCTGGCTTGATAATCCCTTTCAATCAGCAGCATGAATTCACTGAGAGAACCCCAGACTGGGAGAAAACGGATATTTTATTATTCCTGTACACGGTACCTTCCTGAATGTTTTTTGAAAAGTAAGATTTCTGACATTCACTTTCCCCCGATTTGTGACAGGAGTTTTACACCCCATGAAGAGTGAATGTAAAAACTTTTTTTTGAGGTGCAGTAGGGGGTGGGTAAGTGAATGCTTCCTGCAGTTGACATAAACCAGGGCTTAAGTCAGGGGAAAGGGACATGGAAGAGATGCTGGGCATGGAAATGGAGCAGGTCTCCTGCCTCCTTTCAGGGATGGAGACATCGCTGGACTGGGTTAAATACAGATGAGGACAAGGAGGGGAGAAGACGGTGAGGCGCTGTGAATGCTGAGGAGGCCCCCGGGGACTGTGCAGTCATGATGTGTGACCTGCCAATCACTGGCTTCGAAGACATTTATCAGCAAGCAGGCAATCACCGAGCCAAAGAGATGGCTTAGTTCTGAGCTGGTGATGCGCAGAGACGTGCTGGGAGGCACCGTCTTTCTGGGGCTGCATCGTGGCTCGAGATGACCATTCTCCAGCCCATTCTCCAATGCCCACCTCCAGCCTGGTGACCGAGGCTGTGCAGCGCTGCTGGGCCTCCTCGCAGAGCTGGGACAGCCAGCTTGAACTGGCGTAAGCTTGACGCTTTAGAACATTTTCCTTGGGAGTAAGAAGTACTAGAGAATTTATTGTCTGTAGTTATCTCAGCATCTCACGAGCCACTTTATTACTATATAAATCAGCGGGAAGCAAGGTGTAATACTGTTTATGGGGTATTTATCCCATTTAGTGGGACAGATTTGGCTGCAGAAGTGTTAGTGTATTTCATGTTGGCGGTCCTGCCCCAGCCCTGATAGAGGTTATGTAATATGTTGTATGTCCTCTTATTATTATTATTATTTTGGCTCTGAATGCTTTGAACTCCAAAGCCCAGCTGGAAGACTCAGACCTGGAGCTCGGGAAAAGCATCCCAGGAAATATTTGTGAGCGAATGAAGTGTAGTGAGAGGGGGATCACTGTGGGGTGTGACAGACACTCTCATGGAAGGAGCCATGGCCCAGGCCAGCCCCTGGGGAGGAGCAGGTAGGGGCATAGGGAATAAGCCAGTTCAGCCAGTCTCTGTACTTGACCGACGCTCTTGTGAACAGAAGATGCCGAAGTAAAGGCCTTGATGGGACTTACCGTGTCTATCAGACTCTGTCCCTGAGGGCAGTGCCGGGGTCAGAGTGTCAGGTAAAACACAGGATGCCCAAATACCCGGAAAAAAGATGAAAACTCTAATTCAAAATGAGGCATGCAACCCAATGTTCATAGCAGCACTATTTATGATAGCCAGGACATGGAAGCATCCTAAGTATCTAACATTCAATTAGTTTAAGAAGATGTGGTATACGTGTGTGTGTATATAAAAAAATAGAATATTACTCAGCCATAAAAAAGAATGAAATACTGTCATTTGCAGCAACATGGATGGACCTAGAGATTATCATACTAAGTGAAATAAGTCAGACAGGGAAAGACAAATATATGATACCACTTATAGACAGAATCTAAAAAATAGTACAAATGAACTTATTTACAAAAGAGAAACAGACTCACAGACATAGAAAACAAACATGTTTACCAAAGGTGAAAGGGAAGGGAGGGATAAATTAGGAGTTTGGGATGAACAGATATAAACTACTATACATAAAATAGATAAACAATAAGGGTTTACTGTATAGCACAGGGAACTATATTCAGTATCTTGTAATAACCTCTAGTGTAAAAGAATCTGAGAAAAAAATAAAACTGAATCACTTTGCTGTACACCTGAAGCTATTACAACATTGTAAATCAACTACTTCAATTAGAAACAAACACAGGATGCCCAGCTAAATCTGAATTTCAGATAAAGGATGAATAATTTTTTAGTATAAGTATGTCCCAAGTATTGCATGGGATCTATACTAACAAATTATCTCATTTATCTGAGCTTTGTCCTGCACTTTTATGTACTAAATCGGGCGCCCTCGCGAGGGCCTCAGTCACCTTTGTAGACAGTCCCCTAGCTCAGGGCTGCCTCGAGATGCACGCGGTGGACATGGGGGGAATGGCTGACTGTAGGGGTGGACTTCGCCGGCGCGTGGGCTTGTGTCAGCTCTCGGTCTGTTCCCTCTCAGCTTCAGATCCTCCCTTCTTTGCCTGCTCTGGGCTTTGTAAATGGCTCTGCTTTGGGGCCAGAGCCGTGAGGAGCCTCGTCAGTACAGAACCGTGGGGGGACACCAGAGGGGGGGTCTCTCTTGCTGTTCCAGTGTTCAGGCTCTGCAGTGCACAGTGGCCAGCACCTCCCCTGGCCCTTCTCCCAGGGTCTCTGCCCTGGAGTGACCTGGCAAGGCAGGTCCCAAGAGCAGCCTCCCCTGCATCGCCTGGGGTGGCTTGGTAGAGAGCTCTGGGGCACGGCACCCCCTGGCATCCCAGAGGACAAGCCTTCAGCAACCCCGCTGGTGAGTCCCCGCATGACTTCTGCACCAGCCAGCGAGCCCCGTGCCTGCCCCACGCTGCTGGCCACACTGGGCCACGCCGTGCCTGCTCCAGCGAGGCCTGGGGTGGGGTGTCCCTTGGGTGCCCATGTCAGCCTGAGGGCTGCTCCCTGTGTTTTGCTCTTCCTGTACTCTTCAGTGTTCTCTGTACCTGTTGCTGCCAATTCTCTGTTACTCCAATGCCCTTGTCATAGTTCTTTGTAATAAACTTTCCCTTTCAAATCACCCTATGGTTTCTGTCTCCTGATTGGACCCTGCTGGCCAGGTGTGAAGCCTCTTTAGACTTCTGTTTCCACTCTGAACCCAGGCTGCCTCTGTGTTTCAGGAGGGGACTCTGTTTTGATTGTTGGCCTGATTCTTTCTGATGGGAATAGGGCTGCCAACACCCAATGCCACCCGAAGGCCTCCCCAGGGCTCCTTAGGCCACTGTCTACCTCCTGAGAAGTGGTGTTCATGGGACAGCCTCGCTACCACCGACCAGCCCCCTGGCTGAAGGAAAACGGGGGAGCCAGTTCTCCTGGGTTTAGGGCGGGAAGCTGGGCTGGCCTGGGGCTGGCGGTAAAGAGATACAGAGAACGTGATGGGAGATTTTTCCCCAGGAGGCGGGCTTGGGAACTTTGGGTTACCGTAATGGGCGCCTGTGCGCCTACAGGCGCACACCGTGTCCCAGAGCATCAGAGGAGGCAGCTCCTGTGGAGACTCCAGTGGTTCAGGATCATGGGGCCCACAGCAGGCCACCCCCAAGTGTGCCTCGATGGCATATTGTTTTGAACTAAAGTTGCTTAAGAAATGACCAATGCAAGAGGGACACTCTGACCTTTCTGTGTCCCTGAGAGCAGGAAAGAAATCTCCCATGTGAAGGGTGCGCCCCTGCGCCTGGAGGTCGAAGGACACCTTATCACCAGAGAAAGGGAACTAGGGGCCGAGAAGCCTGTATAAAAAACCCCGTGCCTTCTTTCATTGACTGCCCCAAGCCCAAACTGTTTAGATTCTTCACTAATTGGGCACCCAAACGCAAGTTTCTTTGTCCTTTCAATTCCTCACAAATTTACCATTTCTTTGTCTAAAAAATACAAAAGCTGCTTGCTTTGCCCACTTCTTAGGTTCCATTTCTAAGAGACCTCCATGTGCATGAATTAAAATTAGTTTCTTTCTCTCCTGCTAATCTGTCTGTGTCAATTTTACTATCAGTCCATCCATAAGAACCCAAGAAGGGTAACGGGGGAAATTTTCCCTCCCCAACAGTTTCAAGCAGGAGAAAAAACAAATCCAGATTGGTGTGACTAGACTAGGGGACAGGGGGCCTCTGAGGGACTTTCTTCTTTTGACAACCTTAAAACCTGTCACCAGTCGGTGCTGACACCCTACAGATCTCTAGCAGGAGACCGGGACCAGTGGATTAAGGGCAGCCACTGCCTGGGTCCCTCGTCAGCCAGAAGGTCTTGGAAGGAGGCCTGGTCTGGTCAGTGGAGGAGTCTGGGGGCTCCAGGGCCTCGTGGGCTATCCTCAGGGATGGTCCTCAACCCCTCTGGGCTCTCCTGGCCTTTCTCTGGGGAGGTCCCTGCCTCTCACTGTGGCTGGGAGGGGGCCCTGAGACCCAGGTTCTGGTCTCATTCCTGTAAGGCAGAGTTGGGGGGAATAGCAGGGCCCATAGAGACCCTGGGAGAGCCCCTGGTGTCCTTCAGCTTCAGTTGATATCTCCATGCTGGGGCCTCTGAATCTATGTTTTGAGCAGCCTCTCCTTGGAGCTGCCCGGTGTGTTGGCCTTTGAGTTGACCCCTCCAGGGTCTGGATTAACGGGAGCATTTCAAGCCCACACTTGTTGCAAAAACTCCCCAGAAGGTTTGTTTTCCGATTTTACTAGGGATGTCCTACTCAGGTTACAGGTCACAATCTGGTGACACAGAGTTTTCTTTTAGAGACTCAGACACCCCACTCAGTTCCTAGGCGGGGGGGGGGGGGGCTGGAGAAGTCACGTGATTCTCACCGCAGCGTGGACAGACGACGCCTCTTTCATGTCGGCTCCACCCACGTGGATTCCGTCTGGCCCAACCGAGGACACCCCGGCAGCCCCACCAGATGGCCGCAGTGGGGCTGGGACAGTAAACCGAAGGCCTTGGGTCATTTTAGACGAGGAAACGAGATCCTCAGGCCTCTTTCTTCCTTAGGAGGGTTTTATCTCAGGTTGGTTCTGTGCTCTGCCTTGGCAAGACTGTGTGCAGACTCTGTTGCTTAGAGATGTGACTCCACGACTCCTCATATCAAGCCGTGGCGTCTTGTGTCCCCTCTCCGCGAGTGAGGCATGTCCAGGAGAATTGCTCTATGCGGTAGAACGTGGTGGAAGGGGTGCGGTGTGGTTCCCAGCCTGGCAAGTCCTCTGGAGGACTTCACACGTACGCTCTAGGGACTGCCAGCATGGGGGCCACCCTATTGGAGCCCGGAGTCCAGGCCAGCCATGCCCACTTGCACCAATGGCAGATGTGCGAGGGTGCCCAGCTGCCAGTGGACAGCCCCGGTGGACCAGCTTCAGTAGTTGATCCCCAGAATCATGAGCTAATAAAAGCACTGTTGGTTTGGGGTGGTTTGTTACACAGCGTTGATTGTGGCAGAAGATAGCTGATACAGGCTCTTGGCCACATGTGGCCTTTCAAATGGAATTAGACCCTAGTTCCATCATGGTAATGATAGGTCTACCCAGGGACTGGTGTCCGCTTGACCTGACCACTGACACCCATCTCTGTGACTGTTGAGGAAACAATAACACAGTGTGTGTTGGCCGTGATGGCAAACACATCGGGAGCTGATGCAGCAGAGGTTGACCGGACTCTGCCGTCCACAGCTGCCAGGGGGATGGGGTTTGAACACATCAGCCAAACTTTCTCTCCCCTGGGTGGGAATGACCTCCTGGCAGAACCGACAGGCTGCTTTGTGCCTTTGCAGTTTCTGCTGGGCAGTCATTTCCATCCCAAAGCCGTGTGCCTGATCTTTCTCATTTTACGTTTAACGGAGAAGAAAACTCTGCGTGCACATGCTGGTAGCACCCGTATCCTACTGCATTACAAGTCACACAGGCCTGACGGAGGAGAGTTTATCTTTCTGCGTGGAAGGACGGATGTGCTCTCATGACACAGGAGAAAGCCCCCAAATCAAAATCACCAACGAACCAGCAAGCAAAACCACATACAAACACACCAGGCGGGGTAGGAAGTGGACAGCGGGCTTTGGTAAAGGTCAAAGCAGCTCCGCGGGGCTAGGACTGCAGGAGCTTCCAGTCCTTCTATTTTTCATTTCTTCATCAAAGTCCCATGTTTTCCTGGCACCTCTAGGACCACACATTCATTGCTGGAGGCACTGGGGACACCAGGACATATGAGAGCAGGTCCTGTCCTCAGGGTTAAAAAACAAAGTTCACTTGAGCAGATTTGAAGGGCTAATTGGCTTTATTCAACTACTCCTGGTCCAGCAATATCCCATCTAGTAAACAGAAGGGCCCGAGAGGGTTGTAGGAAATGGGGGGTTTTGATACACAGAGGAAGGGCGGGCCAAGAAGGTATTAGCAGGAGAAAAGAAAGGATCTTCTCTGGCCCCCCACCTTCTTTGGGGGAGGGAACGGCAGGGTCTGTACCCTGAGAACTGCCTCACTCTTGCTGATCCGGAAATTTCAGATTACCTGTTTAATGGTCACTTTCCTGGGAAGGGTTGAAACTGCAATTAAGTCTTGGTTCCTTTCTCTGGGGGTGGGGTGGGGCGTCGGGGGTGTGCCAATGGCTCCATCTGGGGCCTGTTGCTGCTTTTCAAAAAAATGTCAGGGAGCCCTCATTCAGGGGAAGAGAGAAGACAAGCAAGAAAAAGCACGAGCTAACTTTAGACCACGCCAAGAGCTGTGAAGGGAGTTCACAGTGAGTGAGCAGTTGGAGGCCCCAGCCTGGGAGGAGGACCCCGGCAGCTGAGCGGGCCAGGGCGGCCTCTGAGGTCCTGATATTTTAGCTGAGACCTGACAGGTGTGGAGAGTTGGAAATGAGCATCAGAGGAAACCATGACCGCAGAGACCCGGGGAGGGAGGGAGCTTGGTGAGGGGGTTGCTCAGCGGACAACCAGTGTCCCTAGACCTGGGGAGGGAGCGGAGGGAAAGGCGAGGCTGGCTGAGTTTGGAGAGGTGCTCGGGCCAGGCCAGGTGGCCGGAACCCCGAGACTGGATGTCGTTGTGAAATGGATAGGTGTCACCGGGGAGGGTGAAGGAGGAGAACTGAGACCTGATCCATGTTTTTAAAAGCCTCAAGGGTGGAGTACATCATTCAAACTCCCCAGTGGCACCTATTGATTTTAGAATGGCATCTAGTCTCACACAAACTTGTACCTGAATGTTCACAGCAGCGTTATTCACAGTAGCCGTAGGTGATGTGCACAGAAAAACATTGCCTGCTGAGAATGAAAAATATTGCCTGCCATATCAGTAAACAAAGGATGTAGCAGCCAGAAGTCGGGGTGGAGGCAGGTGCCTGCCGTCAAGCCATTGGCCGCAGCAGCTCACCGCCCATCCCCACAGCAATGCACCCTGCGGAGACTCAGGATGAGAAGGCACAGGACGCTGGCCCCAGAGAGCTGAGGTGCACATCAAAGGAATGATTTCAGTGAGCCCGGACTCCGGCGTCTTCCCATACAGAGAAAAGCACTAAGATCATTAACTTGAGATGTCTGGTTTTTGTGATTTGCAGTAATCTTTTCATGTTCAAATACACGGCTTTTATTTCAGCAATAACTCCTGCACATCCTGGTTCATCCCCTACCTCTTTGGAGCAGTTCCTCAGAGCTGAGAGGCTGCCTTCCCAGACTGTAGTGCTCAGTAAAGTCCCTGAATAAAACGTAATTCTCAGCTTTTAGGTTGTGCGGTTTTTTTTTGTTTTTTGCGGTACGCGGGCCTCTCACTGTTGTGGCCTCTCCCGTTGTGGAGCACAGGCTCCGGACGCGCAGGCTCAGCGGCCATGGCTCATGGGCCCAGCCGCTCCGCGGCATGTGGGATCTTCCCAGACCGGGGCACGAACCCGTGTCCCCTGCATCAGCAGGCGGACTCTCAACCACCGTACCACCAGGGAAGCCCCGGTTGTGCGTTTTTTGTTGTTGTTGTTTTGTTCTGTTTTTAGTTGACAGTGAGAACAACCCAATGTCCATCAGCAGATGATGGATAAACACAATGAGCTCTGTCCACACAGTGGAATAGTATTCAGCCATGAAGAGGAAAGGAATTCTGATACATGCCACCACATGGATGAATATTGAAAACATGGCTTTAAGTAAAATAAGCCAGCCAGACAAAAGGACCACATATTGTAAGATTCCATTTATGTGAAAGGTCCAAAGTAGGCAAATCTGTAGAGACAGGAAGTAGATTAGTGGTTCCCTAGGGCTGGGGTGGAGGAGGGGAGAATAGGGAGTGACTGCTAATGGGCATGGGATTTCTTTTTGGGGTAAAGCAAATGTTCTGGAATTTGCCAGTGGTGATGATGTGCAGTTCTGTGAATACTCTAAACATCACTTAATTGTACACTGTAGAAGCGTGAACTTTGTGATATGTGAATTATATCTTAGGAAAACTGTTTCTTTAAAAAGTAGAGCTTGGAGTGTTGGGGGTAGGGCAGCGGGGAGACTGGTTAAGGCGCTGATCCCAAGAGGGTGACCAGGTTTGGCCCAGGGTGGGGGCAGGGAGGGGGGGTGAAGCAGATGGGGTCAGGAAGCATGTCGGGGGTGGGATGCTGGGCTCGGCTAATGGGTTGGACGTGGAGGGTGAGGGTGTGAAAGGAAGAGGTTTTTGGCCTGCGCGTCTCACGCAGGCAGGCGGGTGGGCACCTGTGCGAAGAATCAGGCCTGACAATGTCCTGGGGCCTTGTGTCTGCACAGCCCCCAGCCTCAGACCAGACTGAATCCTGGCTCCGCTGTGGAAGGAGTCCATTACTCAGGTGAGTTTCCCCACGTGTAAGATGGGGATGACGTTTCCTCCTCCGAGGCTGTGGTTAGGTTAGATGCAAAAAGGCGGGTGGAGGCTGAGCACAGGCCTGGTGAGAGCGGAGGGTGGGGGGTGGGGTGGGGCGGGGTGGGGGGGTGGGGCGGGGCATTTCCAGCTGGGAGGCTCTGAAAAGTTGCTTCCTTCCCCTGGGCCTTGGTTTGTTGGTCTGTCTAATGGGGCTGGATTTTTGAGGTTTCCTCTCAAAGCCTCCTTCAGTGCTTTTGTGACATGGAACATAGCTGCCCTCCCTGGTCCGAGGAAAGCCATGAAACCTCAGCCCCCAGTCATGTTTAAGGAGGTAGAGTCCATCTCCCTGGAGGCCCTGAAGCAAAGCAGGGCCTCTGAGAGCGGGGCGTGGGATGGCGAGAACTTCATTTCCACCAGCTCCTGAACGGGTGACACGGGTTACTCCAAGTCCCTCCGGGGGAATCAGTTCACCTGGTCTCAGCAAAAGAAGCACGTTTGTGTTTTCTTTTATAAGCATGTGTAATAGACCAGACCGTGTAGTTGGACCCTTAAGAAGGCTTTCGGGTGTTGTACATCTGAAATCTTATAATATTGTATATCAACTATACCTCAATAAAAAAAAATTTTTTTAAGGGAAAAAACAGAAAAAAAAAGAAGTCTTCAGGTCTGCACCTGGGCCTCTGGGACACCAGTATTTCTGGCAGAGTAAAGATGGTCAACACATACACACCACACCACACACGCCCACCACTCCCCCCGTCACACACACAGCCTCCCCCCACCCCCATGGCTTTCTGTGGTGTGCCCTACATCTCTATTTTTTGCATTTGTACTTAGTTAATGACTTTATGTGTGGGTGCTGTTGTCATGGTAGAAAATTCAGAAGTGAGATCCCCTGCATCCCCCTCACCGAGGGCAGCCCCATCACCCACTCCAGTGGGTCCTAGAGATAGTCTATGCAGTGGCTGCACGTGTGTTTCCTTGACGTAAATGTTAGCGCACAATACACATTGTTCTCGACCGTATTTTCTGGGTAATAACTTGGAAATATTTCCATATCACAACGTAAAAGAATTGTCTCACTTTTTTATTGTGGTAAAATATACGTAACATAAAATTTACCACCTTAACCATGTTTAAGTGCACAGTTCAGAGGCCTTGTTATCGACCTAAACTTTGGTCTGCTCGCCTGTGCACAGTAAAGCCAATCTACTGACACCAGGTTGTGGTGAAGGAAAGTGCAGCATTTGTAGCAGACGCCAAGTGAGGAGTCCAGGCAAAAGGCCTCAAAAGGCCCAAACTCCCTGATGGCTTTCAGGGAAAGGTTTTTAAAGACAGGGTGAGGGAGGGGGGACGTGGGCTGTGTGATCAGCTCGTGGACGTTCTTCTGATTGGTTGGTGGTGAGGTCATCGGGAGTCAGCGTCATCAACCTTCTGGTTCCAACTGGTCTGGGGTCTCTGTGCTTGTGGACAGCACGCAGTGAACTTCTTCCACTTTGTGGGGGTTTCCGTGTCTGCAAAACAGCTCAAAGGACATGACTCAGAATATTATCTATAGCCCTTGAGGAGGAAGTAAAGGTCCTTGACTTTGTTTAACGGCTAAACTATTATTACTTTGTATTGCTTGACTGAATTTTCTACATTTTCTCACTTCTCTGATTAAATACATTCTTTGGAACTCAGGGGAAGGACTAGGAGGCTAAAGTTTTTCTACAGACAAGAGGCAGGCGGAGGACACGGTGGGTGGTCAGCCCCAGGAAGACCCCATAGGTTCCTGCTTGGTTACAGCATTAGGCTCATTTACACTGTTGTGCAACTATCCATCTCCAGAATTTTCCATCCTTCCCAACAGAAACTCCGTCCCCATTAAACACTCTCCCCATCCCCAACCCCTGTCCCTGGCACCCATCATTCCACTTTCTGTCTCTATGAATCTGACTCCTTCAGGGACCTCAAGTAAGTGGATCATGCAGTATTTATCCTTTTGTGACTGGCTTATGTCCTCAAGGTTAATCCATGTTGTAGTAGGTGTCGGAATGCCCTTCTTTTTTGAGGCTGAGAAATATAAACAGACCACATCCTGTTTATCCATTCGTCTGCTGATGGATGTTTGGGTTGTTTCCACCTTTTCTCTTTGTGAATATGCTGCTGTGGGCATGGGTGTGCAGATTTCCTTGGTTTTTTAGATGGTGGCAGAATATTCCTTGCAGTGGAATTTAGTGCACCTACCCTCTACTGATGTGCCTTTAGCTACTGTCCGCTTTTGCTGTCACAAACACAGTTGCATCAAGTGACCTCGTGCACGGGCTGCTGCGAACCTGTGCGACTCTATGCTGTAGGATGCATTCCTGCAGGTGAAATTGCTGCATCATGTGGGAGTTCTGTAATTCTGTAAACCGGTGCCTTTGAACTTTTTCCATTTGGCAGCTGTTGGAAGCTGGTTTCAGATGCACCAAATCTCATGGGTGATGGCGTGACGGTCGTGGGAGTATTTACCAGGCAGCAGTCATGGACAGACTTTTTCACACAAAATTCAGACTTTTGCCGCAGTGGGCGCTGCACCTTTGACACCAGGAAGCGGAAACTCTCCACTTGCTGCGGCAATGGACACAAGGGGGTGCTATTCTCCTGCGTTTAGGCAGCGAGAAGGCTCAGCCCAATCTCTGCTTCTGTAGCTGTGCAGGTGATTATTTAGGACTCGAGTGGGAAAAAATCACGGTGTTTCCTAAAGAGATGCTGCACAGGACTGGTTGTTCGGGTTTTGGGTAGAGGAGAAGTATTGAGGGTGGAAACCGACTTGGGGGACAGAAAGATTCCTGTGATTCTGTCCCAGCCGCAGCCCAGCGTGGGCTCTCCAGCCATTGCCTCTCCCTGGGCATCGTGCCCTAGGCCCCGTCGGAAACAGGGCCCAAGGTTGCTACTAGCAATCCTTTTAAACAGATAATGGTGTATTTCTTTATTGTCTAATTTATCCAGTGGCCTGGCCTTCAGTGGCAGGGCACAGCTCACCTCCTTTTGGCTGTTGACCAGGATGGGCCATATGGCCCCGCCTCACCGCGGGCAGGTGGCTTCTGGGTCAGAACTCCTGGTGGGGTGCCTGCTGTGGGCCACAGCCTTTGGGGGTGGGGATGGGGGCTACAGGAGGGGCGGCACCAGGTCCTTCCCTCCTGGATGTTAGTGGGGGTCAGTGGCGGGGGATTCACTGCCTGTGCAGCTTCCCCTCCGCTGCCTGCCAACACACATGCAGGGGCCACCGTCCCATGCCAGGTGTCCAGGGATCCTAGGTTTCAGGGTGTCTGAAGGAGCCCAGAGGGACTGGGGAGCTGCCAGTGGGAGAGAGGCTGGTACAGAGCTGTGCTGTCTCCAGGGTGGGGCGTGGGGTAGGGAAAGGCTGGCTGGGGGTTGCGTGGAGGCTGGCAGGGCCCCCGGGCTGTGCGCAGAGGGAGGCCTTCCTCAGTGCCCTGGCCCAGGCCTCACCAGCCAGTTCCCCCACCCGCCGTACCGCTGCGCGTGTGGGTCTCAGGCCGTCAGCATCCCGGCTGGAAACCTGCCCCTCTGACGACCCTCTCCCCCTAGCTAGAGCGGGCTTCTCTCCTCCTTCCCAGGACGAAGTCCTGACGGTCCATGTGAACCAGAGCCCCAGCCCCTGCGGCCGGAACCATCTGTCTTTCAGCAGGTTTGCACTTGGTGGCGATGCCGCGGCTCCGCCTGCCCCCACCCGCTGCAGCAAGGTCACTCTGTCAAATAGGCCTGCCTGCCTGATGGACCCCGGTCCCCGTCACCCTGTGTTGGGCACTGGCCCGACTGCCGTGCTGTGTGCCCCATACTGCACAGCAGCCCTGCCCCAGGGGAACGCAGCCAACCCACCCTGGCTGCGGCGTCACCCCACCCACCATGCCACCCTGCCTGCGGCTCCCACCTCGCCCCATCCGGAAGCCACCCGAGGTGCTGGGGCAGCCCTGCCGCCGGGCTCTCCGTCTAAGCTGTGCCCCCTGCAGGCGTCTCTGGGCAGGACACGCATCCTTGCTCCTCATCGGGAAGTGGGGGGACGGATGCTGCGTTCGGAGCGCACAGAGGTGTGGGACCCACTCAGAACTGGGGTCGCTGGAATGGAAGGGACCTCCCGGCGGTGGTCCAGCCCCCTGCTTTATGGAGAGGAAACGGAGACCCAGAAACGGAGATGGAGCCTGCCCAGGCCAGCCAGCTGTGAGCGGGAGCCCCCGGGGTGTGGACTTGGCCATCCTGGCAGAGCTCTCCCCTCACCGTGCGGGACCCAGCTCTTAGGGCCTCGGGGAGGACGGGGTCGATGACACCCTGCAGGGGAAAGTGAAAGGGGCGTGTGTGAGGGTCCTGGGGCCGCCGTAACAAAGTACCACAATGGGGCGGCTGAAAACAAGACGTTCACTCTCTCCCAGTCTAGATGCTGAAGTCCGAATTCAAGGTGTGGGCAGGGCTGGTGCCTCTAAAGAGTCCAGGGGAACACCCTCCGTGCCTCTTCCAGCTTCTGGTGGTGGCAACAAACCCCGGAATCCCCTGGCTTGTGGCAACCTCCTCACCCCAATCTCTGCCCCTGTCCTCACATGGCTTCTTCCCTCTGTGTGTGTCTCTGTGTGCGATTTCTCTTTTTTTACTGGGACACCGGTCATTGGATTTAGGGTCCACTCGAGCCCAGTCTGACCTCATCTTAACTTGACCGCATTGCAATACAAAGACCGTATTTCCAAATAAGGGCCCATTCACAGACTCTGGAGGTTGGGATGTGAACATAGACTTTGGGAGGACATGATTCAACTCCGTACAGGGGCTCGCGAACTGTCAGGTGTCAGGCATGAGTGAGCTGTCGGTGTAGACAGTCATTGGCTCCAAAGAGCCAGCTGCTACACTTGGGGATATAGAAACGGTAATTTTGTGGAAATTTCAGGCCACCGTTTCTCTGAGACACATTTGTAGGCTCTCAGAAGGGTTCGGAAAAGCCCCTGGGATATCACGCAATTCCGTAGTCATCACAATGCCTATATTCCCTTCATCTACCCCATTTTCTGACTCCTCCCGCCCCTCAAGTATTTCAAACTAAGTCCAGACATCATGCCATCCTGCTCCTTCCCTGCTGTGGAATATTCCCCCACGTGCGGAGCCGTGATACCATCGACAGACTGAACAAAATCAGCAATAACTCCTCAATGACACGCGATAGCCTGTGTCCAAATCTCCCCAATTGCCTCACAACTGTCTTTTTACAGCGAGTTTACTGGAATCAGGATCTACACCTTGCATGTGCTTGTTATGTTTTGCAAGTCTTCGCAGCCGGAGCCGGAGTGTGTCTCACGCGCAGCGACACCTGGGTCCCATGACGGCTGTGGCAAATGACCACGAACTTAGTGGCTTAAAACAGCACGACTGTGGTGTCTTACAGGAGTGGTGAGGTGGCCAAAATGGGTGTCGCTGGGCTGAAATCAAGGTGTTTACAGGGCTGCCTTCCTTTCAAGGCTCTCCGGGAGAGTCCTCATGTTCTCCCGCGCCTGAGGGCCACCCACATGCCTTATCTCACGGCCCCGGCGTCACTCCTACCTGTTTCCCTCGTCACACCTCCTCCCCCTTCCCCTGTGCTGACACTGGGCCCCTCCGGATCGCCCAGGGTGACCTCCCCAGCTCAAGCCACTTAATGTGATCACACCTGCTTTGCCAGACAGGACAGCGCAGTTACAGGTTCTGGGGATTAAGACCCAACATCTTGGAGGAGGTGTTATTTTGCCGACCACAATGGCTAAGCAAAAACAACTGGGAAGGAGAGATAGCCATGAGCTCAGTACGATTCTTTCAGCTTCTGCAGCCAAGTGGCACCGGCTGCTCGGCTGGTGAGGGAGAGGCAGGGACACGCTGGGGGCCGAGCAGGAGCGCCGCGGCACAGGTCACTGTGCACACAGGGCTGAGGCTCAGCCCAATGAACAGCTCAGCCGCTGCTGCCGAACACGGTTTGCTGATTGAAGCTTCCTTTGGCCATAGCCATCACTGGCGGGGCTCAGGGGCATCTTCTGGGGCTCCTGGTGAAGTTTGTCACACCTCCTGGGTGGCCTCCAGGCGTCAGCATTCACCCTGATCAGAGCCTGTGATGGTCAGGTTTTTTTTTTTTTAACGAAATATATAATAATATTTAGTCGTTTAAAAATAATTTTTAAAAATTTAAATTTAAAGATAGATAAAAACAATTTAGTGATTAAAAATTTTTTTTTAAGTGTATAGGTCTGTGGCATTAAGTACATTCACCTTGTAGTGTGACTGTCACCAGCACGTGACAGTCAGTTTTGTGCGTCAGCTTGGCCAGAACTGTAGACCCCAGGGATTCAGTCATCAGTAACCCAGGTGGTGCCGGGAAGGTATTCTGTAGATGTGGGTAATATCTACCCTCAGTGGACTTTGAGTAAAGGGGATTATTCCAGAGAATCTGCATGGGCCTCATTCGATCAGCTGAGTGGCCTTAGGAACAAAACGGAGGTTTTCCTGGGGAAGAAAAAATTCTGCCTCAAGCCTGCAACATCAGCTCCTGCCCGGGTTTCTAGCTGACCAGCCTGCCCTGCAGACTTTGGACTTGCCACCCACCTCTCTCTCCCGTTGGTTCTGTTTCTCCAGGACTGATAGTCCATCTGCATGTCTGTCTCTCCCATGGGACTCTAAACTCTCTGAGGGCAGGGACTGTCCTTTTCATAGTTGTGTTCAACTGGTGTGGCACATAGTAGGTGCTTCATTAAAGTGTAGTTACCTTCTGACTTCACAGTGTTCACAAAGAAGTAGACACATGGGAGAGAGCTGCTCCTGGCTGCATGGATGGCCCGATGAGTGCCCTTTGATAATGCACACAGAATCTTAGGTTTTCCCTCTCTCCTTGTTAATGTCACCCTCCCCTACCTATTCCCAGTGGTTTTATTCACTTTGGGGACAGGAGTAATCTCCAGGAACTCTTCACCTGGTAGGTCAACCTGGCCACCTAGGGTTTCTGTTGCTTCCTCTGTGAGGACTGCCCTGATCTCCAGGGCTGGGTTACAGGTCCCCTTATATGCTCCCAGGACTTAGCTCTAGTGTTAGACCCATCATATTCATTCACTCATTCAGTGATATTTGCCCAGTGCCTCCTGTTGAGTGCTGGGGATCCAGTGGTGAATGGAACAAGTGAAAATTCCTGTTCTCATGGAGCTTACGTTCTCGTCGGGAAGGCAGACAATGAAGATAAGTAAGGTGCATATAAGGCACATTAGAGAATAATGCGTGTTGAGAAACAATTGAACTGGGAGGGGGAAGCCCGTGTGTACCCATCAGCTACTGCTGTGGTGACGCGGTGTAACAAACACCCCAAACTTACAACCACAGACATTTATTTCTTGCTCGTGAGCCTGTGGTTTGGCTGGGTTCTGCTTCAGGCCTCAGGTTGGGTTTAGGTCTGCTCCAGGTGTTTCTCTGCTGGGGTTCAGGCTGAGGGAGCAGTGGCCACTGGACATCCTCTTCTCATGATGCAGGGTCAAACCACACAAGCACATCAAAAGCCTCCAGTTGGATGTGGCCAACGTTATGTCTACTCGCCCTTCATTACCCAGAGAGAGTCACAATGCCAAGCAGCAAGTCAGAGGAGTGGGGAAGTGAGCTCTGCCTGCAGTGGACCATGACAACGTCACAGAGGAAGCTGTCCCTGACAAGGTGGCTTTTGGGTAAAGACCTCCAGGAAGTGTGTAAACCAGCCATGCAGTAACTGAAGGAAGTGCTTTCTGTGCAGAGGGGGCAGGAGGTGCAAAGGCCCTGAGGCAGAGGCACATCTGAGCGACGAGGGGCCAGAGTGGCTGGAGCCCCAGGAACGAGGGCAGGGCGAGGCCAGACCTGGGAGTCATCGCCGGTCACGGTACAGACTTGGGCGTTTGCTCGGGTGAGACGCGAAGTCAGCAAGGTTTGGAGCACAGGAGTGGCCTATGTGACTTTAAGGGACCACCCTGGCCGCGGGGTGAATAGCTTCTGGGGGGACAAGCACAGAACTGGGGAGCCCAGGGAGGATGTGACGGCGAAAAAGCAGGCAAGAGGTGGTAGTGTCTCAGATGGGGGGCTGGTGAGTCGTAGGTGAATTCTCGATATTCTTTGCAGGGGGAAGTGACAAGATTTGTTGAAAAGTCAGGTATGGGAGGCGTATTAGTTTCCTAATCTATCCATCTATCCATCCATCATCCATCCATCCTATTGGTTCTGTTTCCCTGGAAAGCCCTGACTCACACCCCTGGTTTGGTTTCTTTCATGGTCTTTAACTCCTTGAATGTTCACACCATTGGTAGATCCTGTTGTTGCCCTGCCCAGAGCCCTGGGCAGCCTGTGAACCCACCGCAGCTAAGGGACCATTTTGGGGGGGGCATGATCCCCCTGCTTCTCTATTCTCAGGGCCCCCGCATCTGCTCAGCCCATTTGAAACTCCCAGAGTCAACGTCCTCAGGAGCAACCTTCAACCAGGAGGGGCTGTGTCAGGATAAATGTCCCAGCTCTGTCCCTCAGTGGGGGGAAGATCCTGATGTGTAGCCTACATGATTCCCTGGGGCCTGAGCCCCAGCCCCCCACCTTAGCGACCCTCTCCTCAGGGGCCACTTTACTGGCTTCCCTCCTTTCCTGTCTCACTGCCCTGCATCACTTCTGCTTCCTGGGTCCCCCACCCCCACCCCGACACCCCTAGCTAAGGGACCAGCACCTGCACCTTCCCTCAGGGTCTGCTCTTGGGGGGCCAGGCAGAGACCCCCTCCTGTGTCACTGCTTCTCCGTGACAGCGTCAATGGAGACGGAGAGGTCAGGGCCGCTCTCTGGGTGCAGCGTCCAGGCTGGGAGATGCTGTGTACGGCTGACCACCTCCTTTTTCTAAGCAGACACAGAGCTGCAGACACTCCTCTCCTGTTTTGCATCTGGCTGCCGTGTGAAGTCAGGGGGGTAGAGTCTCTGGTTAGGGAAGTTGTGTCTGTGGCTCAGGAAACGAAGGCTGACCGCCCGGCCTTGTCCTCCCTCCCCGGATGCTGACCCTGGGACACTGCTGCCCAGTCCCTGTGCCCACTTCCTCTCATCCCTGAGCACCAGCACCCACGTGTGTCCACAGCCGCGCGCAGCCCCTTGGTCACGGCCAGGCCGATAGCCACTCACGTCGCTTCTTGCTGGCCGCCCGATCGCTCCCATCCAGGTGGAGGTAACGATGAGATTGTCCACTGAAAAGTCTGGGCAGGTCAAGTGAAGGTTTGGGCGGCGTGGGCTCTGGCTATCCGACTGTGATGACTGTCAGAGAGGCGTAACTGATCCAGAGAAGCAGAGTGTTTTACGCTGGGACCACGAGACACAGCCGGCTTGTGGGTCCCCTGGGCCTCCTGGTATCCACGTGCCTCGGCCCCCGCCCTGTGGATGGGGACTGCAGTGTCATTCATGCCAGCACTGAGTCCACCCCAGGCGTGGGGACAATGCTCAGAAACGTTTGCTATTCACACGTGCACACACGCTCTTCAAACACGAAACTTACCCCGATGGAAGGGTGGCTAAGTTCACGGTCACGGGGGCTTTTCCTAAGGCCTCTCCCTTCATCTCAGCATTTTCCCCAGAATTCCTAGTTCCTCTGAACAGAGCGGATGCCAGGACTTGAGTCCTCATTACCTGCCTCTAAGCATTTTGGGGTCAGCGTGGAATCAAGGTAAACATGCAAGTGGGCATCCACTCAAGCCAAGGGGTCTCATGCAGACTCCTCTGGTTGGCCTGCTCCGCGCTTCGTTTGAAGTGTCATGAGCTGGGCGGTGTGCTGGGCTCCCGGGTTGGGAGGCTGCCGCCACATGCGGCCTGACTCTCCTGCCGACTCCTGTGAGATGCAGCTGAGGGGATGGGGACGCTGAGATCCCACATGAGAGACGAAGAAAAGGGAAGAACCAAATACCTAAGTAACCGTGTAACCTTAAGGAAATTAATAGCAACATAAATCCGGAAAACACAGAAGGAAGAATATGATAATAGGGGCAGGAATGGATGCAACAGAAAACCACAAAGCCAAAAACTGCTTCTTGAAAAAATCAAGCAAAATTGACAGACCTCTCCAGATGAACAAGGGAAAAAAGCAAGCGGACCTAAGTAAACAGCAGTAGGAATGAAAAGGGGAACTGGCCCCGCGTCGTGCTCATGGGGCCCAGAGGAGGGGCAGTCAGAGCCCAGCAGGAGCTCCTCATGCCGGTGATTCTGGAACCTGCACAAAACTGTGTGTAAAAAGAAGGGAAACCACGAGTTGCAATAACTGACTCAGGAAAAAAAAAAAAAAGAAAACCAGAAGTCCACTGTAACCATTACAAAAATGGAATAGGTAGAAAAAATGTCCCCCAAATAGAAAACATCAGGCCCAGATGTTTACAGGTGAGTTTGCCAACATTTAAGGAAACTCTTCCAGAGAAAAGAAAAATAGAAAACATGACCCTGCCCCCCATTTTACTATGAATCATAACCTTTTTATCAAAACCAGATAAAGAGAGTAAGAGAAAGATTATGGGCCAATTGCATTTGGAGCATAGATGCAAAGTCATAAACATACTAAGCAAACTTATAAACCCACTGGTCATCTCCTAAAAGCCCTGCGGGCAAGGCTGGGCCTGGGCCCCCATCTCCACACAGTGGGGCTGCGGGAGCTCTGGCCCTCAGGCTGACTTCCCTAATCAGGGGCTGGGCTCTCCAGAGGCTGCCCAGAGGGGCCCAGGGAAGACAGGTCAGAAATTCAGGGAATTAGTGCCCTTTGGAGCAGATTTGGCCCATGAGAGCGATGATATGGGAAACAAACGGCAGTTAAATTCTGTTCTGAGGCTCTACCAGCTGTGCTCTTGTGAGGGTTACTGCCAGCTCCAGAGAGCACCACCGTGTACTGCATTCTATTCTATTCTATTCTACTCTATTCTATTCTATTCTACTCTACTCTATTCTATTCTATTCTATTCTACTCTATTCTATTCTATTCTACTCTATTCTACTCTATTCTATTCTATTCTATTCTACTCTATTCTATTCTATTCTATTCTACTCTACTCTATTCTATTCTATTCTATTCTACTCTATTCTATTCTATTCTATTCTACTCTATTCTACTCTATTCTATTCTATTCTATTCTATTCTGCTCTATTCTATTCTATTCTATTCTACTCTATTCTACTCTACTCTACTCTATTCTATTCTATTCTATATCATGTACCATATCACACTCTCTTTGCATCCCTTCATTCCCCACTTTCCTTTTCCCCACTTTTGCTTCCCTGGGATTGCACCTCCCAGTGAAGTATTAATACTCACGCTTTGCCCCTGCTTGGTTGTCTGGGAAGCCTGGGTTAAGACAACTCAACTGGGTTGATTCCAGCCTTGGAAGATTGGTTAACAGTAGACAGTGAATCCATATGGTTCACCATCTAACAGATCAGAAGAGGAAAACACATGAGACCTTCTCCATAATGCAGAAAAAGCTTTGGAAAAAAGATACCTCCCTAACAACCAAAGAAGGGAGTGGATTTGGTTTGGGTCTTGATTTAAAGAAATCAATTGTAAAATAGCATGTTTGAGATGATCAGGATGTTTGATGAGGGACCAGGTGTTAGATGATACCAAGAAATGATGACTATCAAGTATGAAATGGAATGTGTGCTGATACAAGGAAATGTTCATCTTTTAAGAGAAGTTGCTGAAGTATGTAGGGGTGAAATGACAGGAAGTCTGGGCTTTGCTTTAAATTAGGAGTTTGGGATTAACATACACACACTAATATATATATAAAATAATCAACAGGGACCTGCTTTACAGCACAGGGAACTCTACTCGATATTTTGTAATAACCTATATGGGAAAAGAATCTGAAAAATAATAGATACATGTATATGCATAACTAAGTCACTTTGCTGTACACCTGAAACTAATATGACATTGTAAATCAACTACACTCCAATATAAAATAAAAATTAAAGAAATAAAATAAAATATTTTAGGAAAGAAAAAGAAGATGAAGCAAATGGGGCAAAATCCTCGCAATTGTTGAATCTGGCTAATGAGTATATGGGGGCTCATTGTACCACTTTTTCTACTTTTTAGATGTATGAAAAATTTTGTAACAAAAAAAACCTCAATGAAATAGTACTTTACTCTCATGACAAAAATTATTGAAAATGCCAAGTGTCGTGGGCAGAAGTAGGTGACCCACTGGGTCAAACACGACCTGGTGTGTTTGAAACAGAACTGTCTCAGTTCCCCAGCTTTGCTCGTTTCCCCTTCAGGGGGTGTTTGGGGGGCCTCTGGGGGGTCTGCCAGGGGCTGGAGGAGGATGGCTGCCCCTCCCGTCCCTCCCTGGGGCCGCAGTGGGTGTGGGCAGGGGACTGTCTGTCCAGCCTGCCGGCCTCACGGAGGGTCGGGGGCGAGCGAGGGCTCAGCCCGCTGACCCACAGCAATGCCTGTTGGCCTGCGTTGGGCAGATTTGTGGGTGAGCCCCGCTGGGCCCTGGAGTGGAAAATCGGGGTGCCGGGGCTTTGTGACTGCGCCTGCAGACTGCTGACGTCCGGGAATCCTGTAGATAAAGCAAATACCAGCCTTTGTGTGAGAAGGGCTGGCATTCAGCTGGTGTGCAGTGGGATGCAAAACTGCTGAGAGCAGGCTTAACCCGCCACGGAAACAATGCGAGAGGGGCTGGCGCGTCTCCGGCGGTCACCCTCCAGGCCTCACTTCCTGCCGGCACAGGGCTTTGCGAGTGTCCTGCACCAAACTCCCGACAGGTCCCGATCCGTTTAGATGTTAGAGAAAGATGGTCTCGGGGACTGGGGCTCTCGCTCCCCCAAGTGCACACACTGCACAGACACACACACACACCACATGTGCACCCCGATATATAGACACACACACAGACACACACACAAGCACACACGGACACACAGACACACATGCGTACCCCCCATACAGACACACACACACACACCACATGTGCATCCCCCCCTTACAGACACACACACACAGAGACGTAATACTCATACAGTCACACACACGCACCCCCCATATAGACACACACACACACAGACGTACATACAAACACACACATAGATACACAGACATACCACACATGCACCCCCCATACAGAAACACACACACAGACATACATACACATACAGGCACACAGTGCACCCCTTCTATACACACAGACACACACACACAGAGCCACGCACTCGGGAGCTGAGGGTCCCGGCCCCCGCCCCCCGCTGTGGCCCCCGTGGGCCTGGTCCTCCCTCTCCAGGCCGGAGCTCCGGGGCCGTCCCTGCACAGACCTGGCCCAGGTCAGACACACACCTGTGCACTCCCTCTGCTCCGTCGCCTGCACTGCAGGTGGCCTTGGGGTCAGCTCTGTGGCCTTCCAGATGCCATGGCGGGGCCGGGTGGGAAGCCCTCTGTTGGCGTCTCCAGGACAGGCTGGAGGGATGGGAGCACTGGAGCACAGCTGTCCTGGTCAGTAGGGATTTGCACAAGGCAGGGTGCCGCCCGGGGGACCCTGGCTCAGGGCTCAGCGCGAGGGCAGTGGGGGACCCTGCACAGACACGAGGGGAGCGTCTTTGTCACAGAGAGGATGGGTGGGCAGGCCCCTAGAACCCCTCCCCTTAGGGCGTCCTCAGCCGCTGGCCCCTCCACGTCTCAGGAGCACGTTGTTGGGATTTTGTGGCTCCGGCTTCCCTCGGGCACAACTTTTTGGTCGGCTCCCAAGACCCTGACAAATAGCCCAACAACCAAAATGGGGAAGACCCGCCACCTCCTCTGAGACAGCCTGTAATAAATACTCAGGGTTTGGTAGGCTTATGGGTATTCCCCCCACTTTTAGGTTTATTGGATTTATCCAAATTCTGAATGACAATGGATCACTTTTATAATAGCAATGTTATTTGAAATAGAATGAACATCACAGGGCTCATCGATCCTCTTCTAAAAACTTAGTACACAAAGACCTTCTCGAGAAAGCATCTCCTGGTCAACAGTCTGCTTTTGTGTACAGGAATGATAGAAAGGACAGTGCAGAGGGGCCTCGGGCACCCGGGGACATCCATGGGGCTGTGTGGTCCTCAGAGCTCAAGTCTGACCATTAAGGGCTGTGGCCCCAGAGCTGTTGCCCCAAGTTGGTTTACCAGGTGGTCCTCCCACCGAGAGGCAAGGGAAGGGTGGCACCTCACTCTTGTGACATGCTGGTGTAGCTCCTCGTGCATCCTCTCTGCCCGGGGGGGTCCCAAGGCTGCTGGTGACCAAGCGGGTTGCAGCCTGGGGCTCACAGGGGCAGAGCTGAGGTCCTGGCCGAAGGGCTCCGTGTGTGTGTCCACCCAGGACCTTTTTGAGAGCTGCAGGCAGCGGGGCGAGTACGGTGGGCTTCAGGTCTGCCCTGGAGAGCTGCGGGGCCCACGTCACTGTTGCAGATCTGCAAGATGCTCCTGGGATGCCAGCAGAGAGCGCGAGGCCACTGGTGTGCCTGGTGCATGTGAACTGGTGTGCCTGGTGCATGTGACACCCAGAGCAGGTCACTCTGGGACCCTCCTCCTCCACACGAGACAGTTATTTCCAGTGTAATCAGGGAATAATCATGAAGAATCATGAGTTTCCTGATTTGTTCTTTAAAACAAACAATTAACAATAGAATAGAATAGATTTCAATCTTAAAGATATTCCCCCAAATCAGTGAAATATTCCATTGAGAACAATCGTTTGCACGGAAACATCACACCTCACAGCCTGTCCTCTGTTTCACAGTTTTATATTTTAAACACGCGATAAAAGTGCCAAGAAGTCACACAGCATGACAGAACTGGGATAACTCTGGTGCTGAGTCTTCACGTGGGCTGCCACTTGCCAATCTGAAGCCCCGTGTTGAAGCACAGACGTCAGAGGCTGGAGGTGAGAAGGGGCCTGGGAGCCTGAGCAGTTCCCGACCTTGGAAACGGGCTCCAGAGCAAACGCATGGACCCGGGTGGGCCAGCCTCGGGCTGGCCGTGTCGCCGTGAGTTCTACGGGTGATCTCCACTTAGCACATGTCTAGAGAAGGAGAAGAAAGAAAACCCTGCTTATTTGAAGATTACACACATGCAGGCCCTCCTTGTGTTTGCGGATCCTAGGTTTGAGGATGTCTCCTGTGTTAGGTGCCCAGGCCGCCACACCACAGAACCACACATGAGGGGCTTAAACAACAGAAATTACTTCTCAGTCTGGACTCTGGAAGCCATGATCCAGGTGTGGGCAGGGCTGGAACCCCTGAGGCCTCTCCCCATTGGCGTGTAGACGCTGTCTTCTCCTGTGTCCTCACACGGTGTTTCATGTGTTTGGGGACCCCTGGTGTCTCTCCCCCTTGTAAGGACATCAGCCCTCCTGTATAAGGTCCTCCCCCGTGTGTGGCTGTGTCCTCATGTCCTCTTTTCATAAGGACACCAGCACATTCGACCAGGACCCACCCTAGCAGCTTGATTTTAGCTTGATCACCTCTTTAAAAGATCCCTCTGCAGGTAAGTTCACATTCTAAGTACTGAGGGTTGGGACCTCAACATAAGAATTTGGGGGGACACAATTCAGTCCATAATATCTGCTCTCTGAAATGTGACCTCAAATCCATGCTCATGGCCCTTTTCACAGTCATTCACTGAGCAGAGCGGCAGAGGTGAAAAATCTGCATGGCCAGACGTGCACGTCCCCAGCCGAGGGTGACAGGGCGACTCCGCCTGCTTGTTTCAGCTCCTGCTGCAAACCAGAGTCCTTTCCAGGGTTTGTTTAGTATCCCGTTTCCCACATTTTCCTGCGTTTTGTGGCTCCACTGTTTACATGGTCCCAAGCACAGTGGGAAGGGCTGTTTAGTGTCCCAAGTGCAGGAGGGCTGGGATGTGCCTGCCCGGAGAAAACACATGTGTCAGGTGAGCTTCGCTACAGGAGTGAGTTATGGGGCTGCTGGCATGGGTTCAGTGTCAATGAATCAACAACACGTATGAAATTAGCTGTGTTTGTACAGAAACACACACCAAAGAAGCTCACGTATTGACCGGTGAAGATGTTGCCCACGTAGTGACTGGTGAAAATGTTGTGACCAGAGGCTGGTAGGACCTGACCCTGTGTTTCCCTGGGAGAAGTGGCTCAGTAGTTACCAGTTCACTGTTCATGGCAACTTTATAGGACTTCACTCCCTCCAATAAGGAAAACGGACTGTATTATTATGTATAGATTGCTCAGACCTCAGACTAACAGAAGCGGAGGCGTATTTTACACCTGCATGATTAGAACGGACTTTTGGGTGGTTTGTTATTGTTTTAAGTCTCCGCAGGTGCAGACAGCGCACCCCTTAGCCCATGGCCGTGAATTCAAGGAGGAACCCAGGCCCGGAGAAAAAGGGTCTTGTTTTCCAAGAATCCAGGGTGGGAGGGTCTGGGCTGTGTGAGGTCAGGTGTGACGCAGGGTGAGTTCGCACAGGTGAGCTGGAAACAGCTGGTCGCCCATCACTCCATCCCGCATCACCTCCCATCCCTGTGGCCACTTTGCGGAGCTCTGGACTGCCTGCCATGGCACGTGTGAGCCACAGGTTGGGCCGATAGGCGAGGTCAGCAAACCGGAGAGGAAGTTGGAAGGGCTCAGACACCTGACGGAGATGTAAGTTGACCTGAACGAGGTGGTGACTCTGAGTGATGTGAGTTCATATTGGCCGTTACTGGGGGGCATTTCCTGAGCTGAGGGTCCCTCCAGCTGCCCAGAGGGAGGGCGCCTGTCATCACAGAGCTTCCCTCCCTGCAGCAGGTGGTTAATGGCCTCCCCACCCTGATTCCAGAACCAGTGAAGGTGTCACCTTACATGGCAAGGGGGGGAAATAAGGTTCTTTAAAGAGCAGACTGTAGGACTGGGGGGGTGACCCTGGATTCCCCGGGTGGGCTCCATAATCACAGGGTCCTTACTAGAGGGAGGCAGAGGGGGACAGCCAGAGGGATGTGATGTGACGGCTGCCTTGGAAGACAGAGGAAAGGAACGTGGGTCAAGGGATGGGCAGCCTCTGGAAGCTGGAAAAGGCAAGAAATGGAGTCTCCCCTGGAGCCTGCAGGAGGGACCAGCCCTGCCGACACCTTGATTTGAGCCCAGTGAGACCCATTGGGACTTCTGACCTCCAAACTACAAGATAATACATTTGTGCTGTTTTCAGCCACCAAGTTTGTGGTCTTTTGTTACAGCAGCTGCAGGAAACTGATACAGCACCGTCATCTTGGGTTGGAAAGGTCCCCAAGGACTCTGCGGCCATCCTGGGCCCCCTGTCTGGGGCCTGCATGGTTGGGTTTGCCACCTTGGTGCTGGCTTACTCTGAAGGCCAGCTCTGGGCTCCCGCTGGCTGCAGCCCATGGGTCAGGGGCATGGGTGAGTGCCTGGACATCCCTATGTGTCTGAAGGACCTTGGAGGACCCTCGGCTACCCTGGGCTGTGCATCCCATGGGCCGAGCTTGCACCCCGTCCCTGCCTGCAGACCCAGCCTGTCTGAAGGACCACATGGACAGCCAGGTACAGGGTGAGAACGTACCAAGAGTCAGGGGGACCAAACGCAGTCATCAGGATATATCACATCTTAATGTGATGTTTAAACAAATAAAAATGGGTGCAAAAAATCCATGATGAACAAAATATCAAATTGTACATAAAGACAGGATCCTTACTGCTGACTTTGCTTTCTGTCTTCAGCTTCAGTGTGGCTCTGGCCCACACTGACCATGTGCCTGGCCCAGCTGGACCCTCCCCTCAGCAGCCAGCTGGATGCCTGTGCCCCTTCCTCCCCCTGTCCCATGCCCAGGAGGAGGCAGTCCATGCTGTGTGGGGTCGCCCACAGCCCTGCCCATTCCCCGGTTGACTCCCAGCCTGGGTGGGCAGCCTGCACCAAAGCCCCCTCCCTTTCCTCCATGCTAAGTGACCTGTTTAACCTTTCTTTTGTTTTGACCTTGTGGCTACAAGGTTAAACACTTCATAGACACTGTCCCTGTCTATGAAGTGGGGAGATTTGGGACCTACAAGCCATTTAGGGTGGCTGCAAGGAACCATGGGGTCACCATCAGTGTGGGCTCAGGCAGGCCTGGGGCAGGGAGAGTGCCCTCCACCCCTCAGAGTATTGATTATCTGGCCCCTAATTTGGCCCTTGTTGTCTGACATCCTAGGGAATTACCTGCCGAAATTGTAGACTTGCAGGGGCAAAGGTTGGCATTTCCAGTTTTTTCTGGGCCCTTTACCACTGGCTGGACGCACATCACAGGTGCTCAAAAAGGCAGGGAGGTGGGCTTTGATACAGTGCACCGCTAGTTAGGGAGGCGCCGAAATTCCCACTTTTGACACCAGTTGCTTCTTAGGTGTGTGAGACAACATCCTAGTTAGGTACAGGGGGAGTGCTCTTTCCTGACCCAGTAAGCCCAGGGCTTGGAGGTAAATTTGCAAAGATCCTGAGTGCTTTGAAGATGCACTGACCCCACAAACAGGAGGTGGACGCTGGTCAGAAGCTGCACGAGGACCTGGGGAGGCGCAGGGTGAATTAGAAGCGTCTCACCGTCTGGACTGTGCATGAAAAAGCTGGCTCGGGTAGGGCGTGGGTCCGGCACGCTCCTGTGCTGCGGGTGTGGAGCGGGTGGTGAGTTAGTATAAGGCTCCCGGAGGCCAAGCTACTGAAAAGTATGAAAGCCTTAAAGCCAGGAGTGCCCCAACTGTGGCAGGTCCCCCCGGAACGCATCCTGGGCCATAGCTGGGTGGGCCACAGAGACAGGAGCAAACCAGTCACCAGGCCAGTAACGGGGACAGGGCACCTGCTCTAAGGACACTGGCTCTGTCTGTTCCAAGGCCTCGAGGTTCTCAGGGATGGTGTCCAGAGGAGACCCCGGGATGCAGGGTTTCCATGTTTGTAAAACCAAACCTGCCTCCCCTCTGGATGCACACACACCCCACAGCAGGGCTCCCCGGTGCTGGAATTATGGACGCTTTTTAGTTTCTTCTCTGCATTTTCTGTCTTTGTTGAGATGTTTTACAAGTATGTATGATGTTTGTAATCAGGAAGAAGTAATAGACGTCATTCTGTTTTAAAACACAATGCAGCCCTGCCTCGTAGCGCTGGGACTTGGGGACCCCCTGTCTAGCCTCTGGGCCTCACTCTCTTCCTCTGTGAACCAGGGGTACGAGCTCCCTCTCGTAAGGTGGCCGTGAGGTCACAGGGGACCACATACACAGACACGGGCATGCTACCTGGCACACAGCACCCCCACCCAGGAAAGGGGAGACGCGAGCCTTCGCTGCAGCACCGGCTGAGTGTGGGGGGCACAGAGCCACGTACAGAGAAGCTCCCTGGGGACGCCGTTCCCCTGGCGCCCAGAGCTCTGGGCTGGTCAGCGCTGCAGCCCGGGGCTGGGAGAGGTGCGCGCTCAGCCCAGCCCACGTTTCTGCTGACTGGGCGGCCTCCCTCCTGAGCTCACGCCTTCCAGACAAATCCCCCTGATGCCTCCATTCTGTCCGGCCGTATATAGGGAGGGCGTGCGCCCCGGGTCCTCAGTGCGCTGCCCAGAGGCCCCTGCCCTGACTCCCCGCCAGCCCCGGTCCCTGCAGAGTCAGCGCCCACCATGGACATCGCCATCCAGCACCCCTGGTTCAAACGTGCCCTGGGCCCCTTCTACCCCAGCCGGCTGTTCGACCAGTTCTTCGGCGAGGGGCTCTTCGAGTACGACTTGCTGCCTTTCCTGTCCTCCACCATCAGCCCCTACTACCGCCAGTCCCTCTTCCGCAGCGTGCTGGACTCCGGCATCTCCGAGGTAAGACCCGCTGCGCGCTGCTTCCTCCTGCGGCTGCAAGGGGCCGGGCCGTGGCCGGGCGAGAAGCGGGGGTTTGCGAGGGCCGGCCCGGGGGCACACGCGGTACCCCTGCGCTGTGTGCTCCCGCCCCGCTTCGTGGAGCGGCTGGTGACCGCCGTGGGGCCGCTTTCCCGCCTCAGCCCACCTCGTCCGTCCTGGACGCACAGAGGCCAGGCACACCACCCCGCAGCAGAGCCTCCCGTGCCTCCGGGGTGCCGGGAGGAAGAGCCCGCCTGCTGCCTGTTCCTCCTGTCATCAGCTCATGGCCCGTATGTGGTTGCTGCTGTCCCTCCATGTGCTGGGAGCCCCCAGAACAGCCCAGGGCACGGGCGCTGGTGGACGGAGCTCTGTGCAGCCTGGGGCTGCACTTTGCCTCCAGCAGCGAGGTCTGGCAGGAGGCCTCCTGTCTGAAGCCCTCTGCAGCCATGGAGCTGCAGTGTGTGGGCTCTTCCCGAGTTTGCCCGGGTGTCCAAGGCCAGGCCCTGAGGGCAGGCAAGGCAGCCCACCGGCCTTCCCTCCCAGGGTCCAGTGTTCTGGGGGTGCCAGGGGTCACCACTGCCTAAAACACAGAGGCCTGCTCGGAGCTGGTGAAACGCCGACCATTCCGGGGCCGACGGAGCCCAAAGGAGCGTCCCCAGCGAGGGGAGAGGGAGGGGAGGCGGCTGAAAGCAGTTTCTGTGCGAGTAGCTGGGCAGCCTGCGTAGGCTCTGCCGGCACATCACATGCACGTCCGTGTGCAGAGACAAGGCCCCAGGCGGTTCACGGAGAGGCGGGCGGAGGCCCAGGGCCGCGACCTCTTTCCAAGTGCTCAGTCCCACCGACCAGCCAAACAGCGCATAAGCAGCCAGCCGACCAGTCTGTAACGGCCCCGCAACCCACACCACTCAGCCAGGCAGCCCCTCACCCGCCAGGCGGCCACAGAGCCCCGGGGCTCTGGCTGTCAGCCGAGCGGCCACAGTGTCCTGAGTCCCAGGTCCCTCTGTGCCCCGGACACGTGGAGGGAGAGCTTAGAGTCTTGACCGCAGGTTCTGTTGTGATAACTGGGGACTGAGCCCCGGCCACCCCACTCCAGCTGCTCCGGCCAGCCCCCTCCCTGAGCCGCAGCCCTGTGGAGACCCACACGGACACTTCGTTTCAGGTCCGATCCGACCGGGACAAGTTTGTCATCTTCCTGGATGTGAAGCACTTCTCTCCTGAGGACCTGACGGTGAAGGTGCAGGAGGACTTCGTGGAAATCCACGGGAAGCACAACGAGCGGCAGGTGAGCCCGGGCCCGCAGGGAGGGGCTGCACCCCCGAGCAAGGCCCCGTCTTGCACCCCGGCGCAGGAGGCCGCCCCGGGCCCGCAGCAGGCCTGGGCAGCGGGTGAACGGCCAGCGGGGGCCTGTGGGGAACCCCACTCAGGAGCTACTCGGCATCCCGGGCTCTGTCCAAATTCCCTGGGTGATGGGGTGGGATTAGGAAAGACCCCAGGAGACGCCAGCACCAAGGGAGCGAGCTCCAAGCCACGTAGGTTTTCACACCCGCTTCTCTCGGGAGGACGGCACAGCTGACTCGTGTCGGAGCCCGAGTGCCCGGAGCCCGTTATCTCGAGGGGGCAGGGGCCCAGCCAGGACAGCTCGGAGATCAGGGCTTTGTCCAGTGGTGGGGAAGCTGGAGGCGGGGGAGAGACCCCACTGCATCTGCTGCTCTGAACTCCTGGGCCCCTGGAGATGCCCGGACACTACGCTGAGGCTCTGGGTCTTTCCACCTGGAGGGGAGGGAGTCGGGCCAGGGGCTAAGCTGGGTCCAGGGCGTCAGGAGAAGGGAACATCGAGGCGTGGCTTTCTGACCCAGCAAGCTGGATGGCAGGGACCTGAGCCCAAGCGGTCTGTGAGGCCAGAGGTGCAGGGATAGCTGAACCCAAGGGCAGGGCCAGGGGCAGGACCACTCACACGACGTTGCGGTGACATTATTGTGAAGAGCCAGGGGACCCAGGCAGGCCCAGACCGTATGCAGGGATGCAGGGCGGTCCTAGGGCCCTGGACACGGTCCAGCCCCCGCCCTGTGAGGGTATCGTGGGTTTGACCCTCGTGCGGTCCAGGAGGGCCTCCTCTGTGCGGGGCAGCCGCCACCCACCGCGGTGGCGTCTCTGACCGTGCCCTCCCCCGGCCCCCCAGGATGACCACGGCTACATCTCCCGCGAGTTCCACCGCCGCTACCGCCTGCCTTCCAACGTGGACCAGTCGGCACTCTCCTGCTCGCTGTCCGCGGATGGCATGCTGACCTTCTCTGGCCCCAAGGTCCCATCTGGCATGGATGCCGGCCACAGCGAGCGGGCCATCCCCGTGTCGCGGGAGGAGAAGCCCAGCTCCGCCCCCTCCTCCTAAGCTCGGCCTCGGCCTTGGCTGCCACCCGCTGCGGCCCCCGCCCCCATCCCTCCGGGGGAGCCCTAGAAAGTGGGGCGTCTGTCTCCCCCGCCTCCCCCTTTTCCGTTTCCTTTTCCTCTTCTCCGAGGGCATGAGGGTTTGAGAGAGTAGCCTGCAGAGCTCGGGGCCTTGGCCTGAGGTGCTGAGACCTCAGAGTGACCCGGATTCCAACACCAGCCAGGCGGCGGAAGTGACCGCCATCCCAGCTTCTCAGACGGCATCCGCGTCTTCCCGGGCTTGCGGGCCGTCCAGGCTGGCCAGGAGGTCAGAGAACACCCCTCGCTGAGCAATCTCTGGGTGGCCTCTGGTCTCCAGGGCCAGCCAGGTGCGTCTCAGCCCTCGGTGGCAGGCGCCTGCACCGGGGCTGAGCCGGGTGCCGTGAGGTCCATCTGGCAGGGCTCCCGTGCGCCTGAGCTCTCTGCAGGCTGCACCTCTCACGCCCCCTCCCCTCCAACCCTCCTGTATGTAATGGCGCTCTTGGGGCATCTGGTCACCCATGAGAAGGCAGCCCGTGGCAGTGAATAAAGAGCAGGTGACACAAGCAACTTGCCGTGTGCTGGCCGTGTTGTTTTCGGGGGCGGGGTTTGGAGAGCAATGGAGAAGGCGCGAGGGGACCCGTAGTGGGGATGCGAGGGACGGAGGGGCGGGGGAGCCTGGTCCGCCTGTCCCTGTTCAGCCCCGGCTGCCTCTAAGTGACCGGGTCGCCTCCTGGATCCCAGACCCGGTGCTTCCTCGAGGGCAGCTGTGCAGGAAGGAGGGGGTTCCTCCAAGAGCCCTGAGGGATGGAGGGAGGAGGGGAGGGCGCGGGGCACTTGGGAGGGAGAGGATCTGGGCTCCCTTCTGTAACCCTGTGTGGGAACTGGGGAGCCAGGTGGGGATTTCCTGACCGCTGGCCTCCCCCTGGGGACTTCTGTCCCAGCTCCCTTGGGGTTTTGCTCCCTGGAAGTCAGAAGTGTCCGTCCCTGTTAGGTACCTCGCCCTGGGGGCCCCCTCACTCTGGCTCCCCCTTCCTGGGACAGGCACGGGGTCCTCGGGGGTTTCTGGCGACCAGGTCTGAGTGTCCCCCACCCAGAGGGGCGGCCTTCATGCTGTCTGCCCAGACTCCCCGGCTACGGGAGGAGACAAGGAGGCTATAGCCGCCTCCTGGGGGAGCCGGCAGCGGGTGGGCGGATCAGCCAGGGGCTGCCAGCTGCACGGTGACCATGCAGAGGGCAGTGGGCGGCCGGATGTGGGCTCCGGGAGTGGGAAGCGAGTGCTGGGCACTGCTGGTATTGCCAGGCCATGTGGAGGGCCCTCTCCCGGGGAGCGGAGCCCAGGGGCCCTGGGCGCCCTGATGGGGCCCAGCGGGATGTTCCTTGTGCTGGTGCTCAGGCTTCTCCTCCTGGTAGAAACTGGACAGCAAGCGGGGAGGGCGCGTGGGAGAATTTCCAAAAGTGAGCCCTGCTTAACACACAGGGAAACCGTCGCTGTCACGTGGAGTTAAGTGGAAAGCAGGACATTCGTGAGAACACACACACACACACACACACACACACACACACTTGCGCCCTTGTAGCTTGGGGTCACTCTGGGTTTGGCCCCATCTAGGGAAGGGTCCTCACCCCGTGGGAGCTTCTCCAGACTCCTTTCCACCCGCCCCCCCCCAGGCTCCTTCCGACTGGAAGCCCCCCTGCCGCCGCCCTGCCTTTTCATCCACACCCGTGGAGAAGGGCATACCCTGGACGGGCGGCATAAATGGCCACTGCACTTGGGGGCTGGGCAGGTAGTTTGGAAACTCAGAGTCTCTGAGGCTCCTGTTCCTCCCGGGTCCCCCCAGAGGGCACCTTCCATTTTGTACAGCCTGGCCTATCACTGCACCGGGTCTGGGGGCCTGAGGGGTCCTGTCGGTCTGGCCGCAGCCAGAACTGAGCTGTCATTAGATGCCACCGGTCTTGAGTTCACTGTGGCTCTCTCCCAGGCCTGGTAACGGCCTGAGCTGTGATCCCCAAATCCATATGTAAGTCCTCACCCCCAGCATTTCAGAATGTGACTATTTTGAAGATGAAGGTCTCTAAAGGGGTGAATACGTTAAAATGAGGTCATGAGGGTGGCTCCTAATCCCATAGGGCTGGTGTCCTTACAAGGAGAGGAGGTTAGGACCCAGACACACACAGAGGGATGACCATGCCGGGACACAGGGAGGGGACAGCCCAGAGGAAACACGCCTGTGACACCTTGATCTCAGATTTCCAGCCTCCAGGACCGTGAGAAAATGAACTTCTGTCGTTTAAGCCTCCCTGTCTATGGCATTCCTCATGGCAGCTCAAGCTGACTAATACAGGCCTGAGTATGCAGACTTTGGCCCTCTGGGGAGGGGTGTGAGGTCACGCAGCAGGCTCAGGGAATCCGGGATGGAGCTCCTTGGGGATTTGCAGGGAGCACTGGGGCCAGCCCAGGCAGGGAGCTGAGAGGACTTCCCCTGATGGCAGCATGCTGGGAGACCCCACCTTGCCTGGACTCCTGAGGCAAAGCCTCGCCCGCTGTCCTGCCAGGGCCCCTGGGCGGTACACGCCCCTTCTCTGCTCTCCTCCCTGCCTGGGTGTTTCTCAAGCGAAGGGGCCCAAGGGCTGGCCCACAGCTGCTCTGCACGTTCGGAGATGCCCGGGACTCTGGGGCACGACCAGCTCCTGAGGCCACTGACAGAGGGCCAGGGTCGGCCCCTCCTGGACCCAGTAGGCCCAGCCTGCATCCGGTGGCCTTTGCCCATCTGGTGCTGCCGTGTCAGCTGGCGTCCAAGCTTCCTCGTCTTAGGGTCTGTTCTGGAACAGTCTCCCCGCACGGCCCACCCACCATGGTTGCTGTCAGCCAAGTTACACGGACTCTGTGCAGGCACTCAGCTGACCACCGTCTTCTGCAGAGCTGAGGGCGAGTCTGCCTGACGCTTGCCGGACCGGAGGCCGCCCTGATGCAAGCAGGGAGCACAGCTTGGGCTGTGGCTGCCCGGCCGCGCTCTGGGATCTGACGGCCGCCAGATCCCTGACCGTGGTGCTCCCACCGGTATCAGTCCCTCGGGCTGTTGCAGGAGAAACTTCTGAACCCAGAGGACCGTCTGCTCCCCCTCCCTTCAAGCTCCTCCCAAGCTCGTGTCCGTCTACTGATGCAGGGCCTGGAGCTCATCACCTGTGCAGGTGCCAGGCCCCCACCGCCTGCTGCTGTGCCTCTGCCTGCCGGCCCTTCCTCACCCAGGTTAGGTGGCAAGGGTCTACCTCTGGTCACATCTCTCCTCGGGGCGGGGGACACTGCCCAGACAGTCCTGGGCCACCAGAGCCTGGCCCTGCCCGCTCTAGGACACGTGTCTGTCCCCTCTACCAGAACCATGAAGGCGGGATGGGTCAGCATCCCCCAAACCTGTCGGCCTTTGGGACCCACCCAGAGTGCTGCACAAATACAGATTCCTGCCCCTGTCCCAGACCCAGCAAATCGGACCGTGTGGGGCTGGAGTCCAGGAGTCTGTGTGTCCCATAATTCTCCAAGAGACACCTACAACCAGGCTAATCCGGGACATGCCAGAGTGGTTGCCTCCGTGGGTGGGGCGAGTGCGGGCACAGCAGTCTCGCTGGAGGTCGCCTCCCCCATCCCAGGGCTCAGGTCGCATTGCAGATCTCTGGGAGGGGGAGGGGGCAGCTGCTCATCCCAGCCAACAGGATGCTTAGATGTGGCTACGTGCTTCTGGAGCCGGAACGATCCTTGTCCCCTCCTGGGGCCTCATTTTCATCCTGAGCAGCAAGATCGGCACCATCGTCATAACGTCCTCCTCCTCCTCATCATCATCAGCAGCAAGAGCATTTACTGAGCACCTACTGTGTGCCAGGCACTGTGCCAACCGCCCTGGCAGCTGGCAGCCCTCAAGCAGCCCAGCCGCCTGTAACAGGCTCCACTGTTAGGGAGGAAACCCAGGCTTGGAGGTTGAGTCCCTTGCTGGGCGTTCCCCATCGGTGAGGGCCTGGCCAGGACCCACGCCTTTGTCTGACCTCAAGGGCGGGACTCGGAACCCCTACCTGATGGGTATTATACAGCCTCACCCCTAACCAGTAAGTCAGGAGGCACTGAGGAAGCCAGGCTGGTTGTTCTGCAGGCGACTCGCTGCGTGAACACAGGCAGATTTATCAAGCCTTCTGAGTATCAGATTCCCGTCCTTACCGTTTCACGAGGGCGGTGAAACAGTCTCCCAGGGGTGTCCAGTTCCCAGATGACCACCTGTGATTCCAAAACTCACCACCAGATGGCAGCAGAGGCTTTGCCTTGGCCGCCAAGACCTCGCCGGAAGGAGGCGCGGATCTTGTCTCAAAGGTCACCTTCAAGGGTCCAGCCTTCGGGAAGCAGCCGCAGCATACATCCGCAGAGGGCCTCACTCGTGTGGGCTGGGCTGGCCACGCAGAGCTCTGGGAGACCCCATCCTGACCCAGGAAGCCAGTGTCCAGCAGAGGACACTGAAACAGACACAAAAAACCCCAAAGGGAGCCAGTGGTATTTCTTTATAATAAGCAGTTTTTGTTTCATTTTCTCGTTTGCAAAATCATCTGAAAAAGAGGCAGTCTCTGCCTGGCAGGCCAGCACTGTGCTGGGGGGTCCCTGCGGCTCTGGCGGGATCTCTTCCCACACAGAATGACATGGTATGTCAGCCCTCCCAGGCCACTGGCCTCCCGGGCCCCCGCGGCCTCTGCTGGGAAGACTCTCAGAGCAGCCTTGGTCCTGCCACGTCCCAGGAAGGGACTCGGCTTGGCAGGCAGCCCCAGAGCCTGACACAGGCGGCCAGATCATGGGGTCAGAGGTCCTGCTAGCCAGATGCTGCATGTGGCTGCCTGGAGGCAGGCTGAGACCCAGAGGCTTGTGCATACATGTCAGACCTCAGTTTGAAAGGGGGCCCGAGGGATGGGACCTGAAGGAGGAGGCCTGCACCTGTTTCCAGGGGCCGGTGGCTGCTGCCAGTACCTGCCTCGGTCTTCAGGACGGGAGTGGAGGTGCGGGAAGTGGATTCCCACTCAGGCCAGGGCCAGATGAGGGTGGCCTGGAGAAGGCTGCAACCCCTACGTGGCCCACATCGGGGTCAGCTCTCTGATGCTGGGCTCGCCAGGCTGCGGGGTTACCCCACGATCCCGGGCGGAGGGTTGAGTTTGCAGGGTCAGGGGAGGGGAGCCGGCCCTACCCCTGTGTGTGCAGAGGCTGCTGTCAGGAAGACAGACCCGAATAGAGGACACACACACGCGTGCACACACACACACAGAGCAAGTCACGTGCACACGCGCACACACACAAATACACACAGGGCAAGTCACGTGCACACACACACACAAATATGCACAGAGCAAGTCACACGCACACGCGCACACACACACAAATACACACAGGGCAAGTCACACGCACATGCACACACACACACACACACAAATACACACAGAGCAAGTCACACGCACATGCACACGCACACACACACAAATACATACAGAGCAAGTCACACGTACACACACACACAAATACACACAGCAAGTCACATGCACATGCACACACAGGCACGCACACACACATGCACAACACCTGCACATACATGTACACACATGTGCACACAGAGGACACCCACCCCCACCCCCACGTGCCTGCAACAGACACGAGCAGGCTCTAGGCTCTACTTCCTACATCTCACTGGCTTCCCTCTGTGTCTGATTTGTACTTGAAGACACAATCACACAAAGACATTTCCTGCTTGTTTTTCCACCTCGAGGAGAAACCTCCTGTGTGCTCTGGTCAGCAGATCATTCACATCCAGGTGCTTTTAGGGAGACCCGACATTCTTTGTGTGGCTTGAGATACCTGATGACCTTCTGCTGCTAGAGGTTAGCAAGAGAGAAGGTGGGGTGGTGTGCTCAAGGGCACCCCAAGGTCACAGGGAAGCTGTGTGAAGGGTGGGGCGGCTGCTCCTTCCCTGGAGCCATCAGCTACTCGGGGCCCCGTGAGCACGTTCCTGCACTCCCCCCACTCCCACTCCCACCCCACCTGCCAGGAGCCGGAATGAAAACAAAATGAAAACAAAAAGATCTGGCTCCAAAACGCAGCTTTCTGAAGACTTTTCAGACGGAGCCTCACTGCACGCAAGGGTGGGTTTGCAGAGTTTTGCTAAGTTGGGGGGTGGGACACTGGGCACCGGCCAAGGACACTGATCAGACCTGGGGGACCGAGGTGGGAGGTGGGAGCTGGGAGGGCCCATGCTGGCCTGGTAGCGTTTGGCTGATGACGGAAGGGAACGGTTCCTGGCGGGGCTGGGGGCCAATTTCCTCCCGACGGCTGCTAACAGCAGTGTTCGGGGTTTTCTTGTGCTGGTCTGAGCTGAGAGCTCACCCCTGGGTCACTTGTGGGGACTTCCCAGGGGCTGTTGCTGCTGCTTCTGGTTTCCTGTGAAAAACCGAGTTAAAGGAAGGGTCTGAGGACACCTGGCCTCCGAGGGGGTGCAGGGAGGTGAATCCCAGCTGTCTCTTCCTGAGCCCGGTCCTGACTCTCTCCACTGCCTGTCTTGCAGCCAGTGTAGAGCTTGTTTCCCCTGGTGGGCAGCTCATGTGCCGCAGGGCTGTGCTGGTTTCCTGGGGCTGCCGTAACAGATCACCACAGACTGGGCGGCTTCAAGCTACAGAAATTTATTTGGAGGCCAGAGTGTGAAATCGAGGTGTGGGCAGGTCATGGCTGCTGCAGGGGGCTCGAGGGCGGGGTCCTTGGGCCTCCTCCAGCTCCTGGTGCTGCCAGCATCCCCGGCTTGTGGCCGCATCCCTCCCGTCTCTGTCTCCTCCAAGGTCATGTGGCCTTCTTCCTGCGTCTGTGTCTCTGTTCTCCTTTTAAGGACACCAGTCATTGAGTGTAAGGTCTACTCGGGTAATGCAGAATGATCTCATCTCGATCTTTACCTTAATTACATCTGTAAAGACCCTTTTTCCAAATAAGGCTGCGTTTGCGGGTTCTGGGGTTTAGAACTGAGACAGCTCTTTAGGGGTCACTGTTCTGCCCACGGCCAGGACTGACCCCCCCTCCAAGTCACACAGCCCTCACCTGCTGGGACTCTTCAGGTGCACCATTCCTCTTGGTCCAGGAAGGGAGTCTCTGAGGTTGGCAGGACTGACACCAGCCCATTTTAAAGAAGAAGAGACTGAGGCTCAGAAACGTAGAGCCAGGGAGCAGGAGGCCTGGGGGTGGGGGGAGCCCCGGTGTGGCCACTGGCCGGGTTAACCTGAGTTGATGTAGCCGTGAAGTGAAGAGCAGTCTCCTGAGGTCCTTTTGTGAGGAAATGCTGTGATGCCTTGATTTCTTGGTAAAGGAAAGTGAGGGATCTGCGATGCACTTGGTGACCCCTCCCCAGCCCCCTGCAGGCCAGGCTGCCCCGTGGCCTCTATCTCAGCAGCCGCGCCTCTGCTTTAAGAGCTGGGTTTGGATGCGTACGTCTGAGGTGCCCCCCACCCTGGCTACCCCAGAGCCCAGACTGCATCCTAACACTCGGCGGCCTGGGGTTCTGTTTTAGGCATTGCTATGGCAACCCTCTGTTGCCCAGCCATGGATGACCCGATGTCCTGTGTCTGTCAATGATTCACCTATTAACAGACCTGTGGGGCAGCCGCCCACGGGGCCCCAAACATTCCTGCCCGGAACCAGGAGACCGGCGGGCGCCACTCAGGGAACATCCCCGCCCTGCCAGCAAGACGGTCCTGGACCTGGTCTGGAACCTTGCCCAGGGATGTGGCCCCCAAGGCCAAGTGCAAAGGAGGCCTGGCTGGGCCCTGGGCACCGGGGAGGAGGCAGGGTGAGGGAAGGCCTGGGGCCCAGGTGGCCGGGATAGGCCCAGGGAACTCCGGGTCGCCACTAACCCTGGGGCGGGCACTCCCAGGGAGCTTCCTGACGCACCTCCACCCTCGGCCTGTCTGCCCAGAGAGGAGAACCAGGCCTTGGGTGATGGGGGCTTGAGCCCTGCCCCCCACTTCTGGTGAGAACGGAGGAGAGGCAGTGGCGTGTGGCTTCTGTGTGTGTCTGTGTGCGTATATGGGGCCTGACGTCAAGGGGAGACGGGGAAGGGCCCACGTGATAAACTCAGTGCCCCTCAGACACCGCTTCCTCCAGTGTCCTGAGGACTTGGGTGTTTCAGGGCTGGATGTGCCTGGCGGGGGGAATGTGGGTCTCCAGAAACGGGCCGAGACCTGCTGCAGGATGGCAGAGAACATTCCATAGCGCGCCTCATGCAGGTGGGGAAGCGCCGTCCGGGCCTTTGGCCTGGGCCACATCAGCCAGCCCCAGGAGCCTGCACCCTGCCTGACGGCCACGGGGACCCTATGGTGTGTTGGCCGGGCCGTGACTAGGGAGGTCCTGGAGGACAGCAGAGGCAGCCCTGCAGTTGGGGTGAAAAGGATGGGAAGTGGGGCACCCAGAGCCCCTCTTTTGGGGAGGGGTTGGGGCTACCCCCTGCTCTCCCCCGGTCCTGCTGGGCGGCTCTCCCTCTGTTCCAAGGCCCCCCGGCTCAGCCCACCTCAGCACTTCCTGCCCCTGGCTGCACCTGTCGCCACCCCTGAGCCCGGGGTTTAGTGGGTGATGGAGTCGGGGTGGGGTTGGGGGAGGGGAGCTGTGGGAGCCCCCAGGCGAGTCCCCGTGTGGCTGGTGACTTCTCTCCCGCGCTGAACCTGGGGGAGCTGGGGGCACCAGGTCCCAGCCCCCCACCGCGCCAGACCTTCTCATGAGAGCCCCTGCCCACCCCGGGCATTGCGGGTCTTCTTCCCCAGGTCACCTGGACACCCACCGGACTCCCTGAACTCCAGGCCAGGCCCCCTTCCTCTGCCCACGCTGGGCGCCTTCCACAACTCCCTCTCCTCTGGCTAATTAACGCGACTCAGGGCTAACGGATAAACTCAGGCCCCCTGGACGCAGTGCGCTGGAGGATTTCCATTTTGGAAAACAAGGAGATGCAAATCCTCACCCAAAGCCGGCCTTCTCCGCAGCCCATTCCCAGGCAGGTGGGCGGCGGGGAAGGTGAGCATCAGTCCCTTGGGTCTGGCGAGAACTTGCCTGCACGACAGTGGGAGTGAGAGATGGGGAGCCCCCCGTCCAGGGGTGCAGCTGCCCTGCCCCTGGGGCTGCCCCCACCAGGGTGGAGCAGGGACATGGGCCCCTCCTCCTGGGGGTCCCGCAGGGAGGGCATGGGAGAGCCAGGCGCCGAGATGGTGTGAGAGAGCAGCTGGGGCCCAGGTGGCCTGCAGGAGCCGCTCACCTGTCCTGAGCCCCGCCCACCACCTGCGGGCAGGATTGCTGGCTGTGGGAAACGAGCCGCGGCTGTGAATGGCTGAGGCAGCCTCATGTCCACTGTGTCCCCACGGCCCCGTGGCTGCTTCCTGTGCCTGGCTTGGTGTCACATCCCTTGAGCTCGGCTTGGACCAGAGGCCACACGGGAGGGGCTCTGCCATCCCGAGAGGCCCACAGGACAGCGAGTGCTGGGGCCAAGGCTCCACAGGGCAAGCCATGACAGGAGAGGGTGCATCTGGGCCTCCCCGCCTGGGGGCCAGTCCCGTGGAAGCCCTCGTGCACAGCCCATGTGCCCGGGGGTGACGGCTGCTGAGGGCGCTGCGCCCGTGGCCTCGCGGCTTCTCCTGCCTCAGTTCCCTCCGGGCTGTCGCTGCCCTGGGCTTGCACTTCTGGATTTAAGCTGCTTAATCTTCGATCTGGACTCTGCATTCTAGAGCAGCGCTTCCCCGACATGACTGGCCATCACCTGAGAATGAGGTTCTGGCCCGGCAGGTGGAGGCTGCGCCCTGCTCTGTAAGCAGCTCCAGGGAGGACGCCGCAGTGGACGGCACCTTAGCAGTGAGGAGGCTCGTCTGAGTCGGGTCTGCTGCATCAGGGCTGCAGGGGGTCCTCCCTGGTCCCAGCCCCCAGTCATCCTGGGCCTGCTTTCTGACCGTGCAGCTGGGAAGAGGATGAGGGGCATCTACAGGGACAGCCTGGGGTAGGGGGCACTGTGGAAGCCTGGGGCTCACACGCAGCCTGCCGTGGGGCCCGGATGCCCTCTGCCATCAATGATCCTCAGGTGGGGTGGGGGGGCAGGGCAGGGAGGATGCTGGGGACCCTGGAGTCCTGGGCTGACCAGGCTCCTGACTCTGTCCCCACAAGCCCAGCTCTGCCAATGCATCCACTCCGAGCCGGGAGACAGGTCCTGTTGCCAGCCCCGCTTTACAGACACCAACTGAGGTTTGCAGGGGACAAGGAACTTTCTAGGTCACGTCTGACTGCTGAGAGGCAGGGGGCCCTAGAACTTTGGTCTGAGCCCCTGTCCACTCCTGGTCACTTTTCCCTGTTCCTCGGGGCATCGTGGGCCTGTGCTGCCCTGGGGGGCCCAGCTCATTCAGGCTGGGTCTTTTCTCCTCTGAACTTGGGCGGCTGGATGGCCGTTGCCCTGGGCTGGGGGAGAAATCCCCGTGGCCCCTGCCAGTGGGGGTGACGGGTGAGGTCCCGACTGCGGGGAGGGAATGGGCCCGGGTCCCCCGAAGCTGCCAGCTGGGAAAGCCCCAGCTGAGAAAGGGCGGGGGGCTTCACCCAGAAACTCCTCTGCCTGCTCGCCGATCCCTGAAGGGCTCCCCAGAGGGAAGCTGCCGGAAGGAATGGTTTCTTGTGGCTTCTGAGACCCGGGAGGACACAGCCACACTGCCGCCTACACGTACCCTGCCCGCACACCTTGCCTGCTGTGGCTTCCCCTCCCCCCGCCAGCCCCTCCCACGAGCTCTGTGCCTAGTGAGTGGGGCTGGGGGAGGGGAGCAGGGCCCCTTAGCCAGCGACGACACCGGGGGCTCCTTATCTGCGGCCTTCATCACCCAGGAGACTGCAGGCGGTCAGACGCTGAGTCAGTCTGAGCCACTGGCCCTTGTTGGGGGAGAACTGGGGGCCGGGGTGCTCGCAGTGAGGACGTGAGGGGAGAGCCGGGTCCCTGCCTTCGGGGCCAGCAGGTCTGGGCACATCTTGGAGCTCTGGGCTTCTTGCCTCAGTTTCTGAATCTGTCAAGTGGGACGCTGACACTGACCTCGTGGGGCCTGCTGGACGTGGGTGGCCCAGCGTCCTCTGAGGAGGAAGAAGGGCTGCTCTCAGGCCTACAGGGTCCCCACTTCCTTCCTGTCCCAGGCTTGGGCCACTCACACTCTGCCGTCCTGCCCCTCACCGCAGACTCCTGCCCCAGGACCTTGGCACACTCCGCCCCTCTGGCTGGAGGGCCCTTGTGCATGGCTCCCTCCCTCCCGGCCCTGAGCCCCGCTGCTGGACAGCCTTGGCCGAACACCCCATCTAGACAGCACCTTTCCCACCCCCTCACAGCATCCCGTGCTCTGACAGCCCGGAGCCCCCCTGTAGAACCTGAGCCCCACGAGCACAGCGGTGGGTCTGTCTCATTCACTGCTGCTCCTCCAGGGCCTCAGGCAGAGCCTGGCACCGCAGAGGTGCTCCATAAATGCTGGGAACGAATGACGGAAAGAAAAAAATGAATGAATGAATGGGGTGATGGTCAGAGGTGGAGGGGTGGTAGGATCAGAAGCTGAGTGAGTCCTGGAAATTCCCATGGCAAGGTCAGCCCCACAAGCCTCCCTTCCCCTCAGTGTGTTAAACTTTCCCCAATTCCACGGTTCTCAGCCCCGGCTGGTCCTCAATACTTGGGGAGCTTTTAAGACTACTGATCCCGGGCCACCGCCCCGCTTCCCCGTTAGGACATAGTCTGGGCGGCCTCCACAGGTACGTCGTAAAAATCCTCAGGCGATTCTACGTGCAGGCGGGGTCAAGGACCCTGGTTTGGCTTTATCTCAATCCTCGACCAATTAGAGAGGCATTTAGGTTAATCGGCAGGTCTGGCAGGTCCCATCAGCCATTCACTCTTGAGTCTGAATTAGTGGAGGAGACTGCTGCTTTTTCCGAACACTGTGCTGGGTTAGGCAGGTGAGGGAGAGGAATGTTTCCTGGGTAGGAGAGAGAAAAGAAGAAGGTAGTGTTGGGACTACCAGGAAAGTCCCTGGGGGGGCACGTTTGGGTCGGGGAGGGTGATTTGAGGACCTGGAGGTGAGATGGAAACGGGGCAACATTTAGGACCTGGAAGGGAGGGTGCTCCTGCTTTCTGGGTGTTTCTCAGGGCCGGACTTAGGATGGGGCCCCCTCCCCAAGGGCAGAACAGGTTTTCCTGCTCAGTCTGGTGAACCTGGGGGCTCCGGACCGAGGCTGACGACCCCGTGATGACAGTCGGGTTGGTGGCAGGGCCTGGTTGGCTTCTTGTTACGCTCTGACCCCTGGGACCACGGGAATCCGCACTTGCGGCTCTCGGTCTACAGTGTCCTCCCCACCGGTGGCTTGACCTTCCCAGTGACCTGTAGCTTTGGGTGTCCAGGCAGATCCCTGCATTGGCAGAGATTTCTGACTCTGAGGCGGCCCCGAAACTGCTGGGTGCAGCTGCGTTCTAACAAAGCCTCCAGGTGACTCCGTGCCCGCTGGTCTCGCAACTGTGCCCGAGAGATGGGGTTACCCTATCGCAGAAGGGGAAGATGGGGGTTGAAAGATGGCTCACCCCCACAGCCCACGGTCCCCGAGTGCTCAGAGACACTGCTTATGCCCAGACCCTCCTGGTCACGCCACAACTGCTGCCCAGGTAAATCTCCCCGTGTGGCCCCAGGGAACAGATGACCCACACCCCCACCTCAGTGCCTTGGGAGTCTGTGGACCACATCCCTTAGAAGCCGGTGACCTTGAGCAAGCTGCAAGGTCACTGTCAGCAGGCAGCCGGAGCTGAGACCTACGGGAGCTTAGAAGGAGCCTGTGCAGGAGCGAACAGACACTAGATCTGCACCTCGAAAGGGGAAGAGTGACAACCTTAAATTGAGTCTGAAAGTGACAAATCAAAGGCGGTGACTTTAATGCATTTCACCATTTTAAAGTTCAGTAAAATGTTATTTAATTAGGGTGTCCCCTATCTTCATGTTAACGGCCCTGGCAGTTGGCACACGACTTCTGCATGCAGGGCCCTCTACTGTACTGCTGGGGTGGGTCAGCCTGGGTGCAGGGGGGTCCTGAGCCCTGCTCGCTGGGGAGAAAGCAGTGTGGCTGGGGGCCCAGTGCCTGGCCTGGGTATCAGAAATCTTGGCTGCCGGGCAAAGCCACTGAAGTGGATTCCAGCATGGTGGGGTTGAGGATTCTGCTGTGGGGACCCAGCCTATTCCACATGCTGAGCGGGGGTGTCCGGGTTTTGGCCAAGTAGTCTGGCCTCTCTGGGCCTCAGTCTCTTCATCTGACCAATGGGAATCCCAAAGCAGTCGTGGGGTTTGGGGGATCAGACAGAACTCGGCAGGTCAGTGGTGCTGGGTTAGCCCTGGGGGATTCCTGGGGCCAGGAAGGGAGGGGCACAGACCTGCAGGGCGGTGTGGACACAGGGTAGGAACTTCTGGGGAGCAGGCTTGGTTCCCCTGGGCTCACCTATGTCCTCACCTTTCACAGTGAAGGAGCTGGCAGAGCTTCCATGGCCGTTCCTCTGCTTTCTCTTGTCCCAGGACGCCCGCGTCTCTGCAGTGTAGACACATATAACCCACACCCGAGGGGGCAGTGCTGGGGGCTGACACCACTCCTGGAAACTCAGTCCCCTAGCCACGCCTGTCCTCGGTCTCCTGTGGGCTCAGGCCAGGTGAGGTCTGTTGGCCTGTAGACACAGGCACGCGTGCCCACTACACATGTGCACGTGTGTGGAAACCAAAGGGGGGAGTCATCCGGTGCTGCCAACTGAGCTCTGGCCACCAAGATCCATGCCGATTGCTGCTTGGCTAAGTTGTCAGAGACCCACATTTGGTTCAACAAAACAGAGGCTGGAAGAGTCTCAGGAAGAGTCTCAGGCCACCCACATTGTCACATTTAGTAGGGAGAGGCAGTGCCACACCTTCATGCCCACTGAGGTGCAGTCCATGGGGCCTGGGATCCTGAGTGTGTGTGCATATGTGTGTATGCGTGTGCACGCATGCATTTGTGCCATGTGCCCACATGCATTTTTGTACCACCTGCATGCACACGTATGTGCATGTGTGTGTGTGTGTGTGCGTGTGCACACACCTATGCATGTGTAGACGTGTGTGCATGCATCCCCTGGGTAGAAATGCCGTAGTTCCACGACAGTGACCAAGACCCCCTTTGGAACTCTGTGCTCAGAGCGGCTGCAGCCTGGTGTTCATGGGGTCATCCATGGCTTGTGGGTCCCCCCTGAAGCCAAGCCCGTGTTTCTGAGTGTGTGGTGAGCCTGTGTGTAGGAGGCCGTGTGCTCAGCACACACAGGGCTTGGTCAGCTAGGGGATGTGTGCCTTGGTCACCAACACAGTTCATGCTGTGAATAGCGTGTTCTGCCCAAGGCAGGATACTGGATTCGTTCACTTATTCACCTATTCATTGGCTCACCAGTGATTTATTGAGCATTTACTGCATTCTGGGCTGGCCTGGTGTGGGGAGGCAGGTCCTTGTCCTTGGAAAATGCTCTACTAGGAAGGGAAGGAGGTGGGGGAGGCAGGAGGCAGCTACCATGGGAACTGATGGAAAGATACAGCTACCATGGGAACTGATGGAAAGATACAGCTACCATGGGAACTGATGCCTTAACCGGAGCTGGGGAGGAGGGAGACATGTGCCCTCCAGCACCTTTTCCTGCAGCAGTCAGGAGAGACTGCTTGTGCTGCATAACAAACATGCCCCAAATCTCAGGGCCTCAGAGCAGCCTTGCCTCTGACACGGGGGCCGAGGGTTTAGTTCTGGTTGTTGCTGTCTGACCTCACAGTGTGGCATTATGTCCATCCCTTCAATTTCAGCACCTCTTCCTGAGAAATGGACTCTGTCCCCTGGTGTGAGGTGGGCCATGAGTGAAGAAGAGGGAAGTGGGGCTTGTGGTCTCCTGCCCCAGTCTGGCACTGTGCAAGGCCAGCCCCGAGTCAAGGGGAAGGGGGCTAGCCTGCGTCTCTTGGTGGAGGAGCTGCAGGGTCCCGCTGCAGAGCATGGATGCAGGAAGGCCTGGGACACTGGGGCCACAGTCTACCCACCCCAGGGCCCTTTACACCCTCCTTGCAGGGGGGTGGGCCCTTATCCCCTCCCCTCCTTCAGTTTTGCAGCTGAGCTGGGAGCCCAGCCAGGGAAAGCGCTTCTCTCTGCCCCAGGGGTACCGTGACTCAACTTTGAGCCTCTTGTCAGGGCTTTCCAGGCTCTCCCTGCCCTCCCCTCGCCCTATGCTTGTTACCACACAGGAGAGCCCTGCGTCTGGGAGGGGCAGGGTGGGGTTTCCTTCCCGAGTCACCTGTGGGTGGAGGGAGCCGCTGCTGCTAGGGCTCTGGTGGGCTTGGCTCTGAAGTCTGCAGCCAAGCCCACCTCCGCTCTGCTCTGTGTGTCACCACTGGCCAAGGGCCTGGGTTCTCTTCACGGTGATCTGTCTGTGCTTGTGACACGTGTAGACCGCCAGGCGTGGGGGAGGGAGGGCACTGCCGGACACACGGGCTGGAGTGGGGAGCCCTGGTCCAGAAGGAGTCTGCCTGAGCTTGACCCCCAGCCCCTGCGTGGGGCCTTTGGTACCTCTGGGGACCCTCGAGGTAGGCCCCAGGGGGCAGTTTTCCCAGGGACCAGGTTCTCGGGCCAAGGCCTCTCCTTCTGGGCCCTGCCCTGACTCCAGGCTGAGGGCACGTGTTGGAGGAAAGGGGCGACGGCCCTCCTGGTCCCTTGCCTCTGGGTAGAGCCCTGGGGACACAGGGCTGATTGGAGAGCATCCAACCTCCCCTCCCCCAGACTGGCTCAGACACCTGCACTCGCTCTCGTGTGGGAGACGCCCAGGAGAGGTCCGGAAAGGCGATGAGGGGGCAGCTCCTGGGTGCCCAGCGGTGGGGGCCTGGGGGCTAGAGCTTGCTGCTGGGGTGAGGGCAGGACCCTCGGTTTCTGGAACTGGCTGGCTCCTTTGCTTTTGAAATGGGTTGAGTGTGGGAGGACCTCAGCGTCGGGGGTGGGAGAGACCTTCTGTTCTGCAGGACACCCCGTCACCCAGACCACCCAGCCCCGCCCCTGTCGGGGCAGCGTGAGCTCCCCACAGAACCGTCCCCCCAACCCCGGGTCTCACCAGCTGGGCCCCCCAGGACCGACAGGATGCCCAGGAGGCGTGGGGGGGCGTGGCTTTCCAGGTGTCAGGACCCCTGCCGGGAGAGCTGAGCCAGAGGGCTCTGCCCCTGAGCTTCCATCCCCACAGCATGGAGCGGGGGCCTGCTGGGCCAGAACCCTCTGAAGCCTCCCTGACTTTTTCAGATGAAAAGAACTGACAAGGAAAAGAAAAAGGGAACAGGGAGCTGGGGAAACCAGCTGCGAGGCAGGAGGTGAGAGCGGCTTGCTCCATCTTGGCAGCTTTGAGCTCAGCCCGGTCCCAAGGATGCTGAACAGCCCAGGAGACGATGCAGGTTCTGAGGTGAAGCCTTTGAAAGCTGAGCATGTGTTGTTTAAGGGCACAGACTTGCTCCTAGTAGATAAATAAGGCCCGGGGATCTAACCCACAGCACTGTGATTATAGTCAACAGTGCTGTGTTATGAACTTCAAAGGTGCTGAGAGACTACATCTTAATTGTTCTCACTGCAAAAAAAAAAAAAAAAAAGATAATTATGTGAAGGGCTAGAGATGTTACCTAATTATGGTGGCAACCATATTGCTCCATATAAACGTATCACATCAACAGGCCAGTACACCTTAAACGTACACAATGTTATATGACGATTATACATTAATTAAAAAAAAAAAGCAGGGTGCACCTTGGAATGGGGTTGGGACAGGGGTGGGCGGCATGGCTCTCTGGCTAAAACGTTTCCATGGGGGCTGGCAGGTGAAGGACCAGGAGAACCTAAGGATGCGGTTTCCTTGCAGAGAAGTCTGGAAGGCCCAGGGCACTGGGGCAGCACTGAGAGGGGGCCGCCTTGCTACCACCCACGCTTTCCCCAGGCGCCCCGCCGGTCTACTCCTCTTTGGATCCTAAAGGAAATATCCTGGCTTCTTTCCATCCCGCTGAGCAGGGGCAGTGGTACGAGCATGCGCTTTGGGGTGCCCAGGCCTGGGTTCCATGGTTGTTAGCTATGGGACTTGGGCAGGTTGTTGAAGCTCTCTAAGTCTCAGTTTCTTTTTCTGCAGAATGACACTAATAATGTCTATCTCAGATAATTGTTTTAAATATTAAAAGAAGATGCATTGATAAGACACTTAAGTTAAGGTTTAATTTAAGGTTAAGTTCTCAGTGAATTGAAACAACATGATCACCACTATCACCACAATCATCATCATCTCCACAATTATTATCCTCCTCATCACCACCACCATCACCTTCAATCACCATCATCACTACCATCTCCATCATCACCATCATCACCATCACCTTTACCACCACCACCATCATCACCATCACCATCATCATCATCATCACCACCATCACCTTCAATCATCATCACCACTACCATCTCCATCATCACCATCACCTTTACCACCATCATCATCACCATCACGATCATCACCATCATCACCATCACCATCACCATCACCATCATCACCACCATTACCTTCAATCATCAGCATCACCACCATCACCATCACCATCATCACTACCGTCTCCATCATCACCATCATCACCATCACCTTTAACACCATCATCATCATCACCATCATCACCACCATCACGATCATCACCATCATCACCACCATCACGATCATCACCATCATCACCACCATTACCTTCAATCATCAGCATCACCACCATCACCATCACCATCATCACTACCGTCTCCACCATCACCATCATCACCATCACCTTTACCACCATCACCATCATCACCATCATCACCACCATCACGATCATCACCATCATCATCATTATCACCATCATCATCACCATCATAATCATCACCACCACCATCACCACCATCATCGCTATCACCATCATCGCTATCACCATCACCTTGACCACCACCACCATCATCACCATCACCATCATCATCATCATCACCACCATCACCTTCAATCATCATCACCACTACCATCACCATCACCATCATCACTACCGTCTCCATCATCACCATCATCACCATCACCTTTACCACCATCATCACCACCATCACGATCATCACCACCATCACCACCATCATCGCTATCACCATCATCGCTATCACCATCACCTTTACCACCACCACCATCATCACCGTCACCTCTACCACCACCATCATCACCACCATGGCCATCACTGCTGGGTCAGTCTGCCCGAACGCTTAGTACTCCTCTGGTGGTCTAGGGCCCTGGGCCCTAGGGTGCAAAAAAGAGAGTGTGAGAGGGGGTGGGACCAAAGACTGGCCTCTACAAAATCTGACCACAGATTGCTCATGCGGTGTGGAGTGTGGAGGGTGGAGATGAGGAAGGAGGAGGTGGTGGTAGGATTAGCATGAGAGTGGATTCTGAATTCCTTCCCCCAGCAGGGATGTATGGTGGGCCTTCTGAAAGTTCAGGTGCTACATACAGCATGCTGGGCAGGCCCATCAGGATCAGGCTCCCTGACGTGGAACAGGGAGTCAGGAGGGTCCGGGGCCCTGGGCTGCCCAGGGGTGAGGCTGATGGGAAAGAGGATTAAGCGGCCTTTGTGATGAAGTTCTCAGTTCAGAGGGTGTCAGACTCAGAGCACCGTGAACTGGCTGTGTGTGTGTCTGTGTGTGTGGTGTGTATAGATGTGTGTGTGTTTATATGTGAATGTGTATCTCGGTGTGTGTATGTGTGCATCTGTGTGTGGTGTGTGTGTATGTATATATGTGGCGTGTATTAGGTGTATGTGTGTATATGTGTGAGTGTGTATCTGTGTGTGTGGTGTGTGTATACCTGTGTGTGTGTGTGTGTGTGGTGTATATAGATGTGTGTGTGTTTATGTGTGAATGTGCATCTCAGTGTGTGTATCTGTATGTGGGGTGCGTGTGTGTGTGTATCTGTATGTGGGGTGCGTGTGTGTGTGTGTGTGTGGTGTGTATAGATGTGTGTGTGTTTATATGTGAATGTGTATCTCGGTGTGTGTATGTGTACATCTGTGTGTGGTGTGTGTGTATGTATATATGTGGCGTGTATTAGGTGTATGTGTGTATATGTGTGAGTGTGTATCTGTGTGTGTGGTGTGTGTATACCTGTGTGTGTGTGTGTGTGGTGTATATAGATGTGTGTGTGTTTATGTGTGAATGTGCATCTCAGCGTGTGTATCTGTATGTGGGGTGTGTGTATGTGTGTATATGTATGTGGGGTGCGTGTGTGTGTGTGTGTGTGTGTGGTGTGTCTCAGGGGCGCGTGTCAGGTTAAGCCACAGAGCCAGGTGGGAGGGGTTATGACAAGGGCGGGGTAGTGGGTGGAGGAAGCAGGCCGAGGGGCGTGGCCGGGTTGGGGCCATGCGTCCTCCGGGAGGAAGGCTGGCCCGGGGCCCTGTGGGCAGAGCCGGGGCTAGGGCAGCGCTTGCTGCTCGGCAGCGTCCCAGGGAAATTCCGACCCGGAGACACAGGGACAGCCAGGCCGGGCGGGGCCCACACCCGGGAGCTGGGTGATGACGTCCATGGGGGTGGACACTGGGGTGGGGGCCGCCTCGTGCTCCACGCAGGTGCCAGCGTTCGGCAGCCTCCCCTCCCCGCGGCCAAGCCGCCTGCACCGCCTGAGGCTGCGTCTCTGCGTCAGCTCAGCCAGACTCTGCGCTTCCCCACACCGAGGTTAGGACTGGCTCTGCACCTTAGGTGGGGTGTGTGTGTGTGTGTCCACTAACGTGTGAGCGTGGCCATGAGCATGTGATTGTGCGTTGGTGTGCAAGTGTGTATGAATGTGAGGGCATGTGTGTGAGTGTGTGCACCTGTCCACGAGCACGTGACTGTGTGTGAGTGCGTGTGTGTCCCTGCACCTGGGAGCGGGCTGCAGAATAGGAAGTGGGCACCAGTCTGGAGCCCAGGCACTTGGTCTTTGCAGGGAAAACACCACGTCTGTGGGTGCTCAGGTGGCAAATATCCAACATTATCTAAACACCCAGCTTCCGGAGCCGCCTGGGAAGGTTTCTGGGGGCCTACCTGCAGTGTTCCTTCCCTTCTAGGGCACAGCTGGGGGTCGGCCTCCCGTCTCGATGGAGCAGCTGGTCCCCCCTGGGCTGGTCCCCGGTCTCTGGGAGAGCCGGCTTTGCCCTGCTGCGGGTCATTTCCACATGCAGGTTGGTAGGAGGTGAGGACTCCTTCCAGGGCACCTTGGTGGGAACGTGGCTGTCTTCTCTGGCAGGTGGAGCCGCAGGGGGGCGCGGGGGCCCTGGGATGGGTGGGCCGTGGTGGACAGGCTCCGTGCGGCTGGGTTCCGTGGCTCTGGCTGCGGGCTGAGCAACCCTCGCGGAGGTTAAATGCGGAGTAGCACTGAGCGCGGTCTGTGGCTGTCCCGCCGGACAACCTGCAGGTAGAGCAGTGACCCTGGGGCCCCCGCGGCATCTCAGCATACGCCCTACCATGACTTCGTGGCCAGCGGTGGCATCCAAGGACGTGGAGGGCAGAGGGTGTCCCTCGCACACTCGTAGTTCCTCAGGGGTCCTTGGCGCCCAGTGTCCACCCAGTGGAGGTGATGGTGGGAACCACCATGGAGTGCATGTCTTGGGTATGGATGGCCTAGCTGCACGATCCGTGCCAACTTCAGACAGGCAGAGGCCCTTTAAGTGAATTCCTGTGCATCCCGCCGCGGGACCTGGCGGATGGCTCAGGTCGCCTGCTGGAATGGCACCTGCTCTAAATTGTGATCCGGCTAAATTAGATAGAAAAACATGCAAATACAGTTGGAGCTTTTTGGCAAATTAGCATGCCACGGGCGGAGGTGAGGATTGCTCTGGAAGGGAATAGCTTGCCCCGTTAGACTAATTATCCAGGCAGTCAAATTAAGACAGCGGGCTCTTCATGAGAGCATTTTTAAAGGGGGAATTATTTCAGCTACATCTTCTAGTTTTCCAAGGTTGCCTAAAAAGGCCAAGAAAAGATATTCCCCTGCTGGCTTCTTCCCCCATTGTATGGGTAAAACTGGGAAAGCTTTTTCATACTAAGAGTCTGGAGATTTTCCTTGGTCAGCCTTTGATCACAGGATATAGAATCCCAATATGTTTTACTGGGTGGGTTATTTTGGCTACGCTTGCTGAAGATGGAGCAGTCAGGGCCCTGAATCTGAGGTCATCTGTGTGTAGGAAGCAATTGTCGGGCTCCGTTTGTGTGTGATGCCATGATGTCTTAAATACCGCAGTTACACAGAGAGGGTGTTAGATGTTAGCTGTCCGAGGGTGAACACCCAGGGTGGGGGTCACGTCAGCAAAGAAGACCAGTGGTAACATGATACCAGGCCCTCACGTGGAGCGGGGCCATGTGTGGTTGGCACCCAATTCCTCACCTGGGTACCATAACTTAGCACGAGGTCAAGGCCAAAGGCATGTCTGGGGTGCCCAGTGGGGTTGATGGACACGGCACTGTCATTTGAGCTGGGCTGAGGAGACATCCCACATTACTCCAGCTCTCTCTGACCCCATCCTTCCTCTGGAGGCCCCTAGCACTCCCACCCCATCACTAATGGGGCCCTTTTGTTTTTAGTGCATTTTCGTAACTCCCCACCCGAGGAAAGGACTGTGTTTTACGCCTTCCTGTGATTTGCCTCCCCTTTTCCCTCCTGCCCTCAAGGTCACTGCACACGCAGTGCTGGGGGGCTGAGCTCGCCTTGTTCATCCAGGGTGGGTCCCCAGGTGAGGCGTCCGCTGCTCTCTCTCAACGGCTGAGAGTGGCAGGAAGGCATCCTGGGCCTCTGCCCATCGCGGGAGACACAGGGGTGGGAGGGCTGGCTGGCCCGTGGGCAGGATCCCTAAGATGGCATCACCGTTTGTCCTCTGGATCTCAGAACTCAGCTAAGCTCTGCGGCTCACCCTTGTTTCTGGACAAGCTAACAAGCAGCCTTTCCCTGAGTCCCCGAGGGTGCACACCTGTGGCTGGCGGAGCTGCCAGAGCAGCTGCCTTTGTGTAGACGGAGGCATCGGGTGACGACGTCCCCGTGGCTGGCCTGCACCTGCGTGCCCCTGCCGCAAGCAAGGCTGTGGGGTTGGCCACGTTAACGATCTCGCTCGTGGATGCTTGGACTGAATCCAACATTTTTTCCCTGGGATGGAATTTGGAGGTGGAAAAAAATCACATAAAGATTAATGTAGCTAATTATCAAGTATACACGGAACAATCCCCATCACGTGCTATGTGGACGGTCCTGCAGCAGGTAAGTCGAGGTTAAAACAACAACAACAGCAACGAAAACATCACACGACGCAGAACTGCTGTGATGTGCATCCTGTGTTTAGGAGCTTGGGGTTTCAAGTTGTCCTCCAAGGTGACTGCCATGGTTGGAGAGACCCACTGTGCCACCTGTAGAGCTGCAGTAGAAAAATGGGACCCTGGGACCCTGGGGGAGATTGGACCCAAAGCACCTCAAATCCTGGATGAGGAGAGATGAGAACCCCCACTTTGAAGCTGTAGGAGCATCTTCTTGCAGAGCAGACTCACATTTGCATTTGGGGGGGACTACCTGCTTGCTCTCGTCCCTGGTGGTTGTGCACATGTAGCCAGGAGCCATGTCTTACTCTTGGAAGATGTGAAGCTTTCCCCAGTGGAGGCAGGGGCTATGTTTTAGCAGGTCTGTGTCTCCTTTACATAAAGTGTCTCTTTCCTCATTCATCACTTCCTGGGAGACCTGCTGGTCCTTTCCAAGCACCGGGCGTTGAGAAGGAAGCAATGAGGAGCTGGAAGAAAAGACGTGGGGAAGCCGCCCCCCTGTCTTGAGGCCCGACGGTACCAGCACTGCCCCAAGGTCACCGAATCCACTTCAGCTCTGACGAGTGCCACGTGGCACCGCTTCAGGTTAAACAAACTTGACCGCGGACTCCCAGCTCCCAGAGAAGGTCTTGTTTCCCCTATCTTCCTGCTGATTATAAACTCTGGACAAAATAGAAGCAGCAAGTGCTTGAAGGCCTTGGAAAGTGGCATAAAGCAAGAGAAAAGCCCTAGAGGACTATGAGCTGGTAAAGAGGGCCCCTTCCAGGCCCCCGAGTGGACGCACCTCAAGCCGAAGTTGGCAGTCCTGTCGGGCTGAGAGGTCTGAAGCTAGAATTCGGGGCTGCCAGAATATCTGGATATTTAGGGAGAAATCTCAGAAAAGCCACACGGAGCAGATGCCCCTACACCTGGCACAATCTCCCCTCAAATATCTGGCCGGCCCTGAAGTGAGCGTGGGTGAACAGGACTCCAGAAAGCCCAGGAGAAAGTGGTGGCTGGACAGTGGAGAAAGCAGAGTGTCCAGCTGGCGCTGGGAAGACTGGTTTGGGGTCACGTCCACCAGGTTAGAGGAACATAGCAAACACCTTGGGCTTTTCACCAGAACCCCTGACATGGAGTGAAATCTTCCATGTGCGGAAATAAAATGATTATTAATTATACTGATTCTGGACGGTGGGAGGGAGAGACGTGCCCTCACTGGTGTGGCGGGCTGACCACCTGGTGCAGAGGGAGGTGGAGGCCCTCCTGGACGCAGGAGCAGCGCGCTTAGGTCAGGAGCCTGTGCTGAGGTTCCCTCTGGGTACCCACGCCTTCCTTCTGTGAGTCCCTGTTGCATGTTCTAGATGCCTCCCTGCCTCCCCCGTCCCTGGGGCCTCTGAGGGAGGGCTCCATGTCTCGGGGAGGACCCAGTCATCAGCAGACCGCTGAGCTGCAGGACGAGGTGCACGGGGTGCCCTCGCCCTTGGAAGAGCGTGTTCAGAGGCCACATTGCTCCCTCCGTCTCCTGCATCATCACATGGACCGGGCTTGTGGCAGACACCTGACCACCGGTGTGAGGACAAAGGCTACACATGGAAGAGGGTAGAGCTGAGGTGCCTCAGAGGAGCAGCACCTCCTTTCTCCCCCTGGATCCCCATCCGGCGGGGGCCAGTGGGGCTGATTTTCTGTTCTTCGAAGCTGAACGCTTCCCACCTGGCACATGGCGTGGAAGTGAAGTAGTGATTTCATCACTCCATGGTAGGTGCATTTAGGTGCTTGTGACCTTGGGCCTGACCGTGAGTTTATGGAGGATTGCCCACTGTGAAGTCCAGTCACTGTGATGAAATAATGAAATTGGATCGGCCACGTGGCCGGTCACTGGCTTGACCTCAGAGCCCTCTGCTGAACCCTGGAGGTGCCGCGGCAAGGCTCAGGGACGCTCGGTGTGGACGAGGCACAGGGAAGGGTCAGGGGCCTGACGTACCCTGGCTCCAGGTGCTGGACAGGCCAGGCCTTGAAGAGGCCACGGCAGGTGTCACTGTCACCATCCACACTTTGAGAATGTGCTCCCAGAGCCCAAGATGACTGGGCCAGGGAAGAGCTGGGGTTCACCTTGGAGCTTCCTAGCATTCCTTAAAAAAGAAACAGGGCTTCTCTGGTGGCTCAGTGGTTAAGAATCCGCCTGCCCATGCAGGGGACATGGGCTCAAGCCCTGGTCCGGGAAGATCCCACCTGCCATGGAGCAACTAAGCCCATGTGCCACAACTACTGAAGCCCATGTGCCTAGAGCCTGTGCTCCACAACAAGAGAAGCCACCACAATGAGAAGCCCACGCACCGCAACGAAGAGTGGCCCCCGCTCTCAGCAACTAGAGAAAGTCCCCACGCAGCAACAAAGACCCAACGCAGCCAAAAAAAAAAAAAAAAAAAAAGAAACAGAACAGAGTGGAGTGGAAATGGCATAGTTTCATCACCCTTTCATCTCAGGGCTGCTCCCCGCTCACATGTGCTCTAGCCATGTGTCCCTCCCCCTCCTCTTCCCCTCCCTGCTGCAGAAACGTTAGCCAGAGGGGCCCGTCCCAACCTCTCTGCTAATGGCACTAATTAGCCAACTCGCTTCCATCCCGGTGGGCAGCTTGGCAGTTGGAGCCTTTCAGTGTGCCAGAACTTGCTCCTCGCCCGTCCAGGTCTGGGAGGACTGCATGTCTCAAAGAGGGCACGTGCCGACCTCCCTTGGCAAGCCCATAACGCTTCTCCACTTTTGCCAAAAATGTAGCAAAATCCAGCTCAGTTTCTTGAGCTCTTCTGGAACTCAGAAAAGAAACATAAAGATTCCATATTTTTTCCCTAAACTTTCTGTCCTCATTTTCTTCCGATACTTTTGTCTATTTCTGCACTAAAACCACAGTGCTTTAGCTATTCTACTTCGATAGTATCAGTAGTATTAGCAGATTTAGTTATTCTACATCGACAAATACAAGTGCTCCCCCAACACTGTTTTCTTTCAAATGTTTTTGTGATTTAAAACGATTTTATATTTTCATTGTGAAATAGAGAGTACATACAGCGGAGTATGTACAATACGTATGTGCCTTTTAAAGACCGTGTGGCCTCTTCCCAGATGAAGACATAGGGCATTCCCCAGAGCCTTTGAAGCTGCCTGGGTGTCCTCTGTGGTCACAGCTCATCTCTCCATCCATCCGTCCATCCATCCATCCAGCCATCCGTCCATCCGTCCGTCCATCCGTCCATCCATCCATCCAACCATCCATCGATCCATCCATCCATCCGTCCGTCCATCCGTCCATCGATCCGTCCATCCATCCGTCCGTCCATCCATCCATCCGTCCGTCCGTCCGTCCATCCATCTGTCCGTCCGTCCGTCCATCCATCCATCCATCCATCCATCCACCCATCCACCCATCCATCCATCCATCCATCCGTGTATTCGGCACATCTCTGAGCCCTTGCCATGTGCCAGGCATCGTTCTGCCTGTCTGGGATACACAGTGAATAGGATGTGAAAACCCTGCCCCACAGCCCGATGTGGTCCCTCAGGTAAAAGGCCTTTTGATGGTCGTGGTTTCACTGTCCTTCAGAGTCTGTGTGCCTGGCTGTGTCCCTGACGTACTGTGTGGGTTTGCCAGTTTGGGAACCTTAGGTCAATGGGACTGTGTGCCTGGCCTGCTGATCCTGCCCCCTCACTGTCCTCACCTGTGAGATGCGTCCTGTCGTTGTTATGTGGGTGTCGCTCGCTGGCGTTCACGCCTGTGACCACAAACACCCAATCCATTTCCCCATCCTGCTGTGGATGGACAGCGGGTGGTTTCTGATTTGTGGCTCTGACGGAAAATGATGCGTGAGCCTGACTCTCCGTGTCCTGGATCCCGGGAACGGCATTGCTGTGCCCCAGGACTCGCTGGCTCTACTGCACCAGGTAACGGCAGCTCCGACTCAGTCCTGTTTGCAGTCACAAGGGATGTGAGTGCTGCGTGGATCTGCATCCCCTAATGCTGTGAGGCCAAGTCTCTTTTCACAGGTTGTATCCTTTTCCGTTGGTTCTTTTTGAAGTCTCTGCTCTTGTCCTCCATGTTTTGGCCTTTTTCTTTGACTTCTAAGCATTCTCTATATTGGCTGTTCTCAACAGAGGTGGTTGTGTCCCCCAGGGGACATTTGGCAGGGTGGTTCCTGCTGGTCGGGGTCCCTGTGGCACCCTCTTGGTTCTCAGGTCGCAGCTCTTCTCATGAACACCCCAAGTGTGGCTGCCGGCTGAGTGGCTGGCTCCAGTGACCCCTTCCCTGGGGGATCCAAGCCCAGAGTTGGCCCTGGGTCACCACTGGTCAGGGTTCCTCTTCCTGATGTCTTCCTTGGGCTGAGTTCTTACCCTAAATGGAAGGGGTCTTGGCCAGGGTCGTTGCCACGTACAGATGTCCTTCCCGCCTTCCCAGACCAGCTCAGCCTGCACAGGCCACCTGTAATCTGTCCTTCCGTCCCTCAGGGCAGGAAGGACCTGCCCAGGTGTCACTGCTCAAACACTGGCGCTCCTCCCCAGCAAAGGGGTCTGCCCACCGTGACCTGCCGCGTCCACCCATCAGAGGAGGGCCAGCAGGATCTCAGACTGGGTGGCACCTGTGGATTACCTACCTGTGGATCACCTGTGGGTTACCTGTGGGTCACCTGTGGGTCACCTGTGGGTCACCTGTGGATCACCTGTGGGTCACCTGTGGGTCACCTGTGGGTTACCTGTGGATCACCTGTGGATCACCTGTGGGTTACCTGTGGGTCACCTGTGGGTCACCTGTGGGTTACCTGTGGATCACCTGTGGGTCACCTGTGGGTCACCTGTGGATCACCTGTGGGTTACCTGTGGGTTACCTGTGGATCACCTGTGGGTTACCTGTGGGTTACCTGTGGGTTACCTGTGGATCACCTGTGGGTTACCTGTGGGTTACCTGTGGATCACCTGTGGGTTACCTGTGGGTTACCTGTGGATCACCTGTGGGTCACCTGTGGGTTACCTGTGGGTTACCTGTGGATCACCTGTGGGTTACCTGTGGGTTACCTGTGGATCACCTGTGGGTTACCTGTGGATCACCTGTGGGTTACCTGTGGGTTACCTGTGGGTCACCTGTGGGTTACCTGTGGGTTACCTGTGGGTCACCTGTGGGTTACCTGTGGATTGGGGACTGTGTTGCCACCGTCACCTCCCGAGGAGTCTGTGAACAGCAAATTCGAAAATAGAGGTAGTTCCTGTAAACCACGATGGCGACAGACCCATGAGGCTTTGATTCAGAGATGCCAAGGGGTGGGGGAGGGCGGCGGTCCACACCCGCTCCTGTCAATCAAACCATATTTGGAATGAGATGCAGGAGTTCAGCCTCCAGAGGCATCCCGTCACAGACCTGTCGGTAAACGAGAGAGTTTTTCTTTAAAACATGGCTTTTCTGACGTCATTCTGCTTAATAGACAAAGGCCAATGAGGAGTGAGGAGGAGGCTATGGCAGGAACATGGGTGTCAAGTCCACTGAGAGTCCTGACGTGTAAGGGGAGGGGTGGCAGAAAGGAGCAGGGCTGGCAGGTGGGAGAGGAGGTGGCAGTGGGCACAGGGGACACCCGCGTGCTGGTGGGAGGGGAGGCCTTCTGAGCCCCCGGGAGGAAGGTGCCCACGTGTTGGTCCAGGGCGGGGGAGGGGGAGGGTTCTGCTGCCGGGGGAGGTGACTCAGCTCCGTCTTAAGGACCATCCGGGAGCCCCTGCTTCCTGGACCCTGTCCCATGGGCACGGAGCAAACTGCATCTGAGAAATGGTAGCCGTGCCTTCAAGTGTTTTCTTTTACACCTTTGAGTCATTAGCCGTAAATTTCCTCCCAACAGCAATTAGTTCTATGTTAATGGAAGAAGCGCTAATTTTTGTACCGTATAAAACTGCCACCCAATTCAATTCTGTGCAAATGAGTAAAAGCAGAGGGCAGGGCGGCCTCTCATCCTTTGTGGATGGAGAGACTCCTGCCTCGGGCTGGTCTTTCGGGGTCTGTCTCCACCAGTCATGGCCGTGGGGGTGGGGCGCTGGGCCTGGGGGAGCCCCGGAGTCTGTCCACCCAGCAGTGTGTCTGGGAGCCCAGGCTGTGGACCCGATGTCCCATGCCCCTTCCTCTGCCAGGGCCACCTCTCAGCTCTGGGGATCCTCCAGGGAGCAGCCGCGGTGGCGGTGAGTGCTGTGAGGAGGACTGCAGGGCCCTGAGAGGAGCCATCGCCAGCTGCGTCCCTCCCCCGGCCCCCTCCCCCTTTGTCTCAGTCGCCTGGGCTTCTTTAACGAAATACCATGACTGGGCAGCTTGAACAGCAGACATCGATGGACTGGTCAGAGCTCTGGAGGCTGGAAGTCCAAGATCAAAGAGCCCACGGCTCCGGTGTCTGGCGGGGCCCCACTCCGTTGTGTTCTCACGTGGCTGAGCGACAGCGCTGCTCTGTGCCTCCTCATGTGGGCCCGGCCCTGCCCCATCAGGGCCCCGTCCACCCTTTACCAGCTCCTCACAGACCCTGCCTTCTCACAGGGTCACCCTGAGAGGTAGGGCTTCAACATGTGAATTTCAGCCCACAGCACTCGCCCTGCAGCAGGGCGACTCCCAGGGCCCCACTCCACCCTCATCTGGCTGCTTTCGAGTCCGAGCTTGGGACCCTGGGCTTGGATCACTGAGGGGCAGTGTCTCCTAGGCTCCCTGTGTCTTGCTCGATTTCTCAGGTTTGTGTGAGCTTCTGTCCCTCTAGCAGCAACGATTCAGCCCTGACGGGCCTCCAAATGCACGGGGGTCCTGTGTGAGTGGGGGAGATGCAGGGTGCACGGTGGAGACCGGGCACCATGTAAAGGGGGGGTTGCCTCTCGGCACCAGGGTGACTGTAGTTACGGGAGATGCGAGCCCAGTCTCATGGCATCTTCCGATTTTTTGAAAGAAATGAGAGATCAGGATTTATTAGCTTATATTAAAAAGTGCTGCACAAATCAAACAAAACATGTCTGTGAATCAGCTCTTTGGCCACTGGGTTGAGACCTCTGCCAACGCCTTCCTGGCTCTACTTTGCCAAACTGGGCAGCAATTAAATCACATTGCTAGTCCACCCGTGCTCGGTTTTAGCATTCCTGCAAATGATGGTGATCATTTTGTAACGTGTTCAGTGTCCTTGGATGCAAAATAACTCAAGCGCTGGGGGCTTATTTTAAAGATAACAGAGGAATAAAGGTGGCAGAACCTCCGGGAATCCAAGGTAGGAGCTGTGACAGTGTGATGTCCTTCCACAAGGCAGAGCCCTGGGGCAGCTCAAGGGACCTCTCAGGGAGGCTCCGCCATCCGGGAGACTGACGCCATCTCTGTGTGTTGGCGCTGTCCCCGTGTTCTCGTTTTCCTGTCTTGTAGCTTCACTTACTTGTAACTTCAGCAAGTACTAGCCTGTCCTGTCTCTGCCCCTGAAGGGTCCCAGACTTAACTCAAGGCTCATCTCTTTAGTATCTTCTGAGTTTCAGCTCTCACTACTAAATGTCTTGTTTGTTTGATATGTTTTAGTTCGTATTCAAGTGAAGGATATTTTTCCTCGCAGGCCACCCCAGAGGCCACTGGCGATCGTGTAGGCAAGCTGTGCTGCTCAACGGTCCACTCTAGACCAGGCGTCTGGAGGAGAAGGACCAGGGTCAAGGGTGCCAACATGGTAGCCCACGTGGCAGGGCTTGGGGGCCGGGCCCTGCTCAGTAGAAAGGGCCTTTGCCGTAGGCACATGCCGTAACAAGGTCATCTTTACAGCTCATCCTTCTTGCTGGAAAGTTGGTTTTATGAGGATCTACTAACTCAAAAGAAAGCTCTTTCATCCTAGAAATAGAAAGCACTGGAGTGGACGCTTGGTGACCACAGACCTAGATCATTCTACTCAGAAATGAGGCTCATCCAGGAGTTTTATCAGTCGGAAATCCCAGTGCATCCCACTTTGACTAGAGTCATGTGTTTGCGACTTCTGCATTTTGCTTTTGTATTTTTGAAAGGGGGAGTAAATAACTCAGATAAAGCACCAAGATCACAGATTGCTGGAATCAGAAGGAACTTGGCCCTAATCCCTCTTTTGTTCTGCTCTGGACGTGCCTTGGCCTTTAGCCCTGGCTGACCACACCCTTGTGTGGTTCCTCTTCCTGGCCTCAGGGACTCTTGTTCTGACCAGTCAGCCTTCCCAGGGTCTGGCGTTGGCAGGTGGTTAGTACGTGTCTGGTGCAGGCATTTTAATCGTCTCCTTGAACCTTCTCAAGTTCCATTTCTAAGAGTTCCTAAGGAAGGAAGGTGATTTAAAACACCAAAAACGGTTTCAGAATTTCTGCAGCCAGCCACAAAGGCACCACTGGTAGGAAACGAGTGCTGGTTCTTTTCTTTTTGCCAAAAGAGCCTGAAAGCTGGACAAAGGATTTGCAACAACTGGATTTGGACATCAGGACAGCAGGTGGTGCAGGACTGAGACCCCTTCGAGAAAGGGAACAGACGAAGCAAGTTTGTCCAGTGCACACAGGTGTCTTTCCGGGGGCAGGGATCCTTCTGCCTGCTGGGAGGAGGAAGTTCCGGGGGAAGAAGGTCAGTGTCTGCATCAGGTCCCGTTGAGCTTTGACTGAATCTGAGTCTACACACGCGTCGGGGAAGTTCCATGACGTGAGCTGGCAGTGGAATAATTCCCAGAACTCAGGCCAGGCTGGGAGATGTGTGAACTCCATCGAGCCAGTTAGAGAGACAGCTCAGGGAACGCTTGGGGCAATGGATAGAGGACACCAACGGTTATGTGGGGGTAAATCAGCCCAGAGGAAAGTGTACTTAGAACCGCCCCAAGGAAGCATAAAACAAACCACGAAAGGAGCAATGTCGTCTGAAGTCAAGAACATTTTACCTGATACAAACTTTAACCATTTCATGTTGTACTTACAGGAAATATTGTTCTAATAGGTCTTTAAAAAATTTCCTGTATGGGGCTTCCCTGGTGGCGCAGTGGTTGAGAGTCCGCCTGCCAATGCAGGGGATACAGGTTCGTGCCCCGGTCCGGGAGGATCCCACATGCCGCGGAGCGGCTGGGCCCGTGAACCATGGCCGCTGAGCCTGCGCGTCCGGAGCCTGTGCTCCTCAACGGGAGAGGCCACAACAGTGAGAGGCCCGCGTACCGCAAAAAAAAAAAAAAAAAAAAAAAAAAGTATAAAAAAAAAAATTTCCTGTATGATAGTTTGATGTACAGGAAGATGCAGAAGCGTATGATTAGATGTAAGCGGGAAAAAAAAACCAATGCCAAACCTGCTGGTCCTCAGACCATGTGCGGAGCCAGCTTCCTGTGATGTAATCTCATCTACCTTGACTGAATAAGGTGAGAAGATATTGTAATTTTAATTCCTTCAATCCCAAATGTGTATAGTTATTAGACAGCAAGCTGGACTTTTCCCTAGGAAGACCCTTTTTAATATATATTTTATTATTTTTACATACCTTGAATCTTTGAAATCTGACCTTTCCAGAATGTTCTTAGTGGGCCAATGTTGTTTCCATCTGCTTCCCCCTTTGTTCTGGTCAGTGCCTGCCTTTCCCTCCTCCTCCTGCTCATTCCAGGCCATGCTGCCGGTCAGAATACCCTGGCTATCAGAGTACCCACAAGAAGGGACATCTGGTCAGACTCTGGCCAGTCATAGCACTCTAAACCCCACCACAGGATCTGATCCAGAGATGTGGCCCGGACTCCTTCCCTTAATCAGCCAGCCTCAAAAAATCACCAGTATTGATGGCTCTAATCTTCAGGCTGGTCGTGAGGGGGCGTGAAAGAGCTAAGATTCACTGTATTTAATCAGGGTTCCCCAGAGAAATAGAATATATATATGCATATATTTAATTTATTATAGGAATTGGCTCACAAAGTTATAAAAACTGAGAAATCCCATGATCTGCCCTCTGCAAGCTGGAGAACCAGGAAAGCCATTGGTATAATTCAGTCTGATTCTGAAGGCCTGAGAATCAGGGACCTGATGATATAAGTCCTGGTCTGAGTCCAAAAACCAGAGAATTAGCTCAATATCTGAGAGGAGAAGATGGTCATCCCAGCTCAGGCAGAGAGAGCAAATTCACCCTTCCTCCACCTTTTTGTTCTGTCTGGGTCTTGGTGGTTTGGATGAGGCCCACCTGCTCTGGTGAGGACCATCTGCTTTATTCAGTCTACTGATTTAAGTGCTAATATCCTTGGAAACACCCACACAACCACCCCCAGAAATAATGCTTCCCCAGCTGTCTGGGAACACTCTGCCCAGTCAAGTTGACACATAAAATTAACCATCACATACACTATATAAGCTTTCACCTCATCTCCCTGTTCTTAGCCATGTGTCTCTCTCCTGACCTCTTCTGCACCCAATATCCCTGGATCCAGAGAGTTACTGCTTTAAACCTTCAGATAATGAAACTCCAGATTCTTGTGGGGAAATGCCTGGCATGGGGCCTGGTGGGAGACCTCCCCACTTTCAACCAAATCCCCTAAGTACTCTACATCAACCCCCCTTGCATGATAGTGGTAATTCCAACTCCTGACCCATTCATCCTGGAGTAGTTCTTTCACAGAGCATCTGAGAAAAACAAATGTGACTTGTCTCTGCTTTTTTTCTGAAATGACTTTGGTTCATCCTTGTTGTGAAGAATAGTTTGGCTGGGTATAAAATTCCAGATTGACAGTTATTTTTCTTCAGCACTTTGGCGTTCTCACTTCTAAGTCTTTTGGCGTACGTGGCTCTTGACAGCTTCCTGGTGTCCCCTTTTGAGGAAATCTTTCTCTGTAGTACCTTTTAAGATTTTTTTTTGTCTGGGGTTTCCCTGGTGATGCAGTGTTTAAGAATCCGCCTGCCAATGCAGGAGACACGGGTTCGAGCCTGGTCCGGGAAGATCCCACATGCTGTGGAGCAACTAACCTCGTGTGCCACAACTACTGAGCCTGCTCTCTAGAGCCCACGAGCCACAACTACTGAGCCCATGGGCCACAATTACTGAAGCCCATGTGCCACAACTACTGAAGCCCGTGTGCCTAGAGCCCGTGCTCCGCAACAAGAGACGCCACTGCAATGAGAGGCCTGCGTACCACAATGAAGAGTAGCCCCACTCGCCACAACTAGAGAAAGCCTGTGCGCAGCAACCAAGACCCAACACGACCAAAAATAAATACGACCAAAAATAAATAAATAAAATAAATAAATTTATTAAAAATAAAAAGATTTTTGTTTGTCTGTGTTTATTTATCCTGTGTGGCACCTGATGTGCCCTGCCCATCTGTCTCACGTCTTCAATTCTGAAAAGTTCTGAGCCATTACATCAGAATTTGCCAGAGAATCACAGGCCTGACTGCAGTTTCCTCTGTTCTTTATGTCTGGAATTTCTGGAAGGCATGCGCTAAATCTTCTCTACCTGCCTTCCTCATCCTCTAACTGTTCTTTCATGTTTTCCATCTTTTAACATCTCTATTGTTCTCTTGGTCATTTCTTCACTACTAACTTCCATTTCACTAGTTATTTCTTCTTCTGTGTAGGGTTTATCCCAACTATTGAGGATTTAAAATTTTTTCATGGCCATAGTTTTTATTGCTGGTATTTTTAATTGGTTCTCCCCTATATTCTCTGTTCTTGACCAATAGTCTTCTTGGCTTGTTTTCTAATCTCTGGGGATTTCGAATGTAGGGAATGTTATAATGTCTGTTTTGATTGTTTTGTGATTCCGTTGCTCTCATCTGTTGAATTTATTGGCTGAGTATCATGGCATTCATTTTTCTAACGTGTTTTGAAAGTTTAGTTTGTAAGTTCACCTCGAGTAGGTGTTTTCTGTTTTAATTTTGCTTTTTAGCCCTCTCCCTTGCTCAGCCAGCCCCCTGCATGGGCACTTTTTTTTTTTTAAGAATTTATTTAATTTTTATTTATTTATTGGCTGTGTTGGGTCTTCGTTGCTGCACGCAGGCTTTCTCTAGTTGCAGTGAGCAGGGGCTACTTTTCGTTGCGGTGCATGGGTTTCTCATTGTGGTGGCTTCTTTTGTTGCAGAGCATGGGCTCTAGGCGTGTGGGCTTCAGGAGTTGTGGCTCGTGGGCTCCAGTAGTTGTGGCTCATGGGCTCAGTAGTTGTGGCACATGGGCTCTAGAGCACAGCCTCAGTAGTTGTGGCTCATGGGCTCAGTAGTTGTGGCTCACAGGCTCAGTAGTTGTGGCTCACGGGCTCTAGAGCACAGGCTCAGTAGTTGTGGCTCACGGGCTCGGTAGTTGTGGCTCAGGGGCTCAGTAGTTGTGGCTCACTGGCTCAGTAGTTGTGGCTCACAGGCTCTAGAGCGCAGGCTCAGTAGTTGTGGCGCACAGGCTTAGTTGCTCCGCAGCACGTGGGATCTTCCCGGACCAGGGCTCGAACCCATGTCCCCTGCATTGGCAGGCAGATTCTTAGCCACTGTGCCCCCAGGGAAGCCCATGCATGGGCACTTTTGCAGCTGCCACCATTGGGTTCACAATTCAGAACCAGGTGTGACTTCAGCAGATGGACGTTCCCTCCCCGAGGCTGATGTGGCTGAGACTCTGGTTCCATGGCCACCTGTGCCCTGAAGGCAGTAGCTTCCTCTTGGCCGCTGTTTACAGGCAGAGCAGCCTTACACCAGCCCGGTCCCAGGCTCTGCACACTTCTGGTCCATGCAGCAAGGCCGGCTCAGCCTCTGTCTGGGAGCAGAGACTTCAATGCCCAGGGGAAGGGGTGTCCCCTGGCTTCTTCTGCACTTCTCGAGTCCAGTCTCAACTTCTGATTCCTGTGGAGAGTTTCTGCTCCCTCTCAGGCACTCCAAATTGTTTAGCTTGCTTTTGAGCTCAGCCGTGCCCTTTTATTTTTATTTTTATTTGGGCACACCTCGTGGCTTGTGGGATCTTAGCTCCTCGACCAGGGATTGAAGCTGCACCCTCGGCAACGTGCAGAGTCTTAACCACTGGACCGCTGGGGAATGTCCATCAGCCGTGCCCTTTTAAACTAAAAACCCCGCCGTGGATGGGAGCTGGAGTGGGGGTGACTCTAGCATGACCCTAACAGGTGGTCCACGGAGCTGTTCTTCCTGCTCTCCCCGAGGCTGGGCCTCCCTGCTCAACCCTGACTGAGCTGCTGTAGGGCAGGCCTCCATCACCTCTCGTCCAAAGTCGCACCGGCCTCTGCTTCTGCCTGCAGGTCCATTCTTCACGTTGTGGAGAGGTCACACCCCTAAACATGGAAGGCCCGGCAGCGACCTCAGCACAAACCCTGACCCCGCAGGCTCAGCGCCCCCAGCCTGTTCTCTCCGGTGTCCCAGCTTTCTCAGCTCTGGGCTCTTCCTCCTGTGCCTTCCCTCCTCCTCGGTGTCCTGAGTGAGCTTTTCGATGGTCTGGCTCACGTCTGGGTGTTCTCGTGGCCAGCCTTGCTCCCAGCCACAAGGCAGGGGTGGCCCTAATGTGTCTCCCTCCCCAAGTTCACGCAGAGACCAGGGGCATCTTCTCCTGTCTCCAGGCACGTGGCGAAGTCTCCCTGCCTTCGCAGGTGCGGCCTGTCAGTCCCACCACGAAGTTAATCCGCCTCCAGGGTGAGTTGGGGAGTGGGCCCTGGATCAGAGTCTTCACTTACCCCCCATGCCTGCCCCCCAGCCAAGGGGAGAAAACAGCTCCTCTCTGAAAAAGGGAAAGAGATCAGAAGAACCAGATGTATCCATGGGAAAGCCTTCTGGGTGAGAAGGCAGGACGAGTGCTCGGTGGTATCTTAAGAAGAAAATGCGTTGATACCCCCTGGAGAGAGTCAGAGTAGCCTCTAGCCATTTCCCAATTAATGCAAACACCCCACCATCAACATTTCCCAGGAGAGAGCTTTCCCTCCTTGGGACCCTAATCCACGGATCTGTTTGTCTGGGATGACGCACGCCCTGCTGTTCATAAAATACACGTGCATTCAGGAGGAGGCCAAGCCGCTGTCCACTCAGCACACTCAGGGTCTCCAAGAGACCAGAGAATCACCTTTCACTACAAAACCTGGGTATTACACCACAGGGTGATGTTGGCCGCCCTCAGGAGGACTTACAGAGGGCACCCATTCCCTTGCTCAGAGGAAATCGAATTATCGCCAAATGGAAGGAATTGGATCAAACTTCATCAGTAAGTGACCAGACGGCCACGTGAGGAAGGCCACGTGTTGGCCACGGTGGGGACACTCACGCCAGCTGCTCTGTGTCCCCGTCAAAGACCCGTGTAGGGCCGCCTGGTGCGGGTGCACCCTGGGGTCTCCAGCGCCTCGGGGAAGGCAGGATTGAATTGGAGAGTAACTTTCAAATGTACCTTAATAATTCGGGGAGGAGGACCTGCATGGATGGGGCAGTCGATATTGGCTTTCCTGGGCTCTGAACAGTGAGTTCAATTCTCCGTCTTTGGAAGGAGAAAGCGCTTTCCTTGAGTTCATGAAAACACAGCCATTTTCAAAGTTCTGCTGCGGATTGTGTGTGTGGGGAGCAGCGTGCTCACTTCAGGGCAGCCCGCTCCGCCCTTCTCACAAGGCCCCTCTTCTAAAGGGCTCCCTTGTTCCGGGAACCTGCAGACTTTTGTGTTGGCCCCTGACTTGCCCCCCGGAGTGGATGAAGCCTGATGGTCACCCCCTGTGTCCTCTGCCCTCTAAGCCCCGGCTCCCAGGGAAGAACAGGAGGAATTATTCCCACCAAGGGGCGCACGCAGAGAACCCATACGTGTTATCCAGGAACTTGGGGTTCAGCAGCACCGGATCTTAACCCAACGCAGTCCGGGTGCCAATGGGAGCAGGCCGCCCGGTGGGGGGATGCTGATGCTGGGGGCAGACCCCATCTGTGCCCTCCTGGGTCTGACCCCAAATCCAACAAGTGCCGCCATCCCGGGCGACTGTTACCGTCCCCTGTGTGTGATACAGATGGACTCCCAGTGGTGACATCAGGGCCACGACTGTGTGTGCTCCTCTGCTGTGGTTCCCCAAGGCAGACGTGGATGGAGCGTGGACACCTGGGTGACCGGCTTCAGCGACCTTGCTGAGGGCCCTGTGTGCTCAGCTCTGTGGCCCTGCTGCTCCTGGAGGAGTCCTCCCTTAAAGAGCCCTGGGCATGTCCCCCCACTGGCTGATGGGCTTGTCACGCGCAGGGGGTTTCATCCCCCCCTCACAAGCAGGCTGAGCCGAGCTCCTTTTGTCCCCTTTGTGTCACGCCTCCTGCCTTCACCGTCAGCTGAGGGAGGGGGCCGCCCTGCAGGATCTGGTTGAGCCTGTGGGTCTGTGGTGGACACGGCACGCAGCACCCCATCCTGGGACGTTAAGATGAGGGCGTGACTGCTGGGAACTTCAGGGACCCCAGGGCTGTGTTCCCCGAGCCCTGTGCCCCCTGCAGGGTGGGCTCGGCCTTCGAGGTAAAGCAGACCTGCCGGTTTCCAAGGTTTAGAAAATGACAGTTTGCGTGAATGAAGGGAAAGAAAAATAGCTGGTCATTTTAGAAAGTTTGTCGTGTTTCTCTTTTCCCGCTTCTGGTGCCACTAGGTGGGGGGTCTCGCAGGCTGCCCAGCTCTGCACAGAATCCTGCGGCAGCTCGGGGGCTTCCAAGGCCACCAGGTGCCCTGAAGTCACAACCACCCACCTAGGAAGCCCCGGAATCCTGAACCCTAGGAGGGAGAGGCGTTTGGTCCTTCCCGGTGGCTCCATGGGCAGGGTCCTCCATGCCAGGCCACCCCGCTCTTTGCAGACGATTCCATGTGCCGCCGCGACAGTCCCCGCGTCAGGAGGGCAGTGGGTGACGAGTGTGACCCTGACTCCTGGGGCCATGTGGAGGCCGCTGTGCAGCGGGGAGACGCCTTTCAGCCATCTGATTTGGTTGGCTGCAGTTTTCTAAATCGATCCTTCAATTCACAAGCGAAAGAAAATCATGAGTTCCTGCCACGTGCCAGGTGGGGGACGAGCGGCAGTCTTTTCAGAGACTGTTATTAATTTCTCTGCAGCTGCTGCCCATTAGGTGCTGGGAGGCCCCCGTTCCCAGGTAGCCGGCCTGTCATTACCTGTCCCCAGGAGCTGTACCCAGCAGAGGGCTTGAGTCTGTAGGTTCCCAGAGCTGTCCCATGAGGGCAGGGTCACGTCTTTTGTTTTGTTTTATTTTTGTATATGCAGTCCAAAGCCCAGCACATGGTACGTACTTAATAAATGTTTGCTTCGTGTTTATTTGATTTAATGTCCACCTCATTCCAGAAGTTTATAGTGGTCGTAAATGTTTATTGAATAAATTAATATGCCACACATTAAAAAAAAACAGTGGCACTCGGGGCACAAAGGGCATCCTGGGGCCGGGGCCACTGCTCCCTGAGGATCCTCACAGGAAACCATGGGGCTCGGAGTCTTGGGAAAAGCCTAAGAGCATCCACTCCCCAACATCAAGCTTCTGGGGTCAGTCAGAATGTCAAGTTTCTTTGCTTCTAGAGGAGCTTAATCATCTTTGTCCTGCAACGCCATCTCATAGAGACGGAAGCTGACTGACAGTCAACGTTTGATCCACGAAACAAGAGGAAAAGGAGTTAACCACCTCTTGGTAAATACAGTTGGCTTGGGGTTAAGTGAGCAAAAGTGAGCAGCTGTCAGGCAGCCACACGCAGGGCACGGTGGCACAGGAAACAGCTTTTTTTGGGCAAGTATGGCTGAGATTTCTAGTGGACCCAGTGTCCCTCCTGCCTTTCTGGATACTCAGCCACCCAGATAACAACGACACCTCCCAGCCTCTCTTGAAGTCAGGTGAGCCACGTGGACTGTGAATAGAGGGATGAGGTCATTTCTGGGATGCACCAGTAAAGGTGAAGACTGTGTCTACCCTCCCCTTCTCCCCTTCCAGCTGCCTGGAAACAAGAAGAGAAGGACGGAGTTGGAGCAGCCATCTTGGGCTGCGAGGTGGAAACCGCGTTGTGAGGAGGGCAGAGCAGTGAGATGGACGGAGTCTGGGTCCACGTGCACGTGCGTCTGGAGGAGGAATCTCTGTCTTGCTTCTGCTGTTGTGTCTGGGGCTCTTCCTTACAGCAGCACCAGCTGTACCGTCACCCCCATGGTGCCCAACACTCCTTGTCTGAGCCCTCCTCTTGCCATGTGATCCCTGACCTCCACCCGAAGGCAAATGTTACTTTGAAAATCCTCACTTGACTTTATTTTTGAAATTTAGTTTATTGGACTCTTGGTGAGAAATGGCATTTAAAAAAAATTTTTTTTTTTTTTTTTTGGCTGTGTTGGGTCTTTGTTTTTGTGCGTGGGCTTTCTCTAGTTGCGGCGAGTGAGGGCTACTCTTTGTTGCGGTGCATGGGCTTCTCATTGCGGTGGCTTCTCTCGTTGCGGAGCATGGGCTCTAGGCACATGGGCTTCAGTAGTTGTGGCTCGCGGGCTCAGCAGTTGTGGGTCGCAGGCTCTAGAGCGCAGGCTCTGTAGTTGTGGCGCACGGGCTTAGCTGCTCCGCAGCAGGTGGGATCTTCCCGGGCCAGGGATCGAACCCATGTCCCCTGTGCTGGCAGGCGGATTCTTTTTTTTTTAAACATCCTTATTGGAGTATAATTGCTTTACAGTGGTGTGTTAGTTTCTGCTTTATAATAAAGTGAATCAGTTATACATATACATATGTCACCATATTGCAGGCAGATTCTTAACCACTGCACAACCAGGGAAGTCCCGAGAAGTGGCATTTAAGTTTCCTAATAATCCCCTCTCAAAAAAAAAAAAAAATTCCTTTTTTATCATTTCCCTCTCTCCTCTTTCCTCTGCTTTCTTCATTTCTTGGCTTCTATTTCTGAGATCTGGGGTGGGGTGATTCCCAGCTCTGTGCCCAGCTTGAGGCTGCCGGCTGTTCCCACCCTCCTTCTGTTTCTTCTCCCTGCCCCCGTCCTGTCCTCTCTCCCCACGTCAAGACCTCACCTAAGGGAAGTGAGAAGGATGTGGGTTGTATCGGAAAGTTGCTGGTCTAGGACTACCCGGCCTGTCCAGGCAGCAGCGGGAACTCAGGCTGTGTGGGGGGGCGGGGCTTGGACCCCAGATGTGCTCCATTTGTTGAGAAAACTAGTGTGGGGCTGGAATTCAGAGAATGAACCAGAAATTCCAAGGGTCATTGCCTTGATTTTATTTTGTGTACTTTTTTTGTTTTTTAAACATTAGAGGTCTTAGGTCTGCTATGTTTTCTTTTACTTTTTAGCATTTCGGTCCAGGCTTGCTTGAATCAAATCCACTTTTCAGTTCAGTGAGTATTCCTGACTGTAAACTCACCTTCCACCTCCGTTCCCATCCCGCAGTCACCTCTGTTCATCACCATGGTCCCCCGATGAATGGCTCCTTGCACCTGGTTCCAGGAACAAGTGAAGCCGCAGGATGAAGGGACAAATGCCTTTCGCCCACCCCTCAGGCTGCACCCGTCCTGGTCGTGGGTGACTCTCCCCACCTCGCATATTTCTCCCCGTTTCATCGGCCGTACAACGTGTGGGTGACCCTCCCCAACCTCAGAGACCCTGCACTTTCCTCATCTCAGAACAAGCAGCTCAGCAAATGCCGTGAGGTCTCTGGCTGCCAATTGCAAGTGTCAGTTTACACAGACGGGAGCCCTCCCTTCCAACAGCTGGAAGTGGACGCTGGCCTCTCCTGGCCTCTGGCCGTGGTGGCCCTGTCACCTGGGCCAGGTGCTGACCAGGAGGGAGAAAGAGGGGGCCCCTCCACAGACCCCTCCAGGGCTGGTATGTCTCCATGCCAGAGTCCCGTGCAGCAGGTGGGCTCCGGGTGGCCAGGCTGGCTGGGCGTGGGCTCCGTTCAGGGTCAGGCGGGGTGGCCGCCTGCTCTCTCCGAGTTTGCTTTGGGCCATGGGACCTGGGAAATGGCTCGAGGGTTTTGAAGGGCCACGTACCTTGGGTACTGACAGTCCCTTGCAGTCTCCTTTGGAGACGTAGTGGTGAGGCAAACGCCAACTTTAATGTGTCTTAGGCCTTCAGGGCCCACCCCTGCGGAGAAGGGAAGGCTGGGCGCTGTCCAGGGCCCCCCGCAGGCCCCAGAGGCCCCAGAGTTACCCTGGTCCGCGCGGCCGGCTCCGAAAGAGCAGCAGACCCCTGAGACCAAACCTCGGGGAAGGGGGACCCAGGGGCTGAAAGCTGCCACCAGTAGAGCTGCCAAGAAATGCAGGAATGAAGGCAGGAGTGGACAGTTTCTGTGCCGCCCCATCTGGGACCCGGGAACCCGAGCTCTGGACAGGAGCGCCCACCTTGAGCCCCCCCCGAGGGGTGGCGCTTCGTCAGCAGAGAGTGCCTGGTCCTCCTCGGACCACGCTCTGGAGGGTGTGTACCCCGTTCTTCAGGGAGGCAGAAAGCCCCACAGTGGGGCTCACTTGGCTCCCCGGCCCCTCGGTGGAGGACCCCCTGAGCTCCTGAGCAGACAGCCGGGCCGCGGACCAGGCTTGGCCCCCTCCCGTCTCCCCAGCCCGGAGGCTGGCGGTCCAGCTGGAGGTCAACGGCCAGGATGGCTTAAGCTGCTGATGGGGGTGATTCAAGGACAGCCCCCTGCTCACTCCAAAGGGGCAGGTGGTGAAGGCAGGGTCTCTGCCTCAAGCCACAAAGGCCCCTTTCCTCCTGAGGCTTCATGGCCTTAAGCACAATAGCGGGTCTGCCTCGACATGTCTGTCCATCTCTCTCTTTGGTTTTCCACCTGCATCTCTTCGGTGCCTCCTGGGTGTTGGGACTGCCAGTGGGATGATCACAGGGAGGGATGGAGACGCTCTCAGCCAGGCCAGGGACCTCTGTTGCTCCCCACTCGCGAATGCTGTGCGTGTTTAGGGCCAGCAGCTACAGAGAAGCAGGAACAAAGGGGGAGGCTGTCCCTGCATGAGCATTCGGTTCGGGGACAGGTCCACGTTGCAGGGCAGGAGCTCCGTGGCTGCAGACGGGCACCCAAGTGCACCCACCTCCCTTTACCCCCGGCCTGGGTGAGGACAGGGACGTGGACGCTATGGGTCAGCACAGCCGAGCCTTTGCCGAAGGACACACAGGGGCTGCTGACTGTTGAGGATGGTCGCGGAGGGCCGATGCCAGGTGTTTCTGGCTTCCTCAGGTCAATGAAAAGCTGAGGGCTGGAGAAGGAGCCCAGGGGAGCCCCTGAGCCCTGGAGGGAGGCGGGGCCTGGGAGATAGAGATGCTGGGAGGCTGGGACCAAGGGCCTTTGGAGGCTGGCAGTGCGGGGGGGCCAGTCTGCCCTTCTCTGGAAGTGATGGAAAGCAGGGGGCCCTTGCAGGGCCCTGCTGCTGACTGCCCGCCTTGCAGGTGTGGTCTTGTCATGTCATGTGCCTGGGCAGCCCCGCCTTCCCCTGGATTCCAGCCCATGTCCTGAGACTCCTGGCTACTGGGCCAGGAGTGGGGCTCTGGCTCCCAATTTCGCCTTCATCAACACGGGGGTCATCCCCTTGGGAATTGGGGGAGCTACCGGGCCAGGGCCTGGTGGGAAGGATGAGCCCTGCAGAGATGTGGGCCAGGAGTTGGGGGCCGAGGAGAAGACGCTGGGTCAGAGGGGGACACGCACACAGGGCCTGGGTGGGGACCTCCGGGAGAACCCAGCAGGTGGAGCTGACAGTCGAGGGCCGGGTGAGTCGTGATGAGTCATGGCCCATTTTCTGAGAGGTACAGTGTTGACGTGAGTCACACGCAGCCAGACCCCAGGAATAGAATCGGAGAGCCATTCTGCTCCCCACAGGCTCCCCGTGGATCCGTCTGGGTCAAGGTCATGAACGAGAGCTACCTCCACCCCATGGCCGCTGTCCTCCTCGGCTTCCCTGTCCTGGGGCCAGCAGCACCCCTCCTGCAGGAGGGGACAGCGGGAGGCTGGCGGTAGGGACGAAGGTCATCCACAGGCCCGGGACCCCCGGCTCTGACCACGCCCCTGCCCCCTCCCCAAGTGCTCTAACAGCGTCAGAAAGTGCCCCCCGCGCCCAGCTCTCTGAGGGATTGCTCTGTGCTCAGAATATGAGCAGTGCTCGGCCCGCTGGTGGCCACTCAGCGTTTGTTCCAGGTTTGAAGCTGTGCGGCCCCAGTGGGCTGGAGGCTGTGTTCCAGCTCCCGTGTGTCCCCCAACAGAGAGGGTGCACGTGTTCACGTAGAACATTTCCAGAAAGCACGGGCGCTGGGCGTGGGCAGCGGGGAGGAGGAAGGGGAGGGGAGAGACCTGGGTGCCGAGGACACTCCCTGCGTGGCACGGGGGCTGCCGGGCGATCCCCAGCAAGGAGCCCCGGCAGGCAGGCGCCAGATGAGGGCCAGGACTCGGGATTCCCGAGGGTCGGGGCCAGGGTTGGCCTCCAGGACCCAGGCCTGCAGGTGGCTTTGAAGTCAGCCCATGGGGAAGCAGCGTGAGAAATCATTTCCCCGTTGGGGAAAGAGCAGTTGTCGGGGGGCCGGCAGGATCACGGTGTGCCTTCACTGGAGGCAGAAAGGGTGCTTTTCCTCCTAGTCTCTGCGCTGCTGCTATTTGTGCAGAAATTTCCTGGAAACATCACTGGATCTCCCTTTCAGGCAGATGGCCTTGTAATTACCTCCAAACTGGTGGCCGCTTGGCCTCCCCTGGGGTGCTCCCGGCTCAGCCAGCCAGCTGAGGCCCCCATGGCTGCCCAGAACCCCTTCCCCACCCTCAGCCATCACCTTCCGGCATCCAAGCGCCTGCAGCCCAGCTGGACTTCACTGCGTTCGCTGGACACAGCAGGTTTGCAATCTGTAACAGACCGATGGAGGCGTCTCTCTTTTCTTCCCATGGAAAAGGGCTGCAAAAGGGAGAAAGGGTATCTGTTTGGGGAGCTTTGCCTGTCGCTTGGTTTGGTTCTTGGGCATAATTTGCCCCAAACACCCCAAACCCAAAACAACCACGAAAAGGTTACTCTCACAATTTGAGTTTTGAAAAAGATACAGCGCGCGCGGCCTGCCTTGCCTCTGAGGTGCTCACGGCTGCATCATTGCGCCAGCCCGAGTGTGAGCTCTCTGGTCTCACTTTGTTTCTGGGGCTTTAGCAAATGCTGTCACCTGGGTCCCACCCCCAGGAGCTCTGATTGCCTTGTCTGGGGTGCTGCCTGAGCACTGGGGCTCTGAAAGCTCCCCTGCACCTCCTAACTTGGTGGTCCAAGGCCAGGCTGGTCTCGTTCTGAGCGGGGAGTGTTGTGTCCGCGGTGGGTGGCCCTTCAGCACAGAGCAGAGATGCTGACCCGTCCCGGCCAGTGTTGAGTAGCGCCTGTAGCTCGGCAGACAGTGAGCTTCTGGAGGGAGAGGCTGAGTGCTGCTTTCAGCGGACGCCAGCCTCTGTCTTTTAAGTTTTCTGGACTTTCTGAAATACAACTGAGCCACCTGACTCAAAGGTATCAAAGACTGGCCCTTCTCTTCCCTATGTTGAACTATAAAAGTGGTAAAACCACCCAAAGAAGCCCAGGGCATGCATTTATTGACCAATTCTCACTTGCATGATTGTTTGACAGAGGGGGATAAATAATGGCTGAGGTCCTGATAATATTGTTCGGAGCCAGGAGCAAAGCCCAGCTCAGCTACCAGCTGTCCCTCCATTTTGATTAGAGTGGGAGGGGGTCCACCCAGGAGCTCAGACTCCCCCTGGGAACCTGCCTGCCTCAGCCCCCGGACTGTGAACTGTGCAGCCGTTTAGACCACGGACCCTGAGACGGCTCTCTGTGCTTTGATGCTCCCCCTCTGAGGCTGGAATAGCTGCCCTGCCCCCAACCCCAGCAGAAAAGCCAGCAGCACCCGTACATCCTGTCCTCAAACGCGTCCTGTTCAGAAGGGGCAGTGTCCCAAGTAGCTTCAGGGCCCTGGGCTGCCACCCCCTAGATCAGTTCCCTGCGCTTCCCAGTGACCTGCCTTCCCGGAGGTAAAAGGAAGAAGCACATTTGCGATTGCACTGAATTGTCCTCAAAGGCTACTCTCCGTGGGAACACCCTCCCAGCTGGTGGTTGTTCAAGGGAAAAAAAGCTACAAGAAGAGAGCATTTCCCACATCCCGATTTTATTAATTAAAAATGTTTATTTTCTCACATTGGAATGGGTAATACCTTCACAGGCTTCAAAATGCAGAAGGCAGTCTCCCTGATGCAAAGGCTTGCTGTAAAGCTGCAGTGTTGAAGACCACGTGGTGCTGGCAGAGGGACAGACCTGCAGATCAAAGGAACCGCACGGAGGAATCCGCCCCCCCCCCCACCGCCGCCCCCCATGGCTGATAAAGGTCAGAGTTCAACAGAGGAAGGATGGTTCAGGGGCTGAAACAGGAACCCGACCTACGTCTCGCCCCTAATGCAAAAATTAACTCCAAATAGATCACAGATTAAACATTAAACATAAACTATAAAACTTTTAGGAAAAATAGGGGCTTCCCTGGTGGCGCAGTGGTTGAGAGTCTGCCTGCTAATGCAGGGGACACAGGTTCGAGCCCTGGTCTGGGAGGATCCCACATGCCACGGAGCAACTAGGCCCGTGAGCCATAACTACTGAGCCTGCGCATCTGGAGCCTGTGCTCCGCAACAAGAGAGGCCGCGATAGTGAGAGGCCCGCGCACCGCGATGAAGAGTGGTCCCCGCTTGCCACAACTAGAGAAAGCCCTCTCACAGAAACTAAGACCCAACACAGCAAAAATAAATAAATTAAAAAAAAAAAAAAAAACTTTTAGGAAAAATAAAAAATCTCTCAGGAGCGAAGATTAGGTGAAGTGTTCTTAGATTTGACACCAAAAACACAGTCCATGAAAAGAAAAATTGATAAACCTGATAACAGAACCGTTCACATACTGAGGGCTGGGAAAGGCACTCTGGCTTATGCATGAGCTAACTTGCATTTGATGCTGACTAGAACAGCCTGTTTGTGGCCTATCAAACACACACTGTCCATCTGCTTTAATTATTAAAGAAGAGGGCACGTTGTCCAGAAGTAAATCGTGTCCATGATAAAAATAAAGGTTAAATGCCTCCCTTCTTGGGAGGCCAACCCTGGTCCTCCTTTGAAGATAAGCCTCCCTCCCAGGTGCCAAGGCCACGCTGACTCGCTGTGTACCTGCTGGTCTGGTTTTTGAAACCTTGAAGGAATGTATCCCTGACTTGTTAATGTCCTTTGTTCTGACAAGATAGAAAACTGTGCTGAAAACCCTGCTTCTCCAGAGCAGTTCCTCAGAGTTATCTGAAAGGCTCTCTTCCGGGTTATAGTCCTCAGTTTGGCTCAAATAAAACTCTTTTCTATTCCTATCATAGATTGTTTACTAATTCACTTTGCCCAGAGACCTGACTTCATCAAAATTCAAAACTCTTCAGTGAACGCCCATGTGAAGAGCAGAAAAAACAAGCTACAGACTGGGAGAAAATGTTTGCAAACCACATATCCTGCAAAGGACTAGTATACAGAAAACTCTTAAACTCAACAGTAAAAACCCAAGTAATCCAATTAGAACATGGGCAAAACACATGAATGGGCATTTTGCCCAAGAGGATCTACAGATGGTAAAGAGTGCATGGAAGGGTGGTCCCCATCCTCGGCATTGGGGGATGCAAGACCGCAGTGAGGTACCACTGCACGGCATCAGTGGCTGGAGCAAGCAGTGACCGCAGGAATGCTGGTGGGTGTGGAGGTCCCTCCTAGGGATGGAAAATGGTGCAGCTGCTCCGGAAGAGTTTGGGTTATTATTATTTTTTAAAACAAAACTAAAAGTCTGCATTTATCCCAGAGAAGAAGACTTGTGTTCACACAAGAGCATGTGCACAGCTGTTTAGAGCAGCTTTCTTCATGGTCACCAAAATGCAGGAAGAACCCAAGTGTCTTTGAACAGGTGGATTGCAGAACGAACCACAGTGCAGCCACACCTCGGAACCTCCTCAGTGGCGATGGGAACAAACACGGCGCACGGAACACCTTGCGTGGATCTGCAGAGAACTGTGCTGAGTGGGAAAGGCCCGTCTCAAAGCTCACATATGTCTGCTTCCATTTCTCCAGCATTCTACCGAAATGAGCAAATTATGGGGATGGGGGAGTCCGTGGCTGCCAGCAGTTGGGAGTGGGGGAGGGAGGGGGTGTTGCAGGGACCCTGGGGCAGCAGGAGGGATCCTTGTGGAGGGACAGAGGGCTGCACAGGACCAAGGCCACACACACACACACACACACACACACGCACACACACACACACGCACGCACATGCACACACACACGCACACACACACACACACGCACACGAGCGCATGTGGAACGAGTGACGAAGGCCTTTACTGGAAATGCCTCAGTGTCCATTCCTTGCCTTGATCCAGAAGCCTCATGTTTGCATTCAGGGTAATACACACAATATCCATATACAGGCAGCCCTTCCTGACGGCAGCGCCATGGCCGACGACCCCCAAAGGGAGCCCCCGCCTGGGCGTGGAGCGCCAACGGCAGCCCGAGGTCCATCCTGCCCAAGCCTGGTTTATGTTCGTCTGGCTTTATCCTGGGGGACCCCAAAGGCTTAGTTTATGGCTTCAGCTAGAAAGATAGGAGTCAACTCTTCCCTAAACAGAAATACCATTCACAGGGAAGTGTTTGCCATCGATGAATGAGAGAAAACGGTTATGTAAGTCACGTAAAAATAGACACGTTTAAATGTGTTTAAGGAGAATCTCTATTTAAGCTCCTTATGAAGTGGCTGGGCTTCTGTCCACTGGGCTCTCAGGGTCATTCAGAAGAACATGGTTCAGCTGTTTCATTCCGGTCAGAGGACGGTGGTTGGTGGCATGAATTAGCGAGCAGGCTGCCGGGTAACTCTCTCCTGGTGGAAGGAGATCAATTTTCACAATCCAGTGGCTCCGTCACAGCCTCGCTGTCTGTGCTGATAATTGCTTTTTGCTCTCTGGGGCATCTGCCTACGCATCTGGAACCTGCCGTGCACCAGCCATCCATCCGGGGGTGCAGGGCAGGGAGGTGGAGGGTGCACGGGATGACAGGTGGGTGGGGAGCCAGTGGGATGGGTCTGTGGGCTCCAGCCTTCCAGCCACCTCTCTTGGGTGACTTTTGAGCTCCCTGCCCCCTCCCCGCACTGTCTGGTGACCCCTCCCCATCTGGCTCACTGTTGCACATCCAGGCGCTGTCTGACCCTTGCAGCTGGGACCACTCAGCGAGGCGGTCACTAGTAAGCGTGTTACCCAGTGTTGCACTGAGCCGGGATTTGAGCCCTGACAGTCTGATGCAGAGGATGGCCCTGCCCCTGGTGGGCGAGAGCCCCTCACCCAGGGAAGGCACTGGGCCTGCCAGGAGGCACCTGCAACCTGGACTCAGGAGCCCTGGGTTCCAGGCTGGTGGTGATTGTCGGCCACAGGACAGAGAAGCCAAACTCCCTGCCCCACCTTCTCTCCTCCACAGAGCTGTGTGTGCGGCTCCCTCTGAGGCTTTTCATTTTAATGGACCGTGGCAGGTGCTGGGGATCAGATGGGAGTGGCCACCCGAAGCTTTGTGTTGGAGGCGGGAGCTGAAACACTGCTTCAGGCAGCAAGCCTGACAGACAAAGGCCCGGCTCTCCCCAGGCTCACCAACAGGGCCGGCAAATGTGTGAGACCAGATGTGCCAGGCGAGAAAGAAGGCAAAGCACAGGGCAGGTGGTGTGCAGAGGCCTGGGTGACCGTTTAAGACAGGACGGGGGGGCCTCCCTGACCATATAACAGGTGGACACACACCCGGGGGAAGTGAGGAGGCAGCCACCTGAGGGAAGAACCTTCCGGGTTGAGGGAACAGCACGTGCAAAGGCCCTGGGGCAGTGGTGTGCTTGGGTGCTCAGGGGGCAGGCCAGCAAGGCTGGAGAGGACAGGTGGTCCTAGAAGTTGCTGATAGTGATTGCCTCACTGCCTCCAAAACGTTTATACCAGTGCTTACCCCCAACAACAAAAAGCAGGTCAGTGGTTGCCTGGGGCAGGAGTTGGGAGGGACGTAGGTTACAAAGGGACACAAGGAAACTTTGGGGGTGAATTTTGATAGTGGTGGTGATTTTATGGGTGTAGACGTTCATCAAACACCCTGATTAATACAGTTTAAAGGGCGCAGTTTATTGCACACAAATTATACTTCAACAACAAAAAAATTAAAAAATAAATAAATAAAAGAAAACAGTTCTGAAAGGTCCGTGAGTAGCAGCCGTGGAGGCCAGACCTGGGCCCGGTTCCTGCCTCAGCCTCTCACGCTGATGTCTGCCCTGCAGGGACATGTCTATGGAGCAGGGGACCCAGACCGTCCCAGGGCACCGCACGTCCAGCACAGGAGGCAGACTGCCCCTCGGCTGCATTTACAGGTGGATGTAGGGAAGGGCACGGGGGTGTGTGGGGATCCCAGGCAAGGGGCCGCCTCTGGGGGGCTCGTGGTCTGGGGCTGCTGGTCCTGGAGGGAGGGTTTGCAGAACCTGGGGTCTAGACCCGCTGGAGATCAAGCTGCTGTGGCCAGAGAGATCCCCTCTTCCCTTGACGTTCGCCCCAAAAGGCATGGAGATATAGAAAAAAACACCAATTCTGGGGGTCCCAGAGACTGCCCCCTCAAGAGCCCCCACACTTCCAGATGGAAGCCGAGGTGCTCACCCCGATACCTGCCGGTGACAGCAGGCTGGACCCGAGTGGCCCCACTCCTGCCCAGAGACCGTGAGTCAGCCCCGAGAGACTTCCCCCGGCCACTCGAGCCCAGGGCGCCAGCGATGACCCTCCAGCCACCTGCTCCCCCCCAGGGACCGAAGGCCACCAGGCGCCAGCCTTGGCCACCAGACTTGAGTCACTTGTTGACGGGTCTTGGCCCCGCAGCTTTGGGCACGTCCGGTCCCCTCCCCTAGCCTTCCAGTGACCCCGCCCCGTCCCCCCTGCACTGCCCTGCTCTGAGGACACCAGCCCTTGCCCTGCAGCCCAGGGGGCTCCTCCGACACCACCCTCTCCTAACCAGGCTTCCTCTTCCCACGTCCCCCATCGTGGCAGCCCCGGGCCTCAGTCCCCCTTCACCCCCACGTCCAGCACCCACAGCACAGCCCCTGGGCCCCCAACCTCCATGTTCTTGGCCCCTGGAGACCTCAGACCTCTGCACGGCTCGCCTCTCTCACGACCTGTCTGCCTGCTCCCGTGCCCACCCGTTCCTCCCTCTTTCCCCCGTCCTCTGTCCCCTGGCCTGCCGTCCAATCCCCCTGGGCTGCCGGCACCTCTAAGCTGGATGCGGGACGCAGCCTCCTGCCCCAGCCTTGGCAGGCGCTGCCCTTTCCTCCTGCCCTGCCCCGACCTGCCTGGACTCGGCTCATCCTCAGGCCCGCAGACCCAGCCGGGGCAGCGAATGGACATCGGGGACCTCGGCACCTGCACGAGCCGTGTGCGGGTTTTCTAAGGGGCAGATGGGCACAGTCTGTCTGCAGGAAATATCCAGGGATTTGGCAAATGGGGAAGTGGGGAGAGGGGTAGCTGGTGAGCCTCAGGGTGGGAGCAGCAGGCAGGGTTCAGAAAATGTCTGCGAGGCTCTGGGCAGCAAGAACAGCACGGCAGGGCCTCAGGCCACGACCTGTCCCCGAGTGAGGTGGGGCACATGATAGAGCCGGGGTCCGGGGGCGCCACCCGCTTCCCCCTGGTGGATGGGAGCCAGCGTCTTGAGCACCAACTATGGGCAGACCCTGGAGGCGTGACTGCACGCGGGACCTGTCAGCCCTCTCACTGACCTCACCCCCTCGGGGACAGTGTCCACCCCACGGAGAAGGAGATGAGGCTTTGAGAAGATGCAGTGGCTGGGCCCAGCACCCTGCGGTTGGTCACTCCCACCGATCCACCCACCCACCCCGGGGGTTTCCAGGGAGGACGATGCAGGGACACAGCTGTGTCACCTGTCAGTCATCATCATCCTAACACGGACCGGGGGCCATCAGAGCTCGGGAGAGGCAGGAGGACATGGGTTCCAATCCCGAGGCCACGTGGGGAAGGACAATGGAGCAGGGGCCGGGGGAGTGGCCCCAGGGGGAGGACCAGGGGGACCGGGGAAGCATCACGCCCCGCTCCACCACCATGCCCCGCTGGCTTTAGCAGCTGTGGGAGGAGATTTTTCTCTAAGCAAAGAGCTCTTACTTTATTCAGGTTACTCAGTTTTTGTCTTTTCACTACACCTATGTAGCATCTGATCTCTTTTGCTATTTGCTTTAAAAAAACCTTTTATTTGGAAAGAATTTTAGATTCACGGACCAGTTGCAAGTTCCTATATATCCTCCCCCCAGCTTCCCCTAATGTTAGACTATGATTTTTTTTTTAGTTACGAAAGTATTCCATGCTGCTTGGAGAAAGCAGGAAAAATAGAGAAACCCAAACAGAGTTTTTCAAAAAGTTAGTTAATATCAGCACTAAGAGATAAATCCTGTTACTGTTTAGAATCTTCCTTTTCAATCTTTTTTCATTTCTTTTTTTAAAAAAAATGTTTCCTTTGAAATAATGATAGATTTGCAGGGAGTTGCAAGGGGAAGACAGAGAGCTGTCAGGGACCCTCCCCCAGCTTCCCCCGAAATGGTTACATCTGGTGTTAGTGAAATATCAAGGCCAGGATAGTGACGGTGCACGTGTGCCCGGCTCTGTGGCATTTCATCACGTGTGGACCAGTAAGCACCACCGCCGTCCGGATACACAGGGGCTCCGTCACCTCGAAGTCTTTCCCGTGCTCCCCTTTCACAGCCACGGTCTCCGGGGCGCTCGCTACTCCCGGTCACCCCTCATCTGTCTCCATCCCCATATTCTGTCATTTCAAGAACGTCCTATAAGTGGAGTCAGGCTCGGTCCTTTCAGGGAACTGTGTCTATCATTTCCTTTTTGCTACGTAGTTTCCAGGTGTCGCGGTTTATCCATCCTGCTCACCTGCTGAAGGACCTCTGGGCCATTCCCTGTTTGGGGGGATGACAAACAAACCTGTCATGAACATTTGCGTACACGTTTGGCTGTGGACGCACGTTTTCATTTCCCTGGGATAAATGCCACACGTGTTTTAAGGAATTGCCAAAACCTTCTCCTTCACGGCTGCATCATTCTGCATCCCGACCGCAGCATGTGAGCGTCCATTCTTTAATGCTTAGGCATGACTGTTGTCCTCCTTGGGATCGAACTGTACATACAGTCTGACAATGGCCTTGTATCCCCTGATGTGATCTTCTCTGCATTTTCTCACACGTTATAGTTTTTTTTTTCTAGAAGTATCAGTTTCTTTTTAAATTTTTTTTATTAGTTTCTGGTTTATAACAAAGTGAATCAGTTATACACATACATCTGTTCCCACATCCCTTCCCTCTTGTGTCTCCCTCCCTCCCACCCTCCCCATCCCACCCCTCCAGGCAGTCACAAAGCACCGAGCTGATCTCCCTGTGCTCTGTGGCTGCTTCCCACTAGCTATCTACCTTACGTTTGATAGTGTATATATGTCCATGCCTCTCTCTCACTTTGTCACAGCTTACCCTTCCCCCTCCCCATATCCTCAAGTCCATTCTCAAGTAGGTCTGTGTCTTTATTCCTGTCCTACCCCTAGGTTCTTCATGACATTTTTTTCTTAAATTCCATATATATGTGTTAGCATACGGTATTTGTCTTTCTCTTTCTGACTTACTTCACTCTGTATGACAGACTCTAGGTCTATGCACCTCATTACAAATAGCTCAATTTCGTTTCTTTTTATGGCTGAGTAATATTCCATTGTATATATGTGCCACATCTTCTTTGTCCATTCATCCGATGATGGACATTTAGGATGTTATAGTTTTCTACAGCTCCTTTAAGTTGCTGAAGAGTATTCCAGCAGGTGGATCAACAGTTTACTTACGTGACCAGGCATACTTAGCTGGTCGTTCCTTAAGTATGGGTTCATTTGATAGCTCCACTGCATGTCAGCTGCATCGGACACATGTCATGTGTCATGACTTGTGACAAGCCCGGTGCTAGGGGCCGTGACAAAAAACCAATCCACAGTAGAACACATTTATCACAAACTGACGGGTGCTGTGAGCAAGCTGTGAGAGGCTCTGAGGCTTCACTCTGGGTCCTGCCAGGTATTAGATTCAGGGAAGGTGCCTGCCTGAGTGATGTCTGGGCTGAGGTCTAGAGAAAATGTACAAGTTCAATAAGCCAGGGCGGTCGGAGGGCAGGCTGCGGCTGCCCCATCTCGGTCAAGCTGATTTCTGATCATGAGCTCATTGAAGGCACACTGAGCCGCCTTCCCCCGGGCGGGGACACATCTGTTCACCACTGCACAGAGAATATAGAAGACCACATAGAATCTCTGTGCACACGAGAGGTCTTTGCACACAGCTCTGATATTTTGCTTACATTCAGTCCTTGTGACTGAAGTGGCTGGTGGCTAGATGCCACTTGCATCTGCAAGGTCTAGGTCACTAGGTCCACCCTAGTGACCGTTCATTGACATCCCAGACTCCAGACTTGCGAGGACCCTCTCTGGGCCACAGTAGTACCTCGGGCGTCTCAGCAGACGCCAGGAGCCACCCAGCCCCTGGCCTCCTGAGCTGGACCCCAAATCCTGAGGTCAGTGTGCAGATGGGGGTAGGCTCAGCTCTGAGGAGCAGCACCGGATCCAATCCTGCTACCAAAGGAAGCAGCCCTTGCCTTAGGCCAGTGCCCGGGGTTTGTTTGCAGGCTGGTGGCGGGGGGAGGGAGGGGCAAGGCTGAGAGGGCTTTCCGTCATGGGGTGGGCGGAAAGGGCTGGGGACTGGACTCCTGGGCCTAGAGGGGGAGGCAGAGGTACCTGGCACTCACCTTTGACCTCTCTGCTCCGCCCCCATCAGGAGCTTCCCACCGAGCCCTCAGCTTTGCCAGGGGAGGCGGGGAAGGAGCTCTCGCCGGAACTGGTGATGGAGAAGGGTGAGACTGGACGGATCCCAGGCCACCAGCTGCTGGGACACTGCACAGAAGAGCCGTGTTCTCCCAAGGATCCCGGGGAGGTGTCACCTCACCTAGCAGAGGCCCAGGTACCTGGACGCCGAGAGGCAGGTATGTGGTCAGGACTGTCCACAAAGTTCTCTCAACACTCTTACCTTGGACTTTGCAAGTGGGCACTGGACAGTGAGAAAGGTTGTTCTGCACAGACACAGCTGGACGAGAGTGGGGTAGCTGGTCATCAAGATGCCCCTACAATCCCTCGCTTCCTGGTACATGCGCCGCCCCCGTATCAAGAGACGGAGCTAATTCCCGGGTCCTTGAATTCCCCCAGCCCCTGGGACGGGCTCTGACCTAAAGGATGCAGCAGAAACGACGTTCTGAGACTGCCAAGCCCAGGCCTTTCTACTTCCTGCTTCTTCGAGCCCGGCTGCCATACTGGGAGGCCGTCCAAGCAGCCGCGAGGAGAGGCCACACAGAGGAGAACCAGGGCCCCTAGCCAACAGCCCCGTTGACCTCGTGGCCACCAGCCAGCCCCGACCTGCAGCCATGTGAGTGAGGCCATTTTGGACCTTCCAAACACCCCTGAACCCCAGGGGCTCCAGAGAGAGCAGACCCCAACTTGACACACAGAACTGTGAAGGACAAGAAATGGTCGGTTTTTATTCTAAGTCACTGAGCAATAGCTAAATGAAACAGAAACCGATACAGCAAGGCTCTTACAAAATGTAACATAATGTAGGATTTCTGGTTTTGCTCATTAGGCCTGTGTATACTGGGCATTAGCCCAGATTCCAGAAAGAATTCAAGCAGAGTCAAGATTTGGGCTCTGACAGGCTAACTCCCCTTGCTTTTAAACCAGTGGTTCTTTCGTTGAATCTGAGCCATGTTCATAGAAGTCACATCTGGAAAGGACCCAGTGGTCCTGGGCCCTCTCCCTGGAGGGCGGCCAGTTTCTCAGACCTGTGTTCAGCTCAGAGCACGATGCTTCCCGGGCTCCCCTGGGAAGACCGCTCAATCCTCAGGCAGGTCGAGGGTGGGCACCTGGTGTTGACCCGAGTCTTGGAGGTTCGGGATGTGCTCTCTTTCCCGGGAAACACCCACTTAACCCCCTACCCCACCGGCAATGGGCGGGAGCTGGGCCTTCCTTGCTGGCCCTGGTCTGGGGGAGGGTGGTCTCCTCTCCGGTGGGTCCTGTTCCCTTTGCAGTTTCCAGGAGTCATACGAGCCTCACAGTGGGACGGACTCCAGGCTGGAGCCCTGACAATCACACAAAAAGACTTTCATCTCTCGATTCTGGGCATCAAACTGCCTGAGGGGCTCCATTTCCTGCAGAAGGTGCTTGCTGACTTTGGACCTGCCTGTCTGCTAAAGACCCTCCCAAAGCCAGGTTCCCTTCCCCGCACCCGCCCACCCCTCAGCATGTGACCAGGAGAACATCCCTTTGATCCGTGAAGGCGAGGAAGGAGGGGGGGCAGGCCCTGCAGGGGGGCGGATCCCACACACGGGGGCAAACGAGAGAACCATCTGGCATCCGTCTGCTTGCCTCCCCCATGATGGATTCTTCTGGCTTAACCCTCTTCCCAGCCGTCCTCTCGGAGCTAGACGCCGGCCCCCCTTCCGCCTGGTGTTCCTGTGCACTCGGGCCTCTCCCGAGGGGGCTGGACGGCCGGCCTCCTGTCCACCTTGGCTTCTGCCCCCGAGGCCGTAATGGGAATGGGTGGTGACGGCACCCCTCTCCAGGGAGCGGCCGAGGTGTGGATCGCACTCCTGTGTGCATCACCCCTGGACTCCCAGCCCCGGCCACGGCCCCGGCCACCGGAAGCCAATGCTGCTGCTGTTCCCACTTCACGGGAACGGTCTATAACGTGAATGGACCATGGCCACGGCCACGTGACAGGAAGGTGGCTGAGGAGCTGCCCGAGGCCGGCCCCTGCCCCCAGGGCTGCACTGCTCCCAGCTCCCAGCCTCGAAAGTTCCAGGCTGGCTGGGGCCGGGATGGAGGTGCAGGCGGGGTGCAGCGGGCAGTTTGCTGATGCTGATGACGCATGTCCCGCAGACGTCAAGGCCGACCTTCCCCGCCGCCTGCCACCTGGTGGCTGTGGTCCCGAGGCCCAGCGGTCCCCTGGGGGCAGAGGGGTGGGCCCGGGCCTGGCTAGGTGTGAGCCTGGCGAGCCGCCGGCCTCCTCTCCCTGTGGTGGGGCCTCAGGACACCCCCTCGGGGCTGTGTGGGTGTCCGGGGGGCGCAGAGCCCCCAGCAGCATCCGTCCAGCCAGCGTTCGCCTGGGCTGCTGAGACCGCCTGGCCTCTGCCGGGGATGGCGGCACAAATTCACCTGCGACAGAGACCGGGCAGCTTCACCGTGTTCACTGCGTCACCTCCAATCCTCCCCGGGAGGGCGCCCTGCTTGGAAGTGGACAGACGGAGGGGGAGGCTGAGCCCCCAGAGGCGTGTGAAGGTGGCCGCGGAGTCCCACGGGGCCCTCGATCGGACTTGCTTTATGAGGCCCAGAGGCCCTAGTGTCGGAGGTAGGTTTGGGGACCCTGCTATCCTCAGCATCTCTTGGAGCTGCGGGTCTTGGGGTCCCAGGCCGGGAACAGAGGCCCAGGTGCTACAGCCACATACCTGTGCCCCTCCTGCCTGCCTGTACCTCAGGTCACACGTCAAAGGGTCTCCCCACCTGTGACCCCACCTGGACACAGCCAGGCCAGGCAGACAGTGGCCCCTCAGGAAGCCAGGAATCGTGACCGCCCAGATGGTCTGTCTAAAAACCGGATGTGAGGTGCTGGTGAACGAAGCTGTGTGGGGAGCACTTTCTGGAGGAAACCACGTTCCAAGCTGCACGAGAGTTTAGGGCGGGCCTCACCCCTTGTCAGGGGCAGCTGAGGTGCAGCCAGGTGCAGGGGGCAGCTCTGGGAACTGGGCTGCCTTGGCCCCTGTCGCTTGCAGCCTCCAGCCTGGGCAGAATCTTTCAGCCACAGCCAGACCATCCCAGGGGATTCCAGCAAGGCCTCACGTCCCAGCGACAGAGACCCGTGTGGCCAGAAGGAAAGAGAGCTGAGTAGAGGCCTTCACTCCTGCGTTCCTGCTTGCAGGGAAGCCCTGATTACAAAGAGAGCTGGAGGGCGGCTGCTCTGGGAATTAAACCGAGGTGTTAGTTGTCCAGGACCCTGGCTCATTGAGAGTGAAGTGACCAAGCTTGGAGTGTTTCCCCCTGGTGTGAGTGCAGGCACAGAGGCAGCTCTCTTGTTCAGCTGAGGAATAGGATGGTGACAACTGCTGTGTGGGTGCCGTGAGGACCAGTGTGACATGGAATGTGCTCTGGGTTGGCTCTTCAGGGCTCTCAGGTCCATGTTCTCCCTTATCTGGTGCTGAGGACCAGCTGGGCGCGTCTCACAGGTGCCCCTCCCTGGAGTGGGTGGGCTGGGTCCTGACATAGCTGGGTCCTCTGACACAGAGAGCACTTGTGATTTAGAGAGGAGAGTCTGGTGATGGCTGTGCTGGCTGATCAAGCCAAAAACAATGTAAAATGTTTATAGAAACTCTTCTTCTTCCTCAAGTCTCTCCCCAGCCCTCTCTCTTAAAATTTTTTTTATTAGACTATTTTTTAGAGCAGTTTTAGGTTCATAACAAAATGGAGTAGAAATATAGAGATTTCCCAGACACCCGCTGTCCCTACACACACAAATCTCCCCCACCCTCAACATCCCCGCCACAGTGGTGCATTTGTCACAAAGGATAAACCCCCACCGATGCATCATTGTCACCCAAAGTCCATAGTTTATATTAGGGTCACTCTTGGTGTTGCACATTTTGGGGTTTGGGCAAATGTGTGATGAGGAGTTTCACGGCCCTAAAAACCCCCTGTACTCTGCCTAGTCAGCCTTCCCCCTCTCTTTGTAACAAATATTTTAGTAGATTCCAGACCTCACGTGCACAGGCTGGATTTATCATTATCTGTGGTTCACGGCACACTCTCTGCATTGGTCCCTGCTGGATGCTCTTTTCCTTTAAGATTATGGTAAAAAAATAATGAACACTCTGCACCAGCAGCCAGTCCGAGAACTGGAACAGCCAGTACCTCAACCGCTTCCTCCTCTATCCGAGGTAAACATGATTCTGCACTTGGTGTTCATTTTGTTTTCATTTCTGGGACTTGATTTTTCCTATTCAACGTTACATTCCTGAACTTTGTTTATATTCTGTGAGCAGCTGTAGATGGTGAATGTCACCCTGGTAGAATGTTCCATTGTGTGATGACATCATACGTTATCCGTTCTCTTCTCTTGTTGTCAGGGCTTTGGGCTGCTCGGGCGTTCGCTCTGAGGAACAGGCCTCCTGTCCACACCCGCAGGGGACCCTCCTGGGAGGAGAGCTGAGAATGGAATCTGGATCATGGGAACGCAAAATTTTAACTTGGCAAGGTAATGCCTCACTGTTTTGCAAAGTGGTTGCATCCATTTATGCTCCACCAGCAAAGTGTAAGAGTTCTGGTGATGCACGTCCTCTCTGACATTTGGAATTATCAACACATGTTTTTGGGTCAATCAAATGTGTGCAAAATTCCATCTCCTTAGGAAACATGTCCCTTGCTGACAGTGCGCCCAGTGGGCCTCTCTCTCCACGTCTGTCGGCCCCTCTGCTTTCCTGGAAGTGCCTTCTCCTGTCTTTTGCCAATTTTGCTGTTGGGTTGTTTGCTTTTGCTTCCTGACCCCTAGGAATTCTTTGTAAATTCGGACACTTGTCTTTGGTTGGTTTTGGGTGCAGTGAGAATTATCTCCCAGTTTGCAGCTTATCCCTTCACAAGGTAAAATATACCTTTCATTAAGGTATATTTTATTGCATAAAGACCTTAATTTTCATGTAGTCAAATGTATCAATCTTTTCTTTTATATGGTTAAGGTTTGTGAGTGTGCTGTTTAGGAAATTTTTCCCTATCCTGAGGTCAGGTAGATATTCACGTGTATTTTCTTCTAAAGTTTTAAACTTTTGCTTTTGACATTTTGTTTCTTAATCCATTTGGAGGTGCTTTTTGAGTATAAAGAAAGGATCTAATGTTTTGTCCTGGGGTTTTCCTGCTCCTTTATTGTGTGTCTTTCTCCAAGGACCCATCATGCCACTTCCCTTATTTATCCAAGCCCATCTATGGGTGGGTGTCCTTCTGGGTTCTCTATCCTGTTCAGTTGTGGCTGACACCACCCTTCATCCCCACCCCTTTTAGTTCTGGCTGCACCAAGCAGCATGCGGAATCTTAGTTCCCTGACCAGGGATCGAACCCGTGCCCCTTGCAGTGGAAACGCAGAGTCCTAACCACTGGACCGCAGGGAAGTCCCCACACTTCACCCTTGACTGTAGCTTTACAAATCGTCATTCAACCAGTGGGGCAGCCCCACTGCCTTCTTTTCCTTCTTCAGGAGGGTTTGGGTGGTTCTTTTAAACACTGAGCTGTAGCCTACACAGAGCAGAGTGCACAGACCCCCAGGTGCACATTTCACTTCCCTCTGTGTGGGCACTCGGTCCCGTCACCAGCACTGCTTCACCAGCCTCTGGAAGCAGTGGACGAAGCCCCTTCGTGGTGTGAGGGCTCTGCCGGCCAGGAGCCGGCTGGGCGTGCGGGGACAGCCCGCCCCGGCTTCACGGGGGCTGTGATCCACCGAAGGCTTGGAGGCTCTCCGCTGGAGCAGCCGTCCTCACGTCTTTTGGCGGATGCTGGCTGGGCCTCAGCTGGGCTGTGGCTGGAGCCCCTCCATGTGGCCTCTGCATGTGGTCTCTCCTCGGTGTGGTTTGGGCTTCGTCACAGCATGGCGGCTGGGTTCCCCAAGGGAGTATCCAGGCGGAAGTGCACACAGAGTCTTTCCGTGGTCCTCTTTCTGTTGATCGAGGGATCACAAAGGTCTGCTCATGTTCAAAGAGAGGGATTATCCACCTCGCACCTCAACAGGAGCCTCAAGTCCACGCTGTGAAAACCCTGTGGGAAGGGGGTAATTGACACAGCCGTCTTTGTACAATACAACCGGCCACATCTGTGGAACCACCCCCCAGATCAAGGTGTGAAATAGTTCCAGTGAGCTGGTGGGCCCCTGGGCCCCTTCCAGTCCATGCCAAGCCCTGAAGGTAATTACTGCCCTGATCTCTATGACACAGACTAGTTCTCCCTCATCACCAATATTCCCCGAACACCTAAGTGGAAGCCTGTGGGGTGTGCTTTGGGGTCTGGCCTCTTGTGTTCCACATCATATCCTGAGAGACTGACCCGTATTGAGCAGTCGGCAGCTTGCTGTTTTGCACCACTGTGCAGTACTCTGTTGTACGACGTGCAGTTTGTCCGTCCCATTCCGGACAGACAATGGTAGGTTTCCGTTTAGATCATGACGAACATTCTCATACAACTTTTTGGTGTGCGTAGCCTCTCATCCCTGTTGGGTATATACCAGGAGGGGCACCCCGGGTCATAGGATGTTTGTGTGTTTAGCTTCAATAGACATCAGCAAACAATTTTCCAGAGTGACTGTAGATTTTACTGATCAGCAGGAGCGCCATCTCGCCACAGCCTGTAATTTTTAGCCATTCAGGTGGGGGAGGGTGCCTGGTGACATCTCACTCTCCCTGTCCCTGATGACGATGGTGCTGAGCCCCTTTTCATGTTTATTGGCCACTTGGGAAACTTTTCTGTTTTTCTTTTTGCTTTTTTTTCTTTTTTGCGGTACACGGGCCTCTCACTGTTGTGGCCTCTCCCGTTGTGGAGCACAGGCTCCAGACACGCAGGCTCAGTGGCCATGGCTCACAGGCCCAGCCACTCCGCGGCATGTGGGATCTTCCCGGACCGGGGCACGAACCTGCGTCCCCTGCATCAGCAGGCGGACTCTCAACCACTGCGCCACCAGGGAAGCCCTGGGTCACTTTTCTAAAAGTGCTTTTTCAAGTCTTTTACTCATTTATTTAAAACTGGGTTGTCAGACCTAAGTGTCCATCAACAGATGAATGGATAAAGAAGATGTGGTCTATATCTACATTGGAATATTACTCAGCCATGAAAAAGAGGGAAATTTTGCCATTTGCAGCAACATGGAGGGATTTGGAGGGTATTATGCTCAGTGAAATAAGTCAGATAGAGAAAGACAAATACTGTGTTATCACTTATATGTGGAATCTAAAAAATACAACAAACTAGCAAATACAACAAAACAGAAACAGACTCACAGATATAGAAAACAAACTAGTGGTTACCAGTGGGGAGAGGGAAGCGGGGAGGGGCAAGATAGGGGTGAGGATTAGAAGGTACAAACTATTTGGTATAAAATAAGCTACAAGGGTATATTGTACAACGTGGGGGATATAGCCAATATTTTATAATAACTATAAATGGAGTATAACCTTTAAAAATTGTGAATCACTATGTTGTACACCTAAAACTTACATAGCATCGTACACCAACTATACCTCAATAAAAAATTGAGTTGTCACGCTTTTTTCTTACTTGTGGGAGTTTGTTGTCTGGATACACTCTTCCGTTGGATATGACCTGGAGTTGGGAGGACTCAGGATTTGGGACGTGTCCTCTGAAGACTGCCCTCACTTCTGACACCAGGTCAGGGTCCCCAGGACCACCTGCACTTCTGACTGGCTGGCTGCAGATTCAGGGTGCCCACAGGCTCTCTCAGTTTCCATAATTACCTAGACCAGCTCCCAGGACTAAGGAAAGTGTTATACTTAAGGTTACAGCAAGAAGATATCGTAGTAAAAGGCTACACGTCAGAGTCAACCAAAAGGAGCCTCACATCAGGCCAGGTCTGGGAGGGTCCCACAAGGAAAGAGCTCCCTGTCCTCAGGGATGGCTGTCCCTCCTGGAACATCCATGTGTGACCTTACACTGGGGTGGCCAGTCTCAGAGGCTCACTGAGCTTCAGGGCCCCATTTCCCTCGGGGTTAGATTGGTCCAATCATCGTCCACGTGGTTGAGCCCATCTCCAGCCCCCTTTCCTCCCCAGGGGTCCGCCTGATAACACCCGGCTCAAAGCCTCAACTCTAATCCCAAATTCTAATCTCACAGTTGGTGTTTCTGGTGTGACCAGCCCCATCCAGATCACCGCATTAGCACAAACTATCAGATATGGCCAGCACCCAGCTCTGCAGGACGCCTGGACCCAGCTATTGGCACCTTCTCAGCCTCCCTGCCCCCCCTCCCCAGAGGCTTGGGCGTCCTTCCCCAAACCCCATCCCAAGAGCAGAAAACACTGGTAGCCGTGGGTGGGGTCCTGCTGGTAGGGACGCCCACTCTGGTCCTGGCAGCGTCCTTTCTGGGGTCGTCTGCATCGATGAGCCGAGCTGACTGCGTGAGTCGTCGGGTGGATCCTTCAGTATTTGGGAGTGGGGGTGGGGATTCAAAGGGGGTGATGGTTGGAACCAGCCCCATTCACCCTAAAACGCTCCTCCCCCTTGCCCTACTCTTGGCTTGTCCACTCCCTGTCCCTGCCAAGCACACCACGAAGAGGGCCTGCTGACGGGCGACCCCCGACCCAGCCGTCGGTGGCCACAGCTACCCTGCTGCTCCCGCCGTGGTTTCTGCAAGGCAGCTGCCGTGGCTTCACTCCAACCTGACCCCGCTGCCTTCCCTGGGGGTGGACTCTCAAACCTCATCTGCCTGGACATCTGGCCCCAGACCACCACTTCTGGGAGGGAGAGATCCCCAGACACCTCGGGGTGGGGTTGGGAGGGATGGCTGACTCCTGGACCTGGGCTCAGGGCCCCAGCAGAGGTGTGGAGGGGGGCTGCCTTCGTACGTGGGCACTGACCTGGGTTGTCCAGGTGGCAGACCGTCCTTGGCCGGCTCTAGATCCTGCGTCTGAGGGGACAGGGCTGATGGCACCAGGGCCACCCGGGGGGAGCTGGCTCAGCTGCCCCCACGTGCCTGCTCACTGAGCCGGCCTCCTCTCTGGGGTAGGCGATGCACAGTGGTCAGAGGCGGCGGAGGGGACTGTCAGGGCAGGGCCACAGGGGCCCGAGCACCCCTCCCTGTGGCTGGGTGGGCCTGGCTGCTGCTCAAGAACCTGGGCTCAGCTGGCCACCAGGGGCTGGAAATCCTCCCGGTGGGAGTTTTGAGAAAACTGGCGATTCTTTTTGGAAAAGCACAAGAAGGGCTTGTTGGCAGAGAGGGATAGGAGAGCTTTCGTTCAATAGCCAGCTCTGGTGATGCGCCATGGGCACCAGGGGCTGTGCTCAGAGGGGCTCTGAGGCCTCGGCCTCAAAGGGAGTGGAGCCCGGCTGCCGCCTGCAGCTGTCCTCGGGTCAGCCGGCCAGTGGGCCATGTGGGCTGCAATGTGGCCTCATCTCTGGGGAGAAACATGACAGACACACACACTCCCATCACCCACACGCACCCTGGCACACACTGATGCACACGTTTACACCCCTCATGTACAGATGCTGGCACGTAAGCACCGTGCGTACAACCACGCACACCAACATGCACCTCCCCACGTTTCAGACCCGCGCCAGCCCTGCTGGGGCCACAGCCGGCAGCGCCGGTAAAGCAGACACAGGGGCCCGGCTCTTGGAAGTGCCCCATGGGGAGGCAGCTTCTTCTGTTGGGGGTGTTTACCCTTCACTCCGACTGCAGACTCATGCAGGAGGCGGGCACTAAGCGCTCCCAGCCAGAGGGCGACCATGTGGTGGGCACGTGGTCCTGGCTTGTCATCAGCTTCCCCGAGACCTCCCGTGCCCTCAGAGCCTCAGGGAGCAGGGGTGGGTCTCCATCCGCACCGGTTAGGGTGGGATACCTGGAGCATCCCAGGCTCCCGCGGTTCCCAGGTTCTGGGGCTTTACGTGCAGCCCGCCCCAAGTGGGGATCTAAGCCACTCCAGCCTCAGCTCGTGCCCAGGTGCTGGGCCTCCTCACTGGGACAGTGGGCTCCCCGCCCAGGCTCAGCCTCAGGAAGCCCATCAGCCGCAGCCGGAGCCTGGCAATCGGACGCTTGAGCGGCTGCCCCAGAAGCACTGCCGTGTCCGCCCTGGAAGCCCCCGGCCCAACAAGGTATCCAGGGGCCTCTTTCCTTCCTACTGCCGCCTGGCTCCCCGGACCCACTTAACTTCTGTTTATTATTATTTTAAAAAGTACTCCTTTCCAGCAATTCTACCGCGCTGGAAGGAGTTTTATTTAAACTCTTGAACTATATTTACTTTTGGCCCACGTCCAGGTGGATGACGATCCTGGAGCTCTGTCTGTTGCACACCCACCTCCGGACACGTGGGATGGTGACCGCTCAGCGGGGCGACCGGGAGGCCAAGCCGCAGCCCCGGCCCGTCTGCCGAGAGGAAAGTCTCCGCGCCGCGGCCGTGAAGCCCACCGTGTGTGAGGCCGTGGGCACGTGGAGGCGGGATGCTCAGACCAACCGGTACGGAGCCGACAGCCTAGAAAAACATCCTTTAAAACCACGAGATAGAAGGTTCTGGTTCTTTCACATGAAAGGAATTTGGAGGCAGGCATGTGTAGCTTGGTGCAGGGTTCAATGCTATGGGGGCCCGATGGTCGCATCTTGCTGTACCCCACCCTAGGTCACCACGAAATGGCTCTGGGGCTCCATCCAGTAAAGGTCTGGGCAAAGGCGGTGGGCCCTTAAGGTGGCTGGAGCTGCCGCCATGGCACTCTCCTCGCCTGGCGGTCCTCTTCCCTTCATGGGTTCCATGTGCCCTGCCCCCCCCGGCCTCTTTATTCAGGACCTGTGGTCACGTGTGGAACCAGGAACTGGCCCTGCCCTTTGCATCTGTTGGATTATCACCCCAGCCTCCCGGGGCCTCTCAGGTCCGCCTGAGGCATGAGTGGACGGGCAGCGTCCTGGTGAGAATTCAGGGCCTGGGAAGGATGCTTCCCCCCGACCCCCAGCCCGTCAATCCCCTTCCCCCGGCTCCAGGAAGCTGGTGGCTGCAGGGAGGAAGTGTTAGTGCAAGGATGAGGAATAAATTGTACGTAAAGCCCAGAGAGAGGCATTCATTGACCCCCCAATACCGCCTGTTGCTTTGTGTGAAGTCCTTACTTCCGTTCATGACATCTTGGCAGGTTGGTGCACCCGTCCCATTCTGCAGGTACAGAAACTGAGGCCCTGAGCGCCCGCGGTCATGGCTGGTAAGGAAGGGAAAGGGCCAGGAGAGCTCAATGCCTGTCAGGGCGTCGGCGACAGGAGGTGACACAGAGAGCGCACGGCCCCTGAAGGAGTCACCCGGGTCCAGGTCCCCTTCTGGCCCAGCCGCCTGAGCAGCCCCACGTACCCCGGGCCCCACGTGCGCTCCTGCAGAGCAGTCTCCACACGGGAGCCCCCCGCGTGTTCTACATCCCAGTTCAGAGGCCCGTCCCCAAGACCAGCAGGGCCGGCAGCGTGCGGCCCACAGGAAGCCGGTTCCCGTCATTACCCGGCCGCTGGCGCATTCCGGAGGCCCCCGGGGAGGCCGCCCCCAACCTCCCAGGAGGACTGCCTTCGCACAAGGGCTCCGTGGCCTTCTCTTGTACGTGACTGCCCGCGTGTGCACATGCCTCGCCGTGTGTGTGGGCGTGTGCCCGGGGTGCAGGAGCAATGCTGCATGAACTTGTCATCTGAAACAAACCAGCAGGCAGAGACGTCAAAGCCAGAGGCAGCGTCTGCCCGTTTGGGGTTGAACAGCTGCTTTTTTTAGGCTGACAACCTGTAAGCAGCAGGAGCTGCCGTCCCCCTGCCAGTCGTGGAAGAGCCGGGCGCGGAGCAGAGGTTGCTGACGTCTGTGGCACCTCCCTCCCCGGAGCCTGGTGGCGCTGGCAGTCTTGGGTCCCTTGGCGGAGGGGGAGGGTGGAGGAGCTGCTCCCCAGGAGAGCCTGTCACTCGGGCCTCAGCTTCTCGGCTGCTGAGAGTGTTTTCAGACCTGACAACTGCTGACGTTGGGAAGTTTCAGGACTTGAATGAATGTAACAGGGCGAGTGTGCCTGAGTTTTCCTCCCTGAGAGGACTCATTAGGAAGTGAATTCGGACTTGTCGCTGGGGAAATGAAAACCAAGCAGGAACCATGGAATGCATGGGGACTGTACCTGTAACACGGGCGGTCCCCAACCTGAGACAACCTGCGGGGAGCAAACGGTCTGAGGGCTGGGGTCCATCAGAAGCTTCTAGCCCACTCGGCGGCTGTGCCCGGGAGGGTGACACTGAGTAATGGGCTTGCAGGCCCTGTCATTCAGCCATCATCATGATAATGCTGCATAGCTGTGTCCACTGGGCTTTGATCCAGGGACAGGCTCTCCCTGGGGATTTGATCCAGCGACAGGCTCTCCCCACGTGTCCTGGGAAGTGCCCTGGGAATCACCCTCATCAGAGCAGAGTTCCCGTTCTCGGCCAGCCCGGCCTCCACGCTCACTCACTCACGGGGTTTTGTATCAGCAGGAAGGACCTTCCATCGGGCGCCTGTCTGGGGAGGTCCCCTCACCTGGTTCTGGTTTGGACTCAAAGCAATGGATGAGCTGAGTCATTTGCGTGATGGATTTGGGAATCTGACTGCACCCAAGCTTCTCTTCACCCAGCAGCCTCTGGACCCCTTCCCGTGCCGGCCCAGCTGGCACGTGGCCCCAGAGCTGGGCAGGGTAGCACGCCCTCGGCCGTTCCCGCGGGTCAGTGGACATGAATGCCCCTTGATGTCATCGCTTCCCCCTTTCATGCCACCTGCCAGGGCCCACTCACCCCTGCAGACGCAGTGGGCCTGCCCTGTGTGGTTGGAGTGCGCTCTCTGCCCCGGCGCACCTGCTGGAGCGGCTCTGCCGGCCCCACCGGGGGCACCGGGCTCTCTGGGCCCCTCCTCTGGCAGCTGGGAGCCTCCCTTTGGTGCCCCTCGGCAGATGCGTGGAGCCCGCCCAGGGCCCTCCCGCCCTTCACCTGCCGGCCATGGGGTCCCTGAGAACGCACTGTCTCCACAGTGATGACAGAAGCTGCCCAGTTTCCGTGTCTCAAACCAGGCGTCCGAGAGCCAGAAGAGCTGGATGTGCGTGTGCCTGTGTGTGTCTCTGCCTTTACGACTCCTTAAATACCCGTTATTGTATTTAATCCAGCTTTGACCATTTCCTGCAGCAATATTTTGATCATGGTTTTGGGTTGTCGACTCTCATTTTTGGGTCGTTGGCTGTAATTTGCACACCTGCCGTTTCCTGAGCTGCTCTGGGTGTTTCACAGGCTGGTCAGTTTGGGAAACGCTGGGATGGACCAAGTTGGTGGAGCTCAAGCTCTTTATGATTTTGCCAACCGTCCCTCACCCCTGACTCTCACACACCCCCGAACAAGTGAGAATTCCACTTAGAGAATTCTGAGACTCTCCTGGTGGTTTCTTTCGATACTATTGTTGGGGGAGGGGAGTCCCAGACACCAGGCTGGGAGCCCTGGGGGCTGCTGGAGGGACCCCTGGGGGAACGCAGAGCGGCCTGCCTGGGTGTCCCTGCACCCTTGGGCATTAGACCCCTGGGCAGGCCCAACATATACTTCACATCAGAATGTCTGTCCTTCCCTCGACTCTTGGGGGTGAGTCTGAGCACTGTCAATGTCCAACAGGAAATACGTTTTTGTTTTGGTCGCACCCCGTGGCATGCGGGGTCTTAGTTCCCTGACCAGGATCGAACCCAAGCCCCCCCTGCATTGGAAGCACGGAGTCTTAACCACTAGACCACCAGGGAAGTCCCAGGAAATCCGTTTTGAATAACATTGCAAAGGGACGTGTCAATGATAAGGCGAAAGTCGTGTCACTGGGCAGCGGTTATTGAACAGGGACCTGCAGACTCAGCCTTCGGTCAGAAAGCTGCTCATGCACCAGTGCTCAGTTTCCTACTCTGTAAACGGGGGGTCCTGATATTTCCTACCTCAGAAGGCGTTGAGAGCATCACACAGGCTGATACGTGCAAAGCTTTGGCACAGAAACTGTTGCCCTTGTGAGGCTTTGACATCCGAGTGGACTGATCACTTAGCTCCGCTGGCCCGGGACTCCTAGAGAAGCCACAGGCTTTCTCTATTCATCAGCTGCTGAGTGCAGCAGGGGTCCCTGTCCCGGGCGCAGGGAGGGGAAGGCTCGTCTGTGGGCCCACACCGAGTATGTGTGAGCCCTGCTCCCACCCTGGGAGCCCTGCCCCTGCCCAGGAGGAGGGGAGGATGGCACTCTGGTCCCTGTGCCTGCCTGCTCACAGGTCCTGCCCTGTCCCCATCACATGCTGCCGCTAAAAGGTTGAAGGAAAACCACAGCAGGCAAAGAGGACCAGCCCGGCCCCCGAAGAGACCTGTGCAAACCTTGGTTGGAAGTCGCACACAGGGGCCGCTCTCCTTTCAGCATATTAAAGCAAGAAGACACTGAAGAAGTGGTTAACAGCATCCCTAATAGGACTGCATTCCTGCTGGGGGTGCTTTCTGAAGAATTGGGAACGATAAGCAATGAAAAGTTAAGGGGTGACGTATAACCAAGGTCACTGGTATAAATTCCAGCAGAGAGGCCAGGTCGTGAGACGTGTTCCTGGATGGTGAGTGACCACCACCGATTTGGGCTCCTGGGAGGAAAAGCAGGTCAGAAGTAGTGAAAGTCTGAATTACGGAGAGTTGAAAGCAAAGCAGGCTGGAGGGCTTCCAGGGTGTGGACAGCCACGCTGGGACAATGGCTTTATCCTGCAGCAGCATCCGGGGAACCAGAGCAGGATTCGTAACTGGCTTATTGCTGTAATTGAGCATCTGTCTCCCGGGAGCTAGAAAACACATTCTCAGAAATGTTTGCATTTCGTTATTTGTCTGGTGGCCGGGGTCCCCCAGGCCACCCTGGTGTAGCAGCAGTGGGAATGGCAGACGTCGCAGGTGTGGGAGCCTCGAGTCTCACCTGGCTCTCCTGGGGCTCCTTCCGACGCCACTCGGCCGCTGCCCTGAGCGTGTCCTCTCGTCCAGGCCTCTTCCATGAGGCGTCCTCTCTCGGCCGTCCAGGTGGCCCCGTGGTCACCAACACTGACCACGACTCGCCACGCCCTTGCCGAGGGTGCTCCCCATGGCTGGGGTCCCCCTGGGGTCCCTCTGGCCCCACCCCTGCTGGTGGGTGCACTTCCCGGGAACAGAGCTGTGGGTGTTCGCAGGAGCCCTCACGCTGGGCCAAAACTGTCGGCTCCCCACCCTTTCCAGGCCTGGAGGGGCCCATGGGGTGACTGAGACCGTGTCACAAGCTCTGAGACGGGGCTGGGCTAGCAGGCAAAGGCTTCGTGGCCACTGCCTGCCACCTGGATGGGCTCCCTGGGACCAGCGATATCTAAATGGAGGCTGAGTCACTCATTCATTGGTCTGTCTGTTCAAAGAATTTGGATGGAGGCCAACCCTGTGCCCCGCCCTGGGGTCTCGACAGCCCCGACCTCAGGGGTTGGATCCCAGTGAGGGAGACGCACAAATGTCAAATCACGAAGGGGTGTTTGAGCTGCATGAGCTGCTTGTAAATTTTGGAGATTAACCCTTTGTCAGTTGCTTCATTTGCAAATACTTTCTCCCATTCTGAGGGTTGTCTTTTCGTCTTGTTTTATGTTTTCCTTTGCTGTGCGAAAGCTATGCGGAATCTTAAAAAAAATCAAAAAATCGTTCTGAAGAACCTAGGGGCAGGACAGGAATAAAGACGCAGACGTAGAGAACGGACTTGAGGACACGGGGAGGGGGAAGAGTAAGCTGGGACGAAGTGAGAGAGTGGCATGGACATATATACACTACCAAACGTAAAATAGATAGCTAGTGGGAAGCAGCCGCATAGCACGGGGAGATCAGCTCGGTGCTTTGTGACCACCTAGAGGGGTGGGACAGGGAGGGTGGGAGGGAGGGAGACGCAAGAGGGAGGAGATATGGGGACATATGTATACGTATAGCTGATTCACTTTGTTATAAAGCAGAAACTGACACACCATTGTAAAGCAATTAGACTCCAATAAAGATGTTAAAGAAAAATCAGGAAGGGGAGGGTGAGTGCAGGGTGTGGACAGGGAGAGGCGAGAGGCGAGAGGCGGGTGGGAAGCAGCACTTCGGCTGGGTGGCCAGGAAGGCCCCGCGGCGGGGGACATCTGCAAGACGGAATGAAGAGGTGCTCTGGGGCCCCCTCAGGGCAGAGGGCAGGGCGGGTGCCCAGCTGGGCAAGATTGGGTCAGCGGGGCTGCAGGGGCCTGAGCGAGGGGGAGAGGCTGGGGCTGGGCGGCGGGGAGGGGAGATCCCATGCGGCCTGTGTGTGCAGAGGGGACCCGACCTCCTCTGCAGTGAGTGGGCATCCCGGCACGCGTGGGGGGAGGGGCCCGCCCCGGGAAGGGGGTCCCCGGGGCTGTGCTGGGGGGACTCCGACCCTTCCTCTACGCAGTGCCCTCGCACGCCCCAGCCGGGAGACGACTATCCCCGGGCAAGAGAGAGAAGAGCGTGCCTTCCCCGCCGTTCCCCCACTGCCTGTGCGACGATAATCTCCTCCCCCATCCCTGCAGTGGTGACGCAGGCAGGCAGGGGCCCGCGGCGGCCCGGGCTCCACGCGTCCTCGGTCACGGCTGCTGTCCAGCTCTCGGGACTCCTCCCGGCACGGCCTGTCCTTTCCCTCCTGTCCGTGTCCTGGCGGGAGCGGGGAGACTCTTACAAAGCACAGTCCCCGCCTCCCTTCACAAGACAAGGATCCAACATCCATTTCAGCACGAATCCGGGCAGCACCGGAGGTCACTCTGCAGTGACCGGCTGGCCGTGGCCTCCTCCGTGGCTGCGCAGGGCTGCCACGTGGCTCTGCAGCTGTGAGGGTCCTTCCTGAGAACCGGTGCCTCCGGTGTTTCCTCTGACCTCCTTGAGATGCACGATTTTACTCTGGGTCCCAAGTGACCGTGTGGACGTCTGTGACCTCAGCTGGGATCCCAGAGCTGAGCCGGCAGAAAAGGGAGCGGCTCATCACAGACACGGGGGGAGGGCAGGGCGGGTGATGTTTCCCCAGCGCTATGTCCCTCTGCGGGGGGAGGGGGGCAGGTGGCCCTCCCGCGTGTCCGTAAGCTTGCTGCCACCGCTGACGCCCGCCTGGACCGCCACACAGTCTGCTCAGTCACCCCCTGCCCCCTGGACGCCCCGGGGCACCTGGTCGGGGTGAGAGAACAGAAGTTCCAGGGGCAGGTCAGCGTCCGGGAGCAGAGAAGACGGAGGCCCAGCCGGGGCAGCGACCCTCAAAGAATCTCCGTGGTGAGCTCTCCCGGCAGTTGCGGCGGGGGGAGGGCATTTGGGACAGACCTGCTCCAAGCCCAGGCCTGGCCCTCCCAGGCCCGGCCTCCGTCGGAGCCCGTTGTTATGGGCTCTGCGGCCTTTGTCCGCCTCGTGCAGGTCTGAGCTCCAAGAGAGGCCGGGGTAGGGGGGGTCAGGTCTGTGCCCCCAGGAGGGCAGGGGCTCAGTAAGGGACGAGTGGCTGATGGATGGTGGAGGACTTGACCCCTGGGGAAGACGGGGCGAGTCTGTGGAGGAGAGGGGAGGGAGAACAGAAGTCCCGGCTCCTCCTGAGGCCTCCTCCAGGGCCACCAGGCTCAGGACTGGACATGAGTGATGGCCCGTTAGCGTCCTGTGGCTGCAGAAACACATGACAGCAGATGGGGTTGCTTAAAACAACAGAAATGTTTTCTATCACAGTTTTAGAGGCCGGAAGTCCAGAATCAAGACGTCAGAGCGCCGAGCTCCCTCCTTAGTGTCTAGGGGACAGTCTGTTCCTCGTCCCTCAGTGTCGGGTATCACTGGAATGCTCGTCTTCCCGGCTTTGGACACGTCACTCCAAGCACAGCCTCGGCCACGGCAGGCCTGTCTTCTCCTGTGTGTCTGTCTCTTCTCTTCCTACGAGGACCCACCTGACCCCAGTCTGACCTCATCTTAACTAATCACACCTGCAAAGACCCATTTCCACAGAAGGCTACAGTCACGGTACAGAGGTGAGGACGTGGACATATCTTTTGAGGGGCACACGGTGCAACCCACAACAGATCGCAAAGTGATCCCCTCCCTTTAAAGAGCCGGTCGGGGCAGGGGGGAAACGCAGAAGGTGGGCTGCGGGGATGTGGCCTGTGGCTCAGTCCTTTGCTGCCGGTCACCAGACGTGGGCTGTGCCAGCTGTTTTCACCAGCACCCTGGGGATATCGATACAGTCGTTCTGGCCCCATGCTGCATGGCTAATCCTAGGGTCCCAGGGGCTGCCCATTTCTGTGCCTTTGTGAGCACAAGGGCAGTGTTTGTGTCACGTGGGCACTGAGGAATGTCCACTGCACAGGCTTCCCGAGGCTCCACAGGCCTGAGAGGAACAGGCCAAGCCGAGGCCCCGCACGGGGCAGCCTTGGCAAGGAAGATGCTGACGCTCAAGCCCGGCCAGGGGCGCCTGATCCCTGTCCAGCCGGCGGGGGCCACAAGGAGTGTCCAAGGAAACCATCAGAAGGCAGTGGCCCAGACCTGGCATCAGGCAGATGGGGGAATGCTGATTGGGACTTCGGAGGCCCTGCGGCATGGCCTGGCTGACAGAGTTAAGACTTTTCTTGCAGAAGAGGAAGAGGAGGCCCCGCCGGGGAATACGGGGCCGGCACAGCCCAGGCACTTACGGTCCTCCCTCCACCGGCTGATGGACAAACACCGCCCGCACGAGCGTGGACAGGGTCGGCTCTGTCTGCCCTGGGGGCTCGGCTGCCAGTGCACTGCCGATTCACCGAGGGACCCCATCCCGGCCCCCAACAGGGAGGCTGGAAGCAGGTCCCTGCAGGCAGCTGGCCACGTGTCCTGAACACATTCTCATCAGTTCATGCAGTGCGGGACGGCCTGATGGACGCCAGGGAAGGGCGTGAGCCCGCTCCCCGGGGGGCACCGCATGGTCTGACGCGGGGGGGTGGGGGTCTGAGGGTGCCTCCCTCCTCCCTCCCGCCAGCCCCCTGGAGGCAGGCTTGGGGGGCACCCGAGCATGGCTGCTGCCTCTACATCGCCAGCAGCTTGGTCCGCCAGAAGGACCTCCGAGCCCCAGGAAGCCGGGGGCCTGGGCGTGCCCCACTGCAGACACTGGCTCCAGCACCACCCAGTACGGACATCTCCCTGCAAACGCTCCCTTGGGAAACTAGGGCGGGGGTGAGAGGCTCCCAGGTGGGTCACACGCAAAGTGCTTCCTCATCTTTAACTTGGACACAAGGATGCCCGATTCCCAGCGCGGCTAGGACTTCAGCGGACGCATGTGGAGCAGCGGGTGAGATGCTGGTGCAAGGGAGGCGCCTCATAGACGCGTGTGATCATCACTGGTAAAACTGTGTGGCCACTGGGCTGCAGGACCACGTGCCACATCCCAGCTGACCTGGAATCGCGGCTGCGCAGGAAACTGACTCCCAGCCAGGAGGGGACTGGGTGTTTGCTGAGCCCAGGAGGCTGGACCCCATCCCCTACCCGGCGCCCTGATGTTCTCCTAAGCTGGCTCCCACCTCGCTGTCACACCCTCCAGAACTCTCCTGAGCCAGGACCGGGTGGGACAGACACCGAACAGGCTGTACCGGGAATGCAAATGGCCCTGCCCGAGAAAAGGGAAGGGTGTCCAGCCACAGTCCAGCCACAGCCTGGGGCTGGCAGCCCCTGTGCATTGACACAGCTGGCACGGGAGGTCCCCCTGCCTCAGCGTCGGCCCTTTTCTGTCTTATTTTTGGAGGAAGGTGGGGAGGGGTGTGGTGTCCCCGATTAACGAGACCCAGCTTCTAACAGGCCCACGGGACAGCTGCTCCAGCCCCCAGCCCTTCGGACCTCTCTTGCCCATTCAGCCATGGCAAACTGGGGGGCCCGCATGGTGAGCCTGTTTTCCACCTCCGTATACGAGGCCCAGTGCTGGACCAGCCAGACTGCAGAAGGGCAACACCAGCTGCTCCCCCAGGGCCCACGTGGGCACAGGGCCAGAAGGTTCCCCGCTACACGGATGTGCTGGCATCCAAGGCCTTGGGCAGCTGGGGCGGGGCTGGCGGAAGAGAGGTGAGGACAGCGAGGCGGGGGAGGAACGGCCCTGAAGGAGAAGCATGTCTCCGTCTGCCTCCAGCCCCCAGGACAGATGGAGCCTCCTTCTGAGGAAGCAGCGGGCAGTGCACCCGGGAGGATCATTGCTCATCGCAGGAAGGGGAGGCCCCTGGTGTTTCCGGGGCAGGAGGGACGGGGTGGGGGGGGGGGGTAGAGTCCTCCGCCTGACTGACGGGGGGGCCCTGCCCCTGGGCCCGGAAACCCAGAGGCTCCTGCCCAGGTGTGAGTTTCACAGGGGCCGCCGGGCAGCTGTGGGGAGAGGCCCTCATGGGAACCCTCCTTTGAACAGAGCAGCCTTGGCTGGATGTTGAGCTTGACCTTACAGGGGGGTCGCCTGTTGGCGTGGGGACTGGGGTCCGCCTGCTGCGAGCGGGTGAGTGAAGGCTAATAAGGCAGACGGGCGCAGCCGTAATTAACACGGGTCCAGGGGCCGGCCAATCGTCAGTCCACGTGTCAGTGTGTGTATATTGACCTGAGGGAGGACTCGCAGCCGTGACACAGTTAAGTGCATTCAGAGTGTGCCTTCAAGTCACCGGCACGCAGCTGAGAGCTCTCGTCCCACCCCACCGCCACTTCACCTTAGCCACCTGTGACGGCGTGATGGGGATGCACACCCTCACGCTCGCTGGCATCAGAAGATGAGAGAAACACGCTGCAGATTTCGCAACGCCCACGCATCTGCATTTCCATCTCCGATGTATTGTTTGCAATGTCTAAACAACATTTTTAAGATGCACTTTGGAATTCAGCCCAGTGAAATAGGAAGCTGTCCCTGGTGTGATCACCCGAAGCACCTACAGACCCTCTTACCTTCCCCATGTAAGAAAACTCTACAAAGGAAATACCCATCTTGGGTTTTTCGCACCTCACATGCCAGATTCTCTTCCGCAGCGTGTTAGCACCGAGTGATCTTATGGGCTCCATCAATGTTTAGTCTGCCCCGGCTTTCCTCTCTCCATGCCTGAGCTGGGGAAGAGCTGTTTCAGGGACTCTGTTTATGAAACCAAGAGTGCAGTTAAGCGGGCAGGACTGGGAAACGGAGGCATGGCTTTTTCTAGTGTCTGAGTTCTTCAGGCAGCTGGGCATGGGGCCCGTCTGCACCGTGACCAACCACCTCGCTTCCTGAGTGTGGGGAGGTGACGTGTGCGTAAAAGTGAGTAGGACCTTGTGTGTTGCACGTGGGGCTCTGGGCTGATTTCTTTCTGATCCAGCCCCACCCTTTGGGAATGAGACCGGCCTGTTGCTTCAGGTGGGAGTTCAGGCCTCCATGGGACCGCCCAACGGCTCCTGGGCCCTTCCAGCGACCATCCAGGGACCCGCCAGCCTGGAAGGCCATTCTCCAGGGTGGCCACACCTCTTCTTGATGAGGGTCCTCACCCCGAGCAGAAAGCACCCCGTTTCTCAGGGCAGAGTAACCCCAGAGCGCTTGCATTTATGAGACAAGGCCAAAGGTGAAGATTCTGATAAGATGGTGTTGGTGGAAAGGTCCAGGAAGAGGTCAGCTTAGCGCCCCGCCAGTGGAAGAAAGATCTGCTAGGGACACGACGGGCCACACGGAACCAGGCGCTTCAGGAAGCTGGGAGGCTCCTTGGAAGCTTCTCTGGTTGGGTTCCAGTGGAGGGTGTGTGCGGGGAGTAGGGTGGCCGGCGAGGATGTAGTCCGCATCTCAGACACCACGTGTCCAGGTGTCCCCGTCACAGACACGGCGTCGCTCTGGCAGCAGATCCCGACAGCCCCGGCTCTTACCTTGCCGACTCTTCTTGCCTCTTAATTAAAAATTTGTTTCTAAGAACAACTTTTCGGTTTCCTTTTTAAAAAGTTAGAGGACTGTTCGTTTAATTGTAGTAAAATACATAACATAAAATGTGTCATCTTAACAATTTTTAAGTGCACAGCTCAGCGGCATCAAGTTCATTCACGTTGTTGTGCAGCCATCACCACCGTCCGTCTCCAGAACTTTCCATCTTCCCAAACTGAAACTCCGTCCCCATGAAGCACTCACTCTCCATCCCCTCCCCCAGCCCCTGGCCCCCACCGTCCTGCTTTCTGTCCCTATGAATCTGATTCCTCCAGGGACCTCATGTAAGTGGAATCACACAGTGTTTGTTCTTCTGTGTCTGGCTTATGTCACCAAGCGTTCTGTCCTCAAGGTTCACTCACGTCATAGCAGGTGTCAATCTCCTCCCTTTTCCAGGTTGAGTAATATTCCATTATATGGATGGACCACAATTTGTCATATTCATTCATCTGCTTCTACCCTTTGGCTATTGTGAATAATGCTGCTATGAACACACATGTACAAATATGGGTTTGAGTTCCTGCTTTCAATTCTTTTGGGTCTATACCGGTAAATGGAATTGCCGGATAATATGGTAGTGCTATGCTTAATTTTTTGAGGAACTGTCATGCTTAATTTTTTGAAGGTTTGGTGTTTCTTTGGAAGTTTCCCTAATACTTTTATAATAATGTCTCACAACTAATATGACAAAAGTTCTTGTTCTCTATTTTCTCATTCTGGGGGGATAAATTATACGATTTGAAGACGGTGTAAATGCACACTAACCCAGCTCTAAGACCAGGCCCTGGTCCCTGGCAGATGTTCAGGGTTTGTGTTGGCTTATGGAGGAGGGTGAGCTCCTATGATGTCCCAACAGTGGTGTGCCAACGGGGGGGGGGTCCTCTCAGGAGGGGGTGCATTCTTTCACGTTCGATTCAGAGTTGACAGCACGTGGTAATAATAGTTGGTTTTACTATTGTTTTTAAATTCCGTGTGGCAATGCATCCCCTTATTACCTGCCAAATGCAAAAAGCAAGGTGCAGAACAGGGATTGGGGGACATACAGAACACCGCAGGAGCAGCAGCTCTGGAGACGGTTGGTGTGTTGGTGTCCTGGGGCCACCATAACAAAGTGTCACAAACTGAGTGACTAAAGAGACATTTATTCTCTCATGGTTCTGGATGGCGGAAGTCCCCAAACCAAGGTGTCAGCAGGGCTACACCCCCTTTGGGCTCTAAGGTAGGATACTTGTTGGCCTCTTGCAGCCCCTGGTGGCGCCAGACACCCTTGGCTTATGGCCGCATCCCTCCAACCTCTGCCTCCGTCTCCACGTGGCCTCCTCCCTGTGTGTCTTTTCCCTTATCTGCTCTTCTAAGGACACTTCATAGGATTTAGGGCCCACCCTAATCCAGGATGACCTCATCCAGACATCTGCAAAGACCCTTTTTCCGATGAGATCACATTTATAGGTTCTGAGTGGACCTATCTTTTGGGGGCCACCATTCCACCCACTACGGTTGGAAACTGAGGAAAGAGAAAGGCATTCTCTTTGGGATTTCATGTCGTGTCTTAGAATTACCTATTATCAATATCAGTCGCTAAAAATGTCTCTGGTGTTGAGGAGGTCTGTGCAGAATCCTCCAGGCCGTCATGGCTTTTCCCGATGGAGGAGAGGCAGGCGGCATCACTGTGGCTCAGGACAGGCCAAGAGCCCCGAGGACAGCTGGCCCATCGAGGCTGCCTTCTCTGCTGGGGCACTGCTCTCCTAACACAGTGTGGGAGGCCACCTCTTTTCAAATATACGTATTTTAGTTAAATCTCTTGTTTTTACCAATACGAATATTCATTAATTCAAACACTTTTCCATTTCATATTAACTTACTCATCTCTTGTTTTAGCTGAGCTACAGCTCTAAACACACACCACACACACCTACACCACACCACACACACACACACACACACACACACACACACACACACCCCGTTGCTTCCAGGTGGGAGGAAGGCATGAGCAGGTGGGGCAGGCACCCTCCTCCCTCCCCCCCCCCCCCCCGTGGCCCCAGGAACAGCCTGGTCCTTTTCTGGTCTGGGCCAAACTCCCCCCCACTCAGGGCTTTGCCTCCCAAAGGGTTTCTTTCACCCCTGAGGCCCCAAGAGTTTGCTTGTCCCAAAAGCTTGGTTCATTGAAATGCAAACTCTTCCATGCAAATGTTATTCAAATCACTTCTCCAGGACAAGCCAGGCTCCTGTCCAGCCCCGCCCACTTCCACCCAGCACCTCCAGATTCCTGCCCAGAACCCGCAGTTTCGGGGCTGGAAGGGCACCGGAAGGCTTACACCTTTCTCCCCAGCCAGGACCCTCTGTGTCAGAGGTTCTCCTTGGGGGGCATGTGGCCACGTCTGCAGACATTTTGGTCATCCCAACGTGGGGAGGTGCTATTAACATCTCATGGGTGGAGGCTGGGGAGGGTCCGCAGCATCCTCCAGTGCAAGGACGCCCCACACAGAGGAATTTTTGGCCCCAAATGTTAACAGGGCTGGGTGGAGAAACACTGACCTGTACTGAGACAGACACATGAGCATCAGGGCAGGTGTTAAAGGTATGTCAACCAATAATCAGTACGGAGGCTGCAAAGAGCAGAACAGCTTTATTTGGGGCCCTAAGAATTACAATTCCAGAGGCACAGAGCTATCTGGGGAGGAGAGGCAGGGGCTTTATAATAAAGGCAAAAGCCATGAGGCTGAGTTCTGACACAAGAAAGGAAATGTTTGTCCTTAAGGGATGGCTCTCACGAGTTGTTTTAGGGTCAGGGTCCCACAGGTATCTTGAGTTTCTGGCAGGTGTCCTGGATGCCTTTATCAGGACAGGACGTGGTCACAGGGTCAGATTCCATCCGGGCTGAGATGAGCGTAAGGTCCGTCCTCAGTGGCCTCCTGGCTCTGTTTGAGAGGCTCTCTGAGCAACACTGACTCCATTTTGATTTTCCTTCCACAGACATCAGGGGAGAGCCTGTGAGCCTGTTGAGACAAGCCCTTCGGAGGAGCCACTGTCTCCTGGGAGTGTGTGAGGATGTGCCCCTTCTGGGGACCCTCCCAGGAGAGAGCACCTGAGTCCATTCTGGTGGATGGTCGTCCCTCGGGGACGCGAGGCCGGCTGACACCCTCCTCAGCCTGCACTCAGCATGTGGCCCGAGGAAGGGGGCCACCACGCGCGAGACCAGCCAAGACCCTTTGCCGCGCGTGGTCTCTTCTGTGTTCTCCTCATCCCTCTGACTCTGAGGTCTGCTCCCCACCTGCTGTGCTTCTGTTCTCCTCTTCCTGAAGGGGAAAGATGGAGGGCTCTTACCTGGTTTGGGGGGAGCTGACGCTAGGGAGGAGTGTGGGGAATGTAGTCTTGTATCTGAATGCAGTGTATCCAGCTAAAAGTTGGGGTTCTAATTACTAAGGGAGAAGGAAGGAAAGGATGTTGGGGGTAGCTTGCAGTCTTTTCTTCATCCACCTTCTTGGTTCCCTGAAGGATCTGATCTAGAGCTTGATGTATAATAGGCCCTCCTGTTCCGACATAACCTGTTCAGAATCCATCTCTGCTAAATCTACACCACAAGCTTCCCAAGTGCCTGAGTCACAACTTTTCTTCTATTCCTTGCAGTTGTGGACTGCCAGCTAGTAAGCAACAGGAATCACTGGCCTAGCGTTTGTTTGCTGAGCTGAAGTTGAGTTGCACCCGCTGTGGAATCCGGAAGCAGTGGCCGGCAGTTGCCGTCTGACCTTGAGGTAACCTACCACGCTGTTCTAACGCCTTTTCCTTCCCCAAGTCTCCTCCAATTTCACAGTTTTATGAGCCTGGCTCCCCTCTGTAAGGTTTCTGAACTCTTTCTAATAAATCCCACATGGAAGGAACGTTTTGCCCAGCAGCAAGATTCACTCCCTGGCATTCTTGAGACATTTAACAGCCAAGGACTGTCCAGAGCTGGGAGAAGGCCATAAAGCGCAGACACACAGCCCCAGGAGGTGACAAGAAATGGGGAGCAGGGAGGGACACAGCCCCCAGCCATTCCTCGGCAGCCAGGGGTTTCCAGATGGCTCAGCCTGCTCTGTGGGCTCCCCCAAAACCCCCTTACCGCGTTTCTACACGCCAGAGCTGGAGGTGAGGGGGGCAGTTCTTTATCTGCTCTGGGCCTGGTGATGTGACCCAATCCTGCAATGATGAAATTGTGGGTGGTGAGGTGCTCCTTGCCCTCCACGGCCTGCAAACATCACCGATGCAGACACACACAGACATCCTTAGTGGGCACATTGTGCTTAGCTGTGAATGCTGAAGGCTGCAAGGCCCATCCTTGCAAGGAGCCCTGCGCATCTTTATCTCCCTCAGCAGCACCTGAATCCTGGGGGAAGGCCCCGCGGTTATAATAAGCTCTTTCTTGACGGGCCTTGGGAGGAATTAGAAATGTAATTTTTCAGGCACTTTACAGAATATCAAGTAATTAGAGCTCATGCACATAAAAGGGGCACACCATGAGATTTGTGGCTCCTTTCTTAAAATAACCAATTTATATATTAAAACAATAAAAGATGTCAGGGGAGTGCTAGCCCTGTGATGTTTTCAGTATCTGCTCTATGCAGTTCCAGAAAGCTCCACCTCCAGAGGAAACCAAGGAGACCGTGCCCCCTGGCTCGCCATCAGAGCGTTCAGGGCTGTGCTTGGCCAGATGGAGAAAGATGTAGGATGACGCTGTGTCTTCCCAAGGCAGGGAGAGAGGCTCACTGTCATCAGCGCTCCCCCTGGCCACGTGCCCACTTGAATCAGCCCAGCGTAAAACTGGGAGAAAAATATGCCCACCCTGCCAGGTCCTAATGTAGAAATGGAAGTAGCAGGAAGGATTTGATGTTAAATTTCCAGCTCGTAAAACTAGATGCAAGTTTATGCTCGCGTGTGGCAGAGGTGGGGTGAGAGAGGCGCTGGGAGCGGGGTTGGTGGGAGAGAGGAAGTAGCCTCAGCACAGGAGGCTCATTCTAGGTGGTACAGGACTCAGCTCTCCCTCCACAGGTGGCCCTGCGGCTTCCCGCACCTTCCCCCAGGCGAGGGGTTGAATTGTGTCCCCAAAAGATGCCGCAGTCTTAACCCGCAGTACCTGTAGATGTGACCTTACGTGGAAGTAGGGTCTTTGCAGATGATCAGCGTAAGATGAGGTCACTAGGGAGGGTCCTCATCCAGTGTGACTGGAGTCCATATAAAAAGGGGACGTTTGGGGCTTCCCTGGTGGCACAGTGGTTGAGAGTCCGCCTGCCGATGCAGGGGACACGGGTTTGTGTCCTGGTCCGGGAAGATCCCACATGCCGCGGAGCGGCTGGGCCCGTGAGCCATGGCCGCTGAGCCTGCGCGTCCGGAGCCTGTGCTCCGCAACGGGAGAGGCCACGGCAGTGAGAGGCCCGTGTACTGCAAAAAAAAAAAAAAGGGGGGGGGGACGTTTGGACACACAGACACACACAGAGCGAAGATGCTGTGAAGACACAGAAGGTGGCCGTCTGCAAGGGGCCACTGAGCTTTCCAGAAGCCGGGAGAGGCCTGGAACCCTCACAGCCTTCGGAAGGCACCAGTCCTGCCCACGCTTTGATCTTGGGGTCCAGACTCCAGGCTGTGAGATGATAACACATTTCTGGGGTTTGTCCCGGCAGCCCCGGGACCCTCCCCCCGCCTGGCAGTGTTACCAGGTCCATTCTCTGGGATCCGGCCACCTGGCCCCAAGAGAGCCCACCCCAGGGTCCTGTTGGTGCCCAGGGCTTCTGGCCATTGCTGTGGGTTATGGTCAGTCGCTCAGCCCCGGGGGCCGGGTGACGATTCAGTGTTCCCATCGCCTCCACGACCTCCGTTAGGTCACTCCTCCCCCTGCCCCTGGAAACCTCAGACAGAGACTTTGTCCCCAGCATTTCTGACTTTGGAGACCCCCCTGTGGAGGACGGGGAGCCTGGGGTCCAGTGGAGCTCCCAGCGCCCCAATCCCAGCCGAGGCCCCCTTTCCTCATCTCCCTGGCCCCAGCCGAGGCCATCCTGGCCTTGTTTTCTGAGTGCACTTATCTGGGGAGTGAGGGGGGGGAGCACAGAGGGGCCGCTGGCTCCGGAGTGTCCCTGGCTGTCTCTCCTCGGAGGCCCAGGGCCGTGTCTGCAAATACCCCAGGGCCCTTAGTGGGTTCCGGAGGCCGCCGAGCTTGCCCAGGCAGCTTCAGCACTGTGAGAGCATCCTTCCCGATGATCCCCTTTACGGAAGACAGAGGCCATCAGGCCTCCATGTCCCCAAGAGCCGTCACAGGGGCCCCTCCCTTAGCACTGGCTCATGGGGCCCGGGTCCGAGCTCCAGAGGCCCCTCTCTCCCGCGGGCCCAGGCGGATGCTGGCTGGGGCCCAGGCCCTACTTGCCCACCCCCTGCTCTGACTACATTTTGGTCTCTGTCTCAGGGCCCCCCACCTGTGCAGGCCTGCCTGGGCCCCTCCCATCTGGGCCCCTCTTTTCCGGTCGGTGGGTGGAGCACAGATGTGCCGGCAAGTGTAAGGGCCTGGGCTGGCGGATGGAGCTGCCTGGGCCGAGAGGACCGGTGGGCTGGCCTGCACCTGTGCCTCTGCCTCCAGGCCCCAGGCCCCACACAGGAGCCCAGGGCGGGGTTCTCACACTTCGGGACAACCCAGTGCCTGGCTTTTGTCCTCCGAGGGGCCAGCCCTGGAGACCAGCCAGAAACTGCGGCTGTCAGTGTGTGCCAGCTCCCCACAGGCCCTCCGCCCTTAGCAGTGTCCCCTCCGTGTGGTCGCCTGGCTGGAGATGTTTCAGGGCACCGGGTGGGGGGACGGGCTTTCTGCAGGCCGTACGCAGGCCGGCCCGACTCTGAGGCTGGACCTTCCCGCCCCATACAGGACAAGGGGTCGCTGGGCCAATACGATGACTGGTGGCCTCAGAGGTCCAGCCTGGGGATCCGATGGCAGCGTTTGCGGGGAAAGTCAGCTGTGCGACAGTGGGCAGCGTGACTGAGATAAGACAGTCCTGGGATCTCTCCAGGGTGAGGACACGTATCACGGAGCCTGGATACCAGCTGTTGTGCAGAGAGCTGCGGGCCCCCAAGGGCCAAGTGGGTGGGGAAGGGATAGGGTGTCACTGCAGACAGAGGGATGTGACACAGGGACCTGCCAGGTGCGAGCATCCTGTGGCAGAGTCTGGAGTGCTCGAGCAGACCCTGGAGATCACGGGTGGGAGGGAGGGAGGAGGGGGTGTCGGTGTCAGCTCTGGGCGGCCAGGTGTCCGTGCGTCCTCTGACCGCCTGCGCTGCCTGATGGCTCCTTCCCGCCACAGGCAGGGCCCCTACTTTCTCTCCATCACAGAGAGATGAGGGAGCCCCTCCGGATGAAGCCCCCGGGTCAGGCCCACCGGCCTGTGGCTCCCCGAGACCTTTCCTCCCTCGGACTCTGACTCCAGGACTCAGCCAGTTCCCTTTCCTCCTCCGCAGGGACTCCCCCAGGTGAGAATGGTGACAATGGTGGTGTGAACTGACCTATGCTGGTTTTGTCGGGGTGACAGTGGCCCCAGAGGGTGGAGCGACTGAGGCATAGTGACCTCCACAACCTCCCTGTCTGACGAGAGATGCTTTGAGAACTAGCCTGTGCTACAGAGCAGATGAGAAATAAGTCTGACCTGTTCCGCGGCCGCAGCCATCCCTCCAGCGATTTGTCGAGTGGGTGCTCCGGCCACCGTGGGGGTGGGTCACAGCTCCCCAAGGCGGGAGCACCAGCGGCCAGGACACCCTGACACACACCCCCCCCCCGCCATGTCGGGTTATGTGTTGTTGGCCATCACCCCGCCCACCTCCCCAGGGTGACTCTGGCTCTGGACAATCGGCAGCCTTGACATTGAAGATGCACACTGTAAAGTAGATCACAGCCCATTCAGAGCAGCCAGACGATCCCAGAAACGCCCTCCAAGTCCGGCAGTCATCACCTGTGGTCCATGTAGGAGCAGGGCTCGTGGGTCCCCTCCCCCACTCTGTCTGTCTGTCTGTCCGCGGCCCCGGTGAAGGCCCCCCTGCAGGGGTGGAGACCCAAGGCTCAAGGACAGTGAACTAAGGGCACTCAGGTTCAAAGCGTCTGTGAACTTAAGGAAGGAAAAAGCAGCGTCCATTCCCCCGGCCAGGCTCCCTCTTTCAGGCCAAACAAAGGAGCGGCAGGGACCACGGCGGCTCGGCGCTGGCAGCACCGGCAGGCAGATGTCGTCGGGGAGAAGATTCCCAGGCAAGGTCACTAGCAAGGGGGCACCTGCTGGGTGTGGGCGGGTGGGAGGAGGATCCAGGGTGGAAGGGGCACAGGCAGACCCCTGGGCCTTGGCCCTCAGAGCCAGGGGAGCCGGGATGGGGTTGGCGCTGGGGAAAGACCTGACTCCACTGTGAGAGGCTGTCTTTGCTGTGCCGACAGCGAGTTGACCAGCAGGAAGCAAGGGTGGCACAGCGGACCTGTCAGGAGTCGACCTCAACAGCCTGGGGAGGGTGACGGCCCCTCAGAGCAGGGCAGGGGCAGCGGTGAGAATGACCAGATGCCCCGTGGGTGAGAAGGTGGGGCCTCCTGCCAGTGGGGAGGGAGGGGAATCAAGCAGGCAGACGGCCCTCAGGGTTTGGGCGGGCTTACCAAAGGGACGGTGCTGGCAGGGACCAAGTCGAGCAGGTTCAGAGCCACCAGGACACATTGGGGTGACTGTGTCCATGACGTGTCAGCTGGGGGTGCTGAGCAGGCATTTGGAATGGGGTCTGGCTGGATGGCAAGTGTCCTGGTTCACGGGGGGGATGGTGACAGCCCATCACCCAGGGCTCAGGGCAAGGGGCCCGCAGGCAGCAGGGGTGCAGGGCCATGGCACCACGGAGGGACCAGGCCCTGTCTGGGTGGCCAGGACAACTGTCCCACAGGCCATCTGGAGACACGGTCACGGGGCTGACCCCGCCTGGGGATGGTCCCAGTCCTGTTGCTCAAATCCTCTAACGTTCCTAGATTTCAGTGGAGCCTTGGTGCCTAAATTCTCAGTCCTGTACTTTGATCAGCTGCATCCGTGGTATCCACCCGCTGCAGAGTCAGGACCCACTGGCCTCACTAGTTTAGGGACCAGAGGAGGCCCGGGGGAGAGGGTCATTGCAAAGCGCATGTGCACAGGGCCCCGGGCCCCAGAAGGACGCTTCCCAGGGATCAGGTTTCTGGTCTCTGAGATGGGCCATGGCACGCTTCCCAAGGGGGACGGAGGTGAGGGTTCAGTGGCCGACACGTGGGGAGCCCCGGGCACTACGCCGGGACACGGGGACAATGGGGACATTCCATGGGCCGGGCTGAGGGCTGGTGTGTGTCAGCCCACTGGCCTTCGCAGCTGGACCTGAGGCATTGCTAACCTCCCCCTCTTAACAGATGAGAAAACTGAGGCACAGAGATTACTAGCCAGGAAGTGGCTGCAGTGGGGTCCAGCCCAGGTGCCTGCATCAGGGCTGACACCCACGCCCCTCAGACCCCTGCATGCACCAGGCACCCTCAGGCAATATTTGTTGCTGGTGGCCTGCTCTTTCCTGAGTTTTCAGATATTCTTCACATTTTTACATTACTGAAGTTGGGAAGCTTCTCAAACAGACACGCAGTTTTCCCCAAAGTCTGTTTTTTTTTTTTTTTTTTTCTTTTGTGGTATGCGGGCTTCTCACTGTTGTGGCCTCTCCCATTGCGGAGCACAGGCTCCGGATGCGCAGGCTCAGCGGCCATGGCTCATGGGCCCAGCCGCTCCGCGGCATGTGGGATCTTCCCGGACCGGGGCACGAACCCGTGTCCCCTGCATCGGCAGGCAGACTCTCAACCACTGCGCCATCAGGGAAGCCCCCCAAAGTCTGTTTTTAACAGTGAGAGCACATGTCACAATGATGGTGTCTTGGAACCAAGGGAGTAGAATATTATTTGAAGGTCTAGTTACCCCGAACTTACAGTCGGAACTCAATGCTTAGGGAGCTTAAAAGTTGCCCAAAGTCACACAGCCAGCAGGGAGAGCTGGGGGCAGACCCCTCCCCCCCCCCAACCCACTGCTTTTCCCAGACCCACAGCTAGGGCCAGGCCAGCACATGTCCTGGGTGATGAGGGGGCTGGAGATGAGTCAGCACTGGAATCTATGAAGTTCAGCCTCACAGACTTGATTTGTGTTCACACGAGATCTGGGTAAGGGATGCTCCCAAGAAGGAGGGCCGAGCCCTGGTGTGCTGGTGGGGTGAACACAAGGGTTTCCTCATTCACAATGCTCCCCCGTTGATACATTTTGGCCAGTGAGACCTAAGGAGAGTCTGTTAGGAGGTCCTGGTAAGCTGTGGTTTCCCTGATACAGGCCTTCTTCCATCGCCCACATATAAACCCTCCCCTAACTCTGTCACCAGAAAGCAGGTGGGATAGCTGGTACCACAGCGGCCATCTTGAGGTAAATGTCAAGAATATGGCAGAGGCTTCAGCAATAGTTCATTGAGCTGTGAACCACAGATAACAACTGTCTGTCTCTAGTTTCTCACAATGCGATTTTTTAAAAAAGAACCTTATTTGTTTAGTTATTCCAGGTTCCTCCCTACCACTAACTTGCAGCAAAGCACATTTCTTTCTGATACCCATGGAAACCAGACAGGAGGTGGCTCTATTCCACTGACCCCTCTTGAGCAGATTCAGAGCCAGTCTTATCTTCATGACTCTCATGGATCAAAAATACAAACAAGGGGAATTCCCTCATGGCGCAGTGGTTAAGATTCCACCTGCCAATGCAGGGGACACGGGTTTGATCCCTGGTCCAGGAAGATCCCACATGCCGTGGAGCAACTAAGCCCGTGCGCCACAACGACTGAGACTGTGTGCTGCAACTACCGAAGCCCACGTGCCTAGAGCCCGTGCTCTGCGACAAGAGAAGCCACCGCAATGAGAAGCCCGTGCACCACAACAAAGAGTAGCCCCCGCTCGCCGCAACTAGAGAAAGCCCGCGTGCAACAACAAAGACCCAACGCAGCCAAAACTAAATAAATAAAAATTAAAAAAAAATACAAACAAGGTTTCCAAGATAGGGCCAGACTGGCGGGGTCTCAAAGTCGCAGGCATAGAGATTATTCTTGCCTGACTCAACCTGTAGCTGACCACGCTCCCTAACAGGCCCTCCAGACACTGGTGACGGTGCAGGGTCGGGAGGACCGCACGAGCTGGGGGTGAGGAGGGCGCAGGGACTCACATGGAGCAGCCCCTGACCTTGACTCCACGTGTGCTCAGTGCTGCAGGCAGAGCCCTGGTGCCAGGCCAGAAACCAGGGCACAGGTTGTGCCAGGCCGAGTGCCAGAGGGTTCTTGGGGAACGTCTGGTCCTGCTTCCCCCTTTTCCCCAGAAAGCAAGGCCTGGAGACGGGTCCAGTGTTGTCCAAAGACAAAAGCTGGTCAGCGGAAGGGCTGGCCTGGAGCCTGGCTCTCCTTCTGCCTAAGCCTGTGACTTTTCCAACCACCTTATCGACCCGTCAGAGGACCCGCAGACTCTGGTCTGAGACTGGCCGGGCCTAAAATGCTCGGGGGGATGTTAGTCCGGGCCATCGGAGAAGCAGACGCCAAGGTGGGATGTGTGAGGGGAAACACCCGTGTGACAGGACGTGAGGGGGTTCCGGGGAAAGCTGGGAGGGCCTGAGATGGCAGAACAGGTCTGACCCCAACGCAGGGCAGAGGGAGGGAGGGCCCCAGGGCAGCCTCGAGCTGCGCTTGGCCAGCTTGGGGGTGCTGGGTCTCCTAGGAGTGGGCCCGCCTTGACATCCCCACGTGTGTCCCACGGACAATGGACAGGAGCCCTCGGGGAGTGTGGTCTCAGCACAGGGTCTCAGCGTGGCCATGGGGGCTTGTGGCCCATTAGCTCCCTGGAGGTGGAGGCTTAAACCACAGCCTCGGGCAGTGCCTCTAAATCCATGTCCCTGGCCCTACCTCTGGGTTCTGTGGTTCGGAGGCCTGGGGTGACACACGTACAGGACAGACACTCCTGTGTGTTTTCTCTCTCCAAGCCCCCAGTCATCTCCCTGCCTTACTGGGTCCAGGCGTCCAGAGCCACGGCCCCGAGGTGCACAGCCAGGCCTGCAGTCCCTCTGTCACGCACCGTACTGCTCTCACTGTTGTTTTCCATATGCCGTTCCCTGCCCCCACTGCCTTGCATCACTGCCCGGCTCCACGGCCGTCCGGGTTTCCAGTCCCTGCTCTGGACTGTCGGCCACGTGGCGGCAGGGACCGTGGCTGGTTCTCTGTGCTAAGTCTCCAGAACCCCAGACAGCGCCTGGTTCCCTGACTGATGAATGAATGAATGAGGCCATGGAGGAAAGGGGAGAGGCTAAGTGTGGGAAGGGTCCTTGGAGCCTTCTACCAAGAGGAGGGGACCCTGGGGACAATGCGGGTCACCTACTTTCTCCTAGGAACGTGACCTCTTATCTGCCATGACTCAGTCCCGTCTGCCCCTGCCCATCAGACCCTAAACGTCCAGTCCCCGCTGCAGCCGGCTAACGAGGACAGGAGGCCTGTGGGCTTTGCTGAGAAGCGAGTGGCCTGCGTCGCCAGCTTCAGGCTCGCCTGCCCAGGCCTGTGGGCACGTGTCTCCAGACCGCTTTTTAATGGTTGGCTCCGCTGGCCTGGCTTTGCTGTCACAGCCAGCCAGCTTGGCTGTCGAGGGGACACGTAACCGTCATTCAGACAGCACATCAGCTGTGGGGCTGGACAGCTTCCCGCCGCCCTGGGGGACCAGCCTGAGACGGATGCTGCCCCCCTTTCCTGAGGGAAGAGGGTGCTGGGAGCACAGGAGCATCACCTTGCTGCCTTTTCAGTGGCTTCTCTCGGTATTTTCTGAGCTGCAAATACAAACCAACTATGCAAAAGGGAGGAGATATGGGGATATATGTATACATATAGCTGATTCACTTTGTTATACAGCAGCAACTAACACAACATTGTAAAGCAATTATACTCCAGTAAAGATGTTTAAAAAAAAAAAAAAAGAATACAAACCAACTGTACCACCACGGCCTGGGTGGGCCTGAGTCCCCAAGGCTCAAGAGGAGCGCCCGGTGCGGTTGTGTTTAAAGCACAGTTGGAGCTGAGTGGGAGGGAAGGCGGGCTGGGGGATGGGCCCCCTGCTATCTGTCTGAGGGGTGCCTGCTCCCTTCTTGGCCTCACCATCATTCCGGCAGTTTCATGGGGATGCCCAGGCACATGTCCACGTGGCCAGAGGCCGGGCCCACCCTCTGCACCTACTGGCTTTGCACTGGGCCAGTGACCCTGGAACGCTGGCCCCTGAGGTGGGCAGTGGGTCTGTCCACAGGAGTCAGGTGGGAACTGCTAACACAGAGTGGGGGGCCCAGGCCTGAGACCCTGCGGGGGCTGGAGGGCTACATTTCCAGGTAGTTTTCTATACCTCCTGGGGGGACAGACACGCAGCAGGGCTGGGAAGCAGCAGACCAGGCCGCTCACCCATCCACGTTCTCCTTCAGGGCAGCAGCTTCAGGCCTGGGTGCCGGATGCAGCAACCCCGCTCTCGATGAGTTCACGGTCTAGAGCAGAGGCAGACTTTGCCCCTGGGGTCGTGGCGCCTGGTGAACTTCCTTTTCCCAGCGCCTTTTCTGAGCACCTTAGCTCTCTAAACCGCCCCATGAAGCAGGGGCCACCATAATCCAGAGGCACAGAGAAGTTAGGCAACTTTCCCAAGGTCACACAGGAGCCGGACTCAAAAGCCAGCGCCCTGGACCCCGAGCACATACCCTGACCACTATGGCACCCTGCCCACCGGGAGAAGCACTGTGCAGAGTGCTCAAGAGTATGATACGGAAGGCAGTGACTGGTGCCGCTTTAGATGAGATAGTCAGGGAGGACTGCTCGGAGGCGGTGACACTCAAGAAGAGGAGGCCAGAGGGAAGAGCCCTCTAGCCACAGGCCATGAATGACCTCTAAGCTCCTCTCCAGCGAAAGAGCCCCAGGTGGCCTGCAGCTCAACAGGGGGCCGGGACCATGAGAGGCTCCAGCTTGTCTGTGCTGGAGTATCCTGGGGCCATTCTGCTCACTCAGGCTGGGATGGGTCTTGGGTGGAAACATGAGAGACAGTGAGGTGGCCCCAGGACGGTGGGATCCCAGGAGCTGCCCTGGGAGAAGCCCCGGGACGTGAGCTGAGCCGGGGGCTCCATCCTGGACGCCCCTTTCCCAAGGACTGGCCCTGGCCCTGGTCTTGCTGGGGCCATGCTGTTCTACTCCCGGGTTTAGGAGCTTCAGCCCCACAGCGTGGGAGTCCCTGGCCCCACCCCTAATAATAGGGCCACCCCTCCTGCAAAGACTGTGCACCACACGGGCAGGTGGCTCTCGCTAGGCCACCCCAAACCAAACCAAACAAAGCAGGTGTGTGTGTTTTGGGGGGCCCTTAGGGCAACTGAAATCTATTGTCTCACAGTCTGGAGGCCAGAAGCCTGAAATCAAGGTGTTGGCAGGGCCGGCTCCCTCCCAAGGCTCTGGGGGAGGGTCCCTCCCTGTCTCGGCCGGCACTCCCTGGCTGGCAGCCCCATGGCTCAGCCTGCTCTCTGATCCCAGGGGCCCTCCCTGTGGGCTGCTCCACCTCCTTCTGCCTCCGTCTGCTGAGGCCAGGTGCATACAGGGCCCAGGAGCCCCACAAACCGCGCCGTTGGAGCTTGCGGATGCTTGGGCTCTGAGCCCCTCTAACCAGAGGCCCCTCCTGCCCCCAGAGAAGGGCCCCGGCAACCTGGTCCCCCATCCTGCAGACCTGAGGCTGGCCTGAGACCGAGGCCCCTGACTGTGGGCGGCGTCTGCAGGCCCCCGATGTCCCCAGGATGACTGCAGCCTCTTGGGCGCTGGCTCTCTCCCCCGGCACAGGGCCACACCCCACGGCCTCCAGCGGGGGCCAGGAATTCCCCCTGATGGAGGTGACAGGGATTTAAGTGTCCCCATTCCTGCTGCTCTCAAGGCCTCAAGTCACTGTCATCCCTATGGGTCCCCACCATCCACAGGCTCCAGACAAGCTTATGCAAGTGTGTGCATGCGTGTGCAGGGTGTGTTTGTCCAAGGCCCATCGGTGTCCACGTGGACCTGCCCTCTCGGCCCAGGCAGGGCTGTGAGGCCCCAAAGCCTTCCCTGTCCACCCTGAGAGGGAGGGTGTACAAACACAGATGCACACACACACTCACACACCAGACACACTCCACTCACACACAGACACACACCACAGAAACACATGCATCCACACACACACACCTGGCGGGATGATTTGAGCAAAGAGCTTTCCTTGACGGTGGTTCCCAGGCTCAGATAGGTCCTGCCATCCACGCTCTGGACAGGTGACCGCGACACGAACGTGCCAGGGCTCTGAAAAGCGTCTGGAGCCTCAGGCCACCCTCGGGGGCTCCACACCTTGCGCCTGCGCCTTACAAACGGTGTGGGGTATCGCACACTTCACGGAGCCGCAGGAGCCTGGGGGGCCTCCAAGCCCACTCCCAGCCCCTCCACGGTCCTCCTCTGTCCCAAGGGGGCCTGGAGGGGCCGTGCGGGACCCAGGGCTGCCTGGAGGAAAAAATCACCTGCTGGCAGCGCACATGGCAGTGATGAATGGCTTGCCTCGGGCTGGGTACCTGCCGGGCTGTGAGCAGGCAGGCCCCACCCTTAGAAGCCCCCTTCCACCCAGACCAGGTGCCCGCACAAGAGCCTGGGCTGAGAGCCGCCTGGGATCCAGTCTGGCTTCTCTCTGAGCCAGCCTGTCCTGTGGAAGGAAGGAGGCGGTTCGATCCCTCTGGGCTCTCCTGCCGGGGCCTCCAGCGGGCTCAGGTGGAGAACCTCCGGAGGAGGGAGGGGCTCCCCTCGCTCATCTGGGCAGTGGGCAGGCAGTCTTGAGGTTTATTATAACTTTTTACCCCTTGGGCTTGAAACCCAGGAGGAGGGGCAGGAGGGGAAGCATGCAGAAGGGGGAAGGTGGGGAGGAGATGGAGGGGGCAGTGGCCCCCCTGGGACTGGACTTCCAGCTGGGCCTGAGCGGCCAGCTTACCAGCCCAGAACCCTCACCTTCCTGTCCAGCCGGCTTCCCGTTTGGGGCTGGAAGAGCCTCCCTTTTCCCCAGGATTGTTGATGTCAGCTTTCTCTCCTTGAACCTGCCAGGACACTACCAGGTGTGGGCCGGGGGCTCCCAGGAGTGCCCATGTGGTCCCAGGCCCATGGCTCACCTCGGGTTCAGGGGACAGGTTCCCAGCACCACCAGTTCTGGGCCCGCCCCTGCCTGCACACAGGCTGACGTCAGCCCGGCCTTCCGGACAGGAAACCTGGAGCCGGCATCCGGAGAGTCTGTCCACGGCCCGGCCACTGCTGGCACAGGGGACACTGCGGCTCTGAACACGAGGGGCTGAAATGCTCCTGCCGCCCAGTGAAATCCTCGGGGTGGGGCATGGAGCAGCCCGTCCACCCTCCTCCAAAGGGCAGCATACGTTCTGGCCTGGCTGAGGGGACCACCCCCAACAAGGGCAGAGCTAGAGTGACCTGGGGTGACCATGCCTCAGGGAGCAAAGTTGGGTCAGCGTGTCAGGCCAAGCAGGGCTGGGAGCGACCCCTCCCATCCCCCAACTTAGAGTCAGGCTCTGATCCCGTCTCCAGGGAACCTTCTGGAACCCGACCCCTGGGGTCATGGCCTCTTTCTAACACTATCATCCCTCGGTCCCCGTGCTCCTTTTGCTCCTGGTTCCGTTGCTCATGGGAACTCACCGGGTTTTGAGTGGACAGATCTGAGTTCAGATCCTGCCCCCTCCTGGGCCCATCCCCAGCCTAGGCCCCCACCTCCCTGTCGGTGAAACAGGCTGCTGAGGGGCAGGGAGGCCACAAGCATGCATGCTCTCTCCAGGGAGGTTCGTATGCACAGACACCAAGGCAAGGGAGCGGGTACTTAACCCACAAGGCGAGTTTCGGGGGGCGGGTGGGTTTCAAGCCCCGGATCTTCCAGCTCCTGGGAGCCACGTCCCTGCAACCATGCCAGGTGGGCACTCTGGGCCCCGTCGGACCTTGATGCTAAGCAGAAGCCTGTCACCCGGGACCTAGTCAGTGCAGATTCCTGGACTCTGCCCAGACAGATCCCGTCAGAAGGTGGGCTGGGGCCCGGGAAGCTGCATCTTTAACAAGGCCTGGAATTTGCAGTTCTTCTGGGCTCTGTGCTCTAGTCTGGGACCCTGGCTCCACCATCACCAGCTACATCGCTTCAATGTTTTTGCACTTCAGTTTCCTCGTCTGCAAAGTGTCAATAATACACAGAGTCTGCACCTAAAGCCCTAGGTGTGGTGCTGGGACTACAACAGGTATCAAATAAATAATACTGCTACCATAACGTAAATACGGGACACCCCACAGTTCCAGAGTAAAAGTCCCCTTCAATTCTACCATCCATCACTCATGCATTCTGAAAAGTTTTAGTTTATTCTCTTCCATCTTATCAATATAATACAGTATAATTAAAAATCGGGACCATCCTGTATTGCTGCTGTCCTTTGAAACTGTCCTTTAGGAAATTTGGATTGTTTTCCATTTTTCACTAACATAGATTTGGAACAATTGTCATTAATATCCTTAGAAAAGAATCTGTGTGTTTGCAAGATCATTTCCTAAGGCTAAATTTCCAAATGAAATCCACAGAGGCCTTCATGCCCCCTTATTGCTTTCAAACTCTGACCTGTCCCTCCCCTCTCACAAGCCCCAAGGCCAAGAGGGACCCAGAGATCCCAGGCTGTGTCACTATAGAGCGCAGCGCCGAGCCTGGAAGGCTCAAGCCTGGGAAATGTCTTTGGAGTGACCTCCCGCACACACCAGTTTGCCAGGTCGCCCAGCCGCCTGCCGACAGTGCTGTCCTTAATGGGAGCGCAGCTGCCGCGGGACATGGGTGGCCCTGGGTGCATTCCTTTGCTCTCTGGCCGTGAGACTTGGGATTGTGTAAAAGGAGGGCGTTTGTGGCACAGCGCACACAGAGAACTCTAAGACCCGCCAAAAGCCCTAGCCCTAGTTTCTTTGTAAACCGTCCCACTTGATTGCCTGCAAACCGAGGGAGACCCCTGGGGCCCAGACTTCCTTGTGCTTTCACCAACCTACCCAGGACCACCGAGAGCTGTGTGAGACAGGGCCCTTCCTTCCCGGAGTCTTAAATCCTTTCTATCGTGAAAATGTTCAGACATACAGAACTAGGTATAATATCCCTTATCTCCATCAACAAACAAATAGTTATTGACCTTTTGCCCCATTTGCTTTATTGTTTGTGTGCATGTGAAATGTGTTAAAGGAAATCACACGCTTCGTGGCATTGCACCTCTCTATTTTAGATCAATCTTTGACAGACACAAACGACTTCTCTTACGGTATCTATGCTACCACCACAGCTAACCAGAGGCAGCTCCGTGCCGTCCAATGCTAGTCCACATTTAAATTTCCCATGGTCCCCCAGATTCTATTTCACAGCTGGTTTGTTTGAATAATGATACAAAGTCCCCACCCTGCATTTGCTTTTATGTCTCTTACCTTTCTTTTAATCTGTAAACTGTCCCTCCCATTTTTTCTTTCATGCCAAGGCTTATTCAAGAAACCAGGTCAAAAGTCCCTCATTCAGGATGTCTCTGCTTGTTGTGATGACGTTGAACTGTCCTCCATCTCCCTTTCCCTGTGTAAATGAGAATTTAGACCTAAAGGCTCCATTAGACTTGGGCTCATCATTTTTGGCAGGAGAACTTCACAGATGTTGCATCGCTCAGAAGGCATCTTGCTGTTTGGCCACAAACAGGATGCTAGGACTAACCAGTGATGCTTGCAGTGGCAGCCTGGTCCCTCCACCATACAGCTGCAAGCTCCCCCTTCAACCAGCAAGGGCCTGTGGACACCATGAATATCCAGGTTCCTGGTGGCCTTTACCTAATAGCTTTAGAGTCTGCTGGAGAGGGTTGCTTGGGTCGTTGTTTCATAAGAACTTGCAAAGTACTGATTTTCCATATTCCAACATTCATTCGAGATTTATTAGCTGGAATTATTTTGTAAAGAAGAGCTTTTTCAGAACTTTTCTGGTGGCCCAGTGGTTAAGACTCTGCACTTCCACCACAGGGAGCACAGGTTTGATCCCTGGTCGGGGACTAAGATCCTGCATGCCGTGTGGCACAACCAAAAAAAAAAAAAAAGAGCTTTTCACTGTATCAACTAGGACTATTTGGTTACCCCAAAATATAGGTTGTATAGGAAAGATAAGATAAATACTTAATTATTTCCCTTCTCCCCTTTAATTATTAATTGTCAGAGTAAGGAGTTGGTACAACAATTACTTCCAATGGTAACAAGTGTGATTTAAACATTTTTTTTTTACTTTCTTTTTTAGGGTCATTAGAAACAAATGGATTTTTATATATGAAAGGTGTTCCAGTCAAGTGTAGTCATTGCTCTCTCTGATGACTTGGCTGGTGTTGGCCAGTGAAAGGCCTTTGTGTCCTTTTAGTATGACTTCAGTAGTCTGTGATGCCTTCCTTCACTTTAAGCACAGGATGGTCTCAGGCTCACCTTGAATATTGCCTGCCTCTGATGTGAAATCAACCTTTTGGCCATGAGTTTTTAAAAATTGGAGCAAGGAATTTAGAGACCAGAATCTAGGTATTCTCAGTGCTTGTTGCAACTGGGTAAGCATACATTTCCATCCTTTTCAGAGGCAAGAGCTAGGAAATTCATATTTTGTTTTTAAAGCATGAGGTTACAGATGTAAAATGTGACATCAAAAACATAAAACGTGTAGAGAGAATAGTAATAATATTGAGCTCTATAAGGGGATCAAACTTAAGTTGTTATCAACTTAAGATAGACTATTATAGGTATAAGTTGTTATATGTAAACCTTATGGTAACCATAAAGCAAAAACTTATAGTAAATCCACAAAAGAGAAAGAGAAAGGAATATAAGCATACTACTAAAGAAAGTCATCAAACCACAGAGGAAGAGAGCAAGAGAAGAAAGAAACAGAGAGAAAATACAAAAATGGGCAGAAAACAATTTTTAAAATAGTAATAAGCACATACCTATCATTAATTACTTTAAATGTAAAAAGATTAAATTCTCCAATCAAAAGACATAGAGTGGCTGAATGCATAAAAAAAAATAAGACCCATCTATATGCTGCCAACAAGAGATCCACTTCAAATGTAAGGACACATATAGACTGAAAGTGAAGGAATGGAAAAAAATATTCCATGCAAATGAAAACCAAAGGAAAGCTGGGGTAGCTATACTTACACCAGACAAATAGACTTTAAAACAAAGACTGTAACAAGAGATGAAAAGGGTGTTACATAATGAGAGAGGGGTCAATACAACAAGAAGATATAACATAGTAGCATACATAAATACATAAAGTAAAAATTATTAGACCTAAAGGGAGAAATTGACAGCAATACAATAATTGTAAGGGGCTTTAATACCCCACTTGAAAAAAAAATACCCCACTTGTATCAATGGATAGATCATCCAGACAGAAAATCAATAGGGAAACATTGGCATTAAATGACTTCTTAGACCAGATGGACTTAACAGACATTTATAGAACATTTCATCCAAAGCAACAGAATATATATTCTTCTCAAGTGCATGTGGAATGTTTTCCAAGATAGATCATACACTAGGCCACAAAACAAGTCTTAATAAATTTAAAAGCCTTGAAATTACATCAAGCATCTTTTCTGACTACTATGAAACTGCAAATTAATTACATGAAGAAAACTGGAAAATTCACAAATATGCAGAGATTAAACAGGATGCTACTAAACAACCAATGAGTCAGAGAATTAATGAAAAGAGATATCAAAAAATATCTTGTGACAAATGAAAATGGAAATGCTACATACTAAAACTTATGGGAAGCAACAAAAGCAGTTCTAAGAGGGAAGTTCATAGCAATAAATCCCTTCCCCAAGAAACAATAAAAGTTTCAAACAACCTAACTTTACACCTCAAAGAACTGGAAGAAAAAAAAAGAACAAAGCCTAAGTTAGTATAAGGAAGGAAATAACAAAGATCAGAGCAGAAATAAATGAAACAGAGTCTAAAAGGACAATAGAAAAGATCAATGAAACTAAGAGCTGGTTCTTTGAAAAGATGGACAAAATTGACAAACCTTTAGCTAGACTCACCAAAAAAAATGAAATGAAAGAGGAAATGTTGCAATTGATACCACAGAAGTACAAAGGACTATAAGAGACTACTATGAATGATTATATGTCAGTAAATTGGACAACCTGGAAGAAATGGATAACTTCCTAGAAACATACAAACTGCCAAGACTGAATCATGAAGAAAGAGAAAATCTGAACAGACCAATTACTAGTAAGGACATGGAATCAGTACTCAAAAACCTCCCAACAAACAAAAGTCTAAGACCAGATGGTTTCACTGGTGAATTCTACCAAACATTCAAAGAAAAATTAACACCATTCTTCTCAAATCTTCCAAAAAATAGAAGAGGAGGGAACTCTTCCAAACTAATTTTACAAGGCCAATATTACCCTGATACCAAAACCAGACAAGAGTGCCACAAGAAAAAAAAATTACGAACCAATATTCCTGATGAACATAGATGCAAAAATCCTCAGCAAACTATTAGCAAACTGAATTAAACAATTCATTAAAAGGATCAGACATGATGATCAAGAGAGTTATCCCAGGATGCAAGGCTGGTTCCACATCTGCAAATCAGTCAGTGTAATACACCACATTAACAAAATGAAGGATAAAAATCATATGATCACCTCAATAGAGGCAGAAAAAGCATTTGACAAAATTCAACATTCGTTTACAAAAAAAACTCTCAACAAAGTGGGTATAGAGGAGACATACCTCAACATAATAAAGGTCACATATGACAAGCCCACAGCTAAAATCATACTCGACAGTGAGAAGCTGAAACCTTTTCCTCTCACGTCAGGAACAAACCAAGGATGCTCACTCTTGCAACTTGGATTCAACCTAGTATTGGATATCCTAACTAGAGCAATTGGGCAAGAAAAAATAAAAAGCATCCAAATTGGAACGGAAGAAGTAAAACATTTACAGTTTGTAGAGGACATGATTTTATATGTAGAAAACTCTAAAGTCTCCATCAAAAAACTGTTAGAACTAATTAAATGAATTCAGTAAAGTTGCAGGATACAAAATCAATACACAAAAATCTGTTGCATTTCTATACACTAATAATGAACTGTCAGAAAAAGAAATTTAAAAAATAATCACATTTATAATTTTATCAAAAATAATAAAATATCTAGGAATAAATTTAGTCAAGGAGGTGAAAGATCTATATATTGAAAACTATAAGACATTAATAAAAGAAATTTAAGAAGACACAAATAAATGGAGAGATATTCATGCTCATGGATTGAAAGAATTAACATTGTTAAAATGTTCATACTACCAGAAGCAACATACAGCTTCAATGTAATCCCTATCAAAATTCCAATGGCATTTTTTCACAGAAATAGAACAAACAATCCTAAAATTTGTATGGAACCATAAAAGACCTTGAATAGCCAAAGCAATCTTGAGAAAGACAAACAAAGCTGGATGTATCATGTTACTTGATTTCAAACTATATTAAAAAGCTGCAGTAATCAAAACAGTATGGTGCTGGCACAAAAATAGACACATAGATCAATGCAACAGATTAGAGAGCCCAGAAATAAAACTCACTAAATATAGTCAATTAATTTATGACAAAGGAGCCAAGAATATAACATGGGGAAAAGACAGCCTCTTCAGTAAATGGTACTGGGAAAAACTAGACAGCCACAAGCAAAAGAATGAAACTGGACCACTATCTCACAGCATACACAAAAATTAACTCAAAATGGATTAAAAACTTGAATGTAAGACCTGAACCCATAAGACTCCTAAAAGAAAAAATAATTGGTAATCTTCTTGACATAGGTCTTGGTGATGACTTTTTAAAAATCTGACACAATAAGCAAAAGCAACAAAAGCAAAAATAAAGTGGGATGACACCAAACTAAAAGCTTCTCCACAACAAAGGAAACCATCAACAAAATGAAAAGGCAGCCTACTGAATGGGAGAAAATATTTGCAGATCATATGTCTGATAAGGGGCTAATATCCAAAATAAAAAAAAATACAACCCAATAGCCAAAAACATCTGATTAACAAATGGGCAGAAGATCTGAATAGATGTTTTTCCAGAGAAGACATACAGATGGCCAACAGGTATGAAAAGATGCTCAACATCACCAATCATCAGGAAAAAGTAATCAAAACAATATAAGATATAATCTTACACCTGTCGGAATGGCTATTATCAAAAAGGCAAGAAATAAGTGTTGGTGATGACGTGGAGAAAAGGAACCCTCTTGCACTGTTGGTGAGGGTGTAAACTGGGGCAGCCACTATGGAGAACAGTATGGAGGGTCCTCAAAAAATTAAAAACAAAACTACCCTATAATCCAGCAATTGCACTTCTGGGTATTTATGTGAAGAAAACGAAAACACTAACTCGAAAAGACATCTGCATCCCCATGTTCATTGTGGCATTATTTATAATAGCCAAGGTATGGAAACAACCCAAGTGTCCACTGATGGGTGAAGGATAAAGAACATGTGGTACATATACAGCAGATATTATTCAACCATAAAAAAGAAGGAAATCCTGCCATTTGCCATAACATGGATGGACCTCGAGGACATTCTGCTGAGTGACATAAGCCAGACAGAAAGACAGATATGGTATGCTCTCTCTTATATATGGACCTTGAAAAACAAAAACAAAAAACCAAGCTCATAGATACAGAGAAGAGATTGGTGGTTGCCAGAGGTACGGGGAGGGTGGGTGGGAGAAATGGGTGAACTAGTCTTGGTTTTAGTTTAAATAAATTGAAAAAAGTAATAAACCATGAGATTACATTAACATTTCCAATTCAAATTTAAGACTCACGTGTTATACTTAACCTAGGTGATTGTTTATTTGTATATTTTTCTCTTACACTAATAATTTTGCTTCCTCGCAGCAGCCAGGTAATTATTTATCGGCTTTATCCTAGAAATACAAAAATACTTTCAAATAACAATGCCAGATTTAATACTAGCAATAAGACTTACTGAATGATACTTAGGATTTCTTTGTTGTTCTTTTTGTCCTTAAAATAGATCCTACTGAAAACAAACAATCAAAATACTATACTCTGGGGCTTCCCTGGTGGCACAGTGGTTGGGAGTCCGCCTGCCAATGCAAGGGACGCGGGTTCGTGCCCCGATCCGGGAAGATCCCACATGCCGCGGAGCAGCTGGGCCCGTGAGCCATGGCCGCTGGGCCTGCACGTCCGGAGCCTGTGCTCCGCAGCAGGAGAGGCCACAACAGTGAGAGGCCTGCATAGTGCAAAAAAAAAAAAAAAAAAAAATACTATACTCTGAAGTCCTTTGAAATTAATCTTTAGTTATGTTACAAACTTTATATAAATTTACATTTTTTGTTGGTTTCTTTTATAAGGATACTTTCCTTTTCAATTCAAGTTTATTTTTTGAATATGGGAAACATTTGCATAGTTCTGAAGTCAAACCCTGTGAGATACTAGAAGATATACATTTGTCTCTGCCCTCAGTTCCTGGCACAGGGCTCCTGGAAATGCGTGCCATTTCCTGGGTGATAAGAATATCTTTTGTCCAGGGAGGAGACTCTGGGTGGGCTCCTGGGCAGGAGCTGGTCACCACAAACAACAAGCCATGATCAGAAGTTGGGAACTTTCAGCTCCCGACCCCAACTTCTCCAGAAAATTGAGAGGGGCTGGAAATGGAGTTAGTAATTGGTCAGGCCTATGTGAGGGAGCCTCCGTAAAATCCCCACAGGATGGGATTCAGAGAACTTGAAGCTTGGGACACACATCACATACTGGGAGGGTGAGGCACCCCAACTCCATGGGGACAGAAGCTCCTGCACTAGGGATCCTCCTAGACTTCACCCTGTGTGTCTCTCTGTCTGGCTGTTCATCCGTATCCTTTATCCTACCCCTTATTGTATAATAAACAGGCAAATGTGTTTCCCTGAGTTCTGTGAGCCTCTCTAGCAGATTCACTGGACCCAGGAGAGGGTTGTGGGAACCTCTGATCTGTTGCCAAGTTGGACAGAAGTTGTGGGTCACCTGGGGACCCAATCCTTGCCATTGGCATCTGAAGTGTGTGGGGGGCAGTCTCGTGGCACTGAGCCCTTAGCCTGTGGGACCTGATGCCATCTCCAGGTAGGTAGTGTCAGAACTGATTTCAGTTGTAGGACACTCAGCTGGTGTCATAGAAGTGCTTCGTGTGGGGGAAAAAACCCACATTTGGCGTCAGAGTGTCAGAGGTGATGTGTTCTGTGTTAGTTGTAAGAACAACACACAGGCAAAGGATTGGGTAGTTTTTTTTAACACAAACTCTACAGCAAAGTGTATCCAGAGAAGTCTAACTGCCATCCTTGACTGCTCACCACTCGGGCACCATTTTTATCCGTTTCTGATTTATCCTGCCAGTGCTTTTATCTTTTGCAAATAAAAATAAACACACACATATTCATATATTTTACTCTTTATTACACAGAAGACAGCACACTCATACTGTACCCTGCTTTATCCACTTAACAGTGTATCTGGAAATTGCTCCTTGTCAATCCCTGGAGAAGTAGGACGTATCTGGACCATACCCAGCAGGATGGAAACGGGGTCTCTGCAGTACTTCCTGCAGGCAGTGGGCGGCATTGAAGGCGTGGCGTGATTAACGTGGAGCTCCTAGCAATCAGTGTTTATTGGAATGCTGGAAAGAATGTTAGGTGAGAATGTGAACACAGCTATGGTCCAGGCTCCGACACTAACCCACTTGATAAATCTCACAGTTTAGATCAGATTCCTCATCCCTCATGTGGGATTGTAGGATGGGGTAGTGGGTTGAAAAGGGTTCCCCGAAATTTCACGTCCACCCGGAATATCACAACATGGCCTTATTTGGGAATAGGATCTTTGCAGGTATGATCAGCTTAAGATGAGATCACGATGGATTCTGGCAGGCTCTATGTCCAAGGACTGGTGCGCTTACAAGAAGACACAGCGACACAGGGAGAAAGCCATGTGATGACAGAGGGAGAGATGGGGTGATGCGGCCACAGGCCAAGGGATGCCAAGGATTACTGGTAACCGCCAGGAGCTGGAAGAAAGAAGGAAGGATCCTCCCCTAGAGCCTTCAGAAGGACCACGGCCCTGCTCACCCTTCGATCTCAGACTTCTGGCCTCCAGAACTGTGAGAGAAGGAAATTCTGTTGTTTAAACTGCCTGGTTTGTGGCCCTTTGTTGCAGCAGCCCCAGGACACTGTTAGAGATGGACTCACCTCCGAGGTCACTATCTGTTCTGGACCCAGAGGACTCTTCCAAGTGAAGCGGCACTCGAATCCCAGAGACAGGCTCCCAGGGCTCCTGGCCGATGGAGACCACCGCAGCTGCAATCAACTCCCACGATGCTTGTAATCACTCAAGCAAGAATGGTGACTGTAAACAGACATTAAAAGATTCTCAGTTACACGTGTATCTCCAGGCAAAATTACATTTCCATAAACACTGCAGAAACGACTCAGAGAATTTAGTCCTGGGGCCAGCCTGGAAACCAGAGAAGGCAGCAGCGTCCTCGGCACCCACCAGACTCAAGCCCGTCCCGCAAGCCCCTGGCCCCTCCCAAACTCCAGGTACATCCCTGGTCTGGTGGGGCGTTTCCTCCCGGGGCCTTGACACCCCGGCTTCGGCACATTCAAAGCCAGACTCCCACCAGCATCTCCATGGGAATGTGGCCCGAGGTCTTTGTCACACGCCAGCTCCGCTGATCACTGTCTTTGGTCAGCCCGCCCCAGGCCTGCGGTCGTGTGCTGTTTCCTGTCCACGTGTGGTCATCTGTCCACGGAAGTCACAGAATTAGGGTGGGCAACAGCTGCCCATCTGATCAGTGTCGACAGAGGAGCTGCAGAGAGAGGGAGGAGGAGAGCTCGCTTCTCCGCACACGGGACCGCCCGCCCCACGTGCGCGGAGATTCTCGTGAGGTCCCAGTGGAGGCGGGCTGCCAGGTGAGTCAGAAGGCGCTGCAGAAATGGCCGGTCCCTTCTCCTGGGCTCCCTGGGGCGCAGGCGTCCAGCAGCTCCATCCCCGTCAGCTGGGCCCATGGTCCACATCCCCCAACCAGCAGGCAGGCCCTGAGGGGCACCTGCGCCGTTTGCCCACACAGATGGGGTCTGCTCACTTGCGGTCCATGCAGATGTCCCCAGAGGCACACAGCCGGGGCCCACAAACCTGACGATGTCCCCTAGAGGACTCACAGTCCTCTCCACCCAAGGGGCTCACAGGCTACTTCAGGCTGTCTCCACTTTGGTGGGAATTCTTGGGACTAGGCACCTATAGCTTGAAATAATTATTTTCATGCTGCTATTAGTCTCAGTGCTGAATTGTTGGGTGATTGTCCTTTCTAGTTCTTTGCAAAGATTCTTTAAAAAACAGCTCAGCTGGGCTAGGGGGAAGAGGGGGCTGAGGGGACCCAGAGCCCCCTTCTCTCCCTCCAGGCTGCTCAGGCCCTGGGGCCCCCACTTTGCTGAAGACCTTTCCTCCCAGAGGCCTGCCCCTGCTCAGAGCCCACGCCCGTCCAGCGCTCTGCTCTGTTGGTGGTTCGTTCACCAGGACGGAACTTCTTGCCTCTGCCTCTCTATGCTTTGTAAGTCAGGCCACGCTGCCTTTTCCAGGTTTTAGAGAGTGCCCTGAGAGTTCCGGAAAGTTCCGGAGCCTCAACATCTCGCGTGTGGTCTGGCTCAAGGTGACAACTGAGGAGACAGAACCCACTGCCATATTATTATCTAAATTTCCCCCTCGGGTCTCTCCTTTGTCTTCACTTTCAGACTCCCCTTTGTCGTGGCCATGAAGCCAGATCTTTCTTTTCAGGGCATTTTTGCAATCTGCCCTCCCAAGGTCTGGGCTTAGGTCCACTTTTGCCACACCGCCTCCCCCAAGCTGTTGGGTGCCGGAAGGCCGGAAGGAGTGCCTCTCAGATGCTATCCTGCATCATGGCCAAAGCAGGACACCCACCCCTGCCTGGGTCCTGTGTGGGCAGACGGGTAGGAGCCACAGCCCAGGCGCTGTCCTTTCACACTTCCCTGGGCTCAGGCTTCAGATGGATGGTGTGTTTGCCTCCGTGGGGGGAAGGGTGGGGAGATGGGCGGTGGCTCAGTTCTCTAGGACCGAAGCCCGATTTCTGTCTGTGTAGCTCACCGCTGTCGTCAGGACATTTCTCTGTGGCACACGCCGCGGGCCCTCCAGGCCGGGGCTCCCCGGGGCTGACCCTCAGGGAGGCGTGGAACGTGTGTATTGGAGGGAGAGCCTTGGGGGGCTCAGTGTGAGCCCGCTCCACGGCACAGCATTCTGTCTACAGAGCTTACGATGGAGGAGGAGCGGCAGCAAAGGAGAGAAAGAGACCAAGGCTGCTGTAAACACAGGTGCTGCAGTGCCTAGTGGTCAGCAGGAGGCTTCCAGTGGGTGGAAGCCCAGCCTCTGAGGGCTCTTTAGAGAGCAGCCAGGGACAAGGTGGGTCCACATATGTACCTGCCCAAACCTGAGACCCCCTTCCCACTTATAAGGTCCAGGAAGGCTTTATCTTACTAGTACCCTCCTGTAAGTTTTCTCCCCTATAAAAGTCTAGAGAACCCCATTTCAATTGCATTGCTCAGGATTCTTTTTGATTGCAGATGACATAACCCCAACCCAAGCTCATTTCAGAAAAGAAGGGAGCTTGCTGGTTGACTTAACGAGAAAGTGTAGGGTGCAGTGGCCCTCAGGCACAGCTGGATCCAGGAGCTTGAAAGATATCACTGGGCATCATCTTATTCAGTCTGATTTTACCTGTGTTGGCTTCATTCTCAGGTAAAGATGGCCCAGGAGTGCTAGTCTTAGGGGCTCTTTGGAACTCTCAACTTGGAAGATCAGGGTCATACTGTCTTCTCTGTTCTAGCAACATCCTGGGCAGGACTTTGATTTTTTGGACTCGGGTCACATGCTTGTCGCTGTGCTGATTTCTGTGGGTGGGGAAATCCTGTTCTCTCATTGGCTGGCCTTGGATCATGTGACCTCAGCCAGCTCATATGATGGTCCTGGAGATGGTGGGGCTGTAAAACCAACAAGAAAAGCTGCTATGCTCACTAGGAGTGGGCAGGAGTTTTCCCTAAAGGAAAGCAAAGAGGGGTTGGTTACCAGATGAAGAGGAAATTGTGTCTGGGAAGGTGGAGTCCACCAGCGCCTGACAGTCCTGAGGATGATTACTGACATCACCCCAGGAGAACCCTCCTGCTTTCCGGGGCCCTTATACCTCACGCCGGAGAGGTCCCACAGGGCGCACAGGTCTGGGAACACAGTAGGTGCTCAGTACACAGTAGGTGCTCAGTCTGGGAAGTACACAGTGGGCACTGCGGCCACATGCATCACGGACTCTTCCTGTCTTGTACCGTGCGGGTCCGTGTGTGTGAGAGACAGACAGACGGACAGACGGAGAGGGAGAGAGGGGTGTGCACAAGGGCCATTCCCACCCTGCTGCTGGGATAGGGTGCCCTTTGGGGGTCTGGCCCTGGTGAGCCCCCCAGGTATGCAAGTTGTCTAAAGCCGGCTGCTTCCCCCTCTGCTCGCATCAGCTCCAGGTCAAGATCTACGCGCGTTTGACGCTAATGGAAAGCTGCCTTGTGACTTGTGAAGTGGCCTGAGCGAGCCGCATGTGACAGTGAGGAGGCCAGGCTGGGCTTCCTCTCCACTCCATGGGGAGGGCTGGGAGGGCCACGCTCGGGGCCGCCACGCCCATAAGGCCAGCCTCTGGGCTCCAGGGCCAGGACCCCAGCTCTCTGCTCTCGGAAGAGTGCCAAAGACTGCCCTCCCAGTGGCCAGCTTAAAGGGGGGCAGCCCTCGGCTGGCCCTGGCTTGGCTGTGTGGGAACAATTCCAGAATTTCAGGCATTTGGAAATAAAGCAGCCCGGCGTCAGGCCACCCCAGAGCCCCCTCCCCTATCCAGCCCATCAGGTCAGCTGCCCACGAAACCTGGTGCCCAGGAGACCTGCAGGAGGCTGCAGAGAGATCTGAGGAAGAGAAAAGCTTTCTTCGCCAGCACTTCAAACGGACACCTTCTTCAAACCCTCAAGGCCATGACTTTCTTCTCCTTTGCAATCTGCCCGTGTTTCTGGGTTTCTAGGGGCCTGGCTGGGCTGGAAATAGGGGTGCATTCCGTGCGTTCATTCACTTTGCAAATATTTGCTGAGCACCTCCCGGTGGGGGGGCCAGGCGGCGGGGGGGGCCTCGGCACCCTCCCCTTCCTCGTCAGTGAGCAAAACAGAGAAACTCGAAACTTCATGGAACTTGTGCCAAGTGCAGGAAGACAGAAGAGGAGCCAAGAGAGAGAACCCAGAAGTAAATTAGGGGGTGAGGATGTGCTAAGCGGTGCATGAAAGCAGGGCAGGCAGTCCTCCTTTAAGGCACAGGGAACCATATCCAATCTCCTGGGATAAACCAGAATGGAAAAGAATATGAAAAAAGAAGGAATATATGTGCATAACGGAGCCACTTTGCTGTGCAGCAGAGACTGGCACCGCATTGTAAATCAACTACACTTCAATTAAAAAAAAAAAAAAAGCAGGGCAGGCAGAATGGGGACGGCCTAGATGGGGTGGTCTCCCTTTTACGTTTGCTGGTGGGCGAGGCAGCCCTGGGCCTGGAAGCCGAGTGGCAACACCTCCCACGTGTGTTTTTAGGCTTCCTTGGCTGGCACGTGGAGGACAGATGGTGGTCAGGGTGGCAGGGACACCAGTGGGAGCCTACCGTGTGATCCAGGGGTGATCCAGCCAGGTGAAGTGGGCAGATCCCAGACGTGCTCTGAAGATAGAGCCAGTGGGGTTTCCCGAGAACTTGGATTTGATCTGAACAACTGGACGAATGCGGGTGGCAGACGGGGAGGGTCATCCCTCGCTCATTCTACGGGACGGCCAAGTGGGGGAAGCAGGTCTCCAGTCTGCAGTCCAGGACAGAGGGCTGGGCTGGGGGGAGGCATCCACGAGTCACAGGGACCATTCACTGTTGTGAAGACATCTTTAATTCCAAGACCCATGCCAAAGCCGTGCAAACATTTATCAGACACCCTGCTGTGACCCCAAGAGAACTATTCTCATGGTGTAGGGTCAGGACCCAGGCTGTCCTGAGTCCTCCTGAGGGTGAGAACTAGCCTGCAGGCGGGTCACCTGACCTTCTACAGGCTGGACTCTGCCCCTCAAAGCCCCTCCCAGAGCCCTGACGGTCACCCGGGACAGGGTCTGCTCCTATGCCCGAGGACCTGTAATGCAGTGAGAAGTCACCAAGTGAGAGCCCACTTTCCCACCACGTTCCATGGGGGCTGCACCTAGACCTCAGGGTGGCAAAAGGAAGCTTCAGTGTGTGTGCGTGTGTGTGTGAGTGCACGCGGGTGTGCTGTGTGAGCGTGTGTGTGCACGTGACATGCCTCGTGGGAGTATCCGTGTGAGTGCTGCAGGTGCGCGTGCACGGATGTGTGTGTGTGAGTGTGTTTGTACTTAAGCCTGGTTTAAAGAGTGACCGAGTGAATTCATGCAGAAAGAAGCCAGAGGCAGAGGGCTGTGCCGCTAGACTCGGAGGAGCACGTCCAGGTCCTGGGGCGGCGGCTTGGCTGGCACGTTCCTCCCTGAGACTCACATTCCCACATCCTCCCGCAGTGGGAGAAGCTCCGCCCTGGACGGAGGAGGCTGGAGGAGAGGGACCTGAGAGGTGGAGGGCGGGGAGAGGAAGCCAGCCCCGTCTGGGCGGTGGGTGGTCATCTGGGCAGGAGGGCCCCAGGGCGGAGGGCGCACCCACACCCCCGGCGGCTACTTCCTGTGAGTGGCCTGTTTGGACCTTGGCATCTAAGTAACTCATGTACGAGGGGGTCAGCTATGGGCACTGGAGCCTCCACAGGAAGTGTGGCCCGTGCTCAGTGGTGCGGGAGGGCAAGGATGCGTTCATGGTCAGGATGAATGGTGGCTGGGGTGGGTTCATGGCCGACAGGACTGTCCTGGCCAGAGGTAATTTCCCGTGGCCAAGCGGCCCTCTCCATACACTGGCAGCCAGCCTGAACAGGGGTGGGGAGGATGGGGGATGATTCGTGCAGTGTTTCCAAAGGAAAATTGGAGTTTAGGATGCTGACCTGAACGCAGATAGTGAAATGCCATGAAATGGTTCCAGACTCTCTAGAAAAGGGATTACCTCATTTCCAGCACTGGGGACATTGTCAGCAACACCACCACCGTCACCACCACCATTATTACCATCATCACCACCACCACCGTCACCATTATCACCACCACCATCACCACCACCATCATCATCATAACCACCACCACCACCACCGTCACCGTTATCACCACCACCACCACCATCACCGTCACCATTATCACCACCACCGTTATCACCACCACCATCACCATCATCACCACCACCATCACCGTTACCACCACCACCATCACCACCACCATCACCATCATCACCACCACCACCACCACCATCACCATTATCACTACCACCATCACCACCACCATCACCATCATCACCACCACCACCACCACCGTCACCGTTATCACCACCACCATCACCACCACCATCACCATCAGCACCACCACCATCACCATCACCATTATCACTACCACCATCACCATCACCATTATCACCACCACCGTTATCACCATCACCATCACCACCACCATCACCATCATCACCACCACCACCACCACCGTCACCATTATCACCACCACCACCACCATCACCGTCACCATTATCACTACCACCATCACCATCACCATTATCACCACCACCGTTATCACCACCACCATCACCACCACCATCACCATCATCACCACCACCACCACCACCATCACCATTATCACCACCACCACCACCATCACCGTCACCATTATCACTACCACCATCACCATCACCATTATCACCACCACCGTTATCACCACCACCATCACCATCATCACCACCACCATCACCGTTACCACCACCACCATCACCACCACCATCACCATCATCACCACCACCACCACCACCATCACCATTATCACTACCACCATCACCACCACCATCACCATCATCACCACCACCATTATCACCATCACCATCACCATCACCATTATCACAACCATCACCACCACCATTATCACCACCACCATCACCACCATCACCACCACCATCACCGTCACCATTATCACCACCACCACCATCACTACCACTGTCACCATTATCACCACCACCATCACCATCAAACCACCATGACCACCACTACCACCTCCACCACCAGCACCGTCACCACCACCACCATCATCATCACAGTCTGGTCACTACTACCTGGAGGGTAATGACTGGATATTCCTGTTTACCCCACATACTGCCATCCCTCTCTCTCCTGCCTCCACAGTGCTCCAGGAGGCTGCCCAGCAGGCGGTGACTTGGCTCACCCGGCCCCGGCACCCTCTGGCTTCCAGCTTGGGCCTAGCCAGTCGGAGGCAGGGCAGGACTGGCGTGGAGGAAGCAGATGGGGGAGGCCTAGCTCTGCTGCATCCCACAGTGCCTGTCCCTCCAGGAGCACAGGTCCTGCTAGGTGGTCCTTCCCAGGGCTCCCGCCCTCATCCTGGTGACAGCTTTCCTTCCTGTACCCCTTCCGCCTGGAGTGGTCATAGTTTCTACTCACACAGGCGCCTTGGTGCCTCAGCAGCCCTTGTTGTTTCCCTCAACCCTGCCAACACCTCTGAAATGTTCTTTTCATTAACAAACCTCTTCCACCGCCCCCCATGAGTGGGCCATCTGTTTCCTGCTCGATTCTGAAAGATGCCAGCCAGTCACGTGGTGCACCAGGCGTGCCACACTCATCCCGGAGAAAGCCAGCAGCACCTGTACAAGGCCCCCATCACTGTGCCTGGAGATCCAGGCTGAGCTCAGGGATGTGGCCTGCCCTGTGGGTCCTGCTCCAGAAGCTGGGGTGGAAGCAAGCACTAGAGAGCCTGGTGGGATCAGACAGGCCTGGGTGTGGTGGGGATTGGCCCATCACTGAAAGGGGCCATCCAAAGTGGCCCTGGAACTTGCCCTGGTTGCTCCCGGCGTGCTAGGAGATTCTGCTGGGTGGGGGGTGGCCTCGGGCCTTGGGGAGGGAGGAAAGACAGACCCTCTATCAGCACCCTGATCTATACAGCACCCTCTCCAAACAGCGCCGGGTGGGGAAACACAAATTCTGGGATAAAACCCGTCTCCCCGACCCCTCTTGCCTTCCCTCTTTTCCTGCCTTCTCCCTGTCCCCTACCCCCATCCCCTTCCAGGTCTGTGTTCACAAAAGCAGCCCCTTTGTTTTCCCCTCCCTCTCCCACCCCTGGTCCTGTTTTCCCTGTCCTGAAGCTGCCCCCAGACCTCAGGGCACCTCACTGCTGTCAGCAGGTCATGACCCTGCGCAGGGGCCCAGAGCCAGGTCCTCAGCCCTTCCATCCCCTGGACTCCGGATCCAGCCCACCCAGGGGGGACATGCCATTTCCACATGCGGACAGGTTTCTGGGGCTGGCTCCTTCCCAAAGTGTCCCCCACTCCTGAGTCTTGGAGACACCAAACCCATCAAAGTGGGATCAATGGCTCCTAGAGGGAGCACAGTCCCAGGGCAGGATGGAAACTGGTCCCGCTGGAATGAAATGGAAGTTTCTGGAGCAGAGGTCACCCAGGTGGGGAGAGGGGCTGGCCAGGGGTCGAGACCTTGCTTACCTTCCCTGGGGATCCTGGCCTCTCCCATGGGTCCTTTTGCCTTTCCTTCTGGATCCAGCCCTTGGTGTGACTACAGGTGCTGTTGCTCTTAATTTCCCCTCCTGCCTCCTTTCTTCCTTGGTGACAATAGTGATAATAACCACTACACACGCCCCAGCACTGCTGGTCCGCAGAGGCATGAGTGCCGTTTGACGGGGCGGGGCTGGGTACCTGGGCTCGCCCTTTCCGTGAGAACTCTCCTCTGCGTGGAAGCCATGAGCAGCACCCCAGACATCGGGGAGGGTCCCAAGGACCCACGACCAAGCCGCCGTTTCTTTGGAATCTCAGGTTTTGACTTAAAATTCATTCTCCTGTTGCATTCTCCTCCACGCCAGTGGGTGCTTTACACTGAATGCTCCCGGGCAGCTGTGCTCACCCTTCCCCAGAGCCTTCGGGTCTGAGCCTCGGTCCATCAGATGCTGGTGACAGCTCACAGCACTGACTGTCCAGGTGACCAGATGACAGTAGAGTCGCCCAGCCAGCCGGCAGGGAGCCAGATTCAGAGCCTGGGCTTGACCTGTGAAGCGCAGGGTGGGGACCCAGCCGCTGGAACAAAGGCCTGTTTACTGGGGCGGGAGGATGCCCGCTGCCGGCTTGCCAGGCTCCGTGGGCTCCACCCAGAGAATCACAATGGGCAGCCTGTGAACCGGCCATCCGATCCTCCCAGGCCGCCGGGCCTGGCGCCGTGGATGAGGCAAGCAGAGCAGAGAAGTCGTGGTGAGGAACCTCTATGTCCTTGGAGGGACGAGATGCATGTGCATGAGGTCAACAGAGACCGTGTGGGCAGAGCGTCGGGGCCAAGCGTGGGAGGCGGCACAGTGGTCCCCAAAGCTGCCCGCATCCTGACCCCGGAACGTGTGAATATGTTACCTTCTACAGCACAGGGGAACTCAGGTTCCTAAAGTCCTGCCCGTGAAGCGGGAGGACGACCCTAGATTCTCTGGGCGGGCCTGGGGTACTCACAGGGGTCCCTTAAATGGAGAAGGGGAGAATCAATGCCAGAGAGATGCAGCATGAGAAATTCTTGATGCCCATCGTGGGCTGTGAGCAGAGGAGGGGTCACGAGCCCACCCGGAAGCTGGAAAGACCCGGAAACGGATTCTCCCCCGGAGCCTCCAGAGGGAAGCAGGCCTGCCCATGCCTTGCCTTTAGCCCAGTGAGACCCGTGGAGGACGTCTGACCCCAGAGAGTGTAAGAGAATAAATGTGTATCGGAAGCTGCGTGTTTGTGGCCACACGTTACGGCGACAGGACGCTTGGTCTGAGTGATGAGCAGTGTGGAAATCTCGATCCTGTCCTCCGTGGCGTGGGACCAGGAGGCAGGTAGAGCCTGGGGTCCCCCGCCCGGAACCTGAGGGTCACAGCAGCCTCTGTTAAGGGCTGGGACGGTTAAGGGAGATGACACCCCAGGGGCCTCGGTGTAGCAACCACACAGAATAGGAGGCAGCCCGGAGTCACGGCCAGCCCCTCCCTCCCTGGGACATGTGCCCAGAACGCTGGCCGGTCCGCTCTTGGGGGTTAGGGCTCCTTGTTAGGGCAAGGGGGAGGGCAGCGGGGAGTGGGCTTCGGGCATGGGGGAAGAGGGGCCGACAGACTGGGGAGCCTGGAAAAGGGGGCCGTGTCCCTTCCCAGATGACCAGAGGCATGGGCGTCAGCTCAGACGGGGGCTTCCTGCTCTTGCAGCCCAAATGGGTTACAGATGAATGAAGATGTTGATCCTTCCTGGCCCGGGGCTGCACCTGGGGCCCGGGCTGGATGGACATCACCCCGCACCCAGCCCCATCCCCCGCCAGCAAGGAGCCCCAGGAGCACCCAGCCTCTCCTGGTCATCAGGACACCCTCCAAAGATGAGCATCTTCTGCCAGGTCAGGATGTGGGAGAGTTTGGGAAGCAGGTGCAGGGCACTGGGCGGGGCTCACCGTGGATGGCCAGAGTGACGTAGGGCTGAGTGGCCTGGCAGGGAGGGTCAGGGTCATTCCACAAGCCCGGCCTCCTGCAACCCTCCTCCAAGTGCAAACGGCAGGGCGGCCACTGGGCAAAGGCCTGGCCACCGGATGCCCTGGCCACCGTGGGCACGGCCCCCAGCTCCCGGGCGGGAGGGGTCCCCAGGTGATGAGGATGGTGAAGGGTGTGGGGATCCTCGACCAGCAAGCGAGGCAGGAGGAGATGGGGCGGCGTCCCTGCGAGCTGCCGGGCTGTGGGGGTCCTGCCAGGCCTCCGGACCCCCCGACGCAGAGGGGCCCTGACTGTCCTGTCGAGCAGGCTTGCGAGTCGCTCCCTGGCAGGGGGCGGGGATTTGAATCGAGGGTCTGACACCCAAATGTGCTGAACTGGAGCCCTGCACTCTGCGGACCCACCCGACCTATACACGGGCCCCTTTGCTCCTTTCTCTCAGGGGAACCCACCCCTCCAAGCTGGGGCTTCATATGGAGCTGTCCCCGGAGAGGGGGTCCTAGTGGGGACAGAACTGGAACATTCCTGAGATGAGGCCTGCGATTCAGGCTTGAGGCTGAAACAGACCTGCTAAGGGCGGGTGTGCCCAGGGTCTTAACCCGAGAGGACCCCTGACCGGAGCTGGAGGACGGGATGGGGGGCCGAGGAAGCCCGCCTTGATGTCCCCTGACCGGAGCAGGGCCTGGCCGGGGGCCCTGGCCTGGGGCTCATTGCGCAGAGAAGGCTCCTTGGAAACCACTCAGGCCCGTGGCCCCGCGTGTCCTGATCCACAGGCAGAGGCACTTCTGTCCCATGGAAGCCCCGAGCTGGGTGGCACAGAGTGTGCTCGGGGTGACCCAGGGGCTGGCTGCCAGGCCTCTGCCACGTGGAAAACCAGTGCCCCAGACCACGGCCCCTGCTCACCCGCCATCAGAAATGTGAGGTGAGCACTCAGGGTCCAGGCTCTGTGGGTGAAAGGAAGGGCCACCACTCCCGGGCTCCCCGTCCACTCCGAGGGCTCGTGTGCCCGTTGCCCATCTCTGGGCCCGTGCTCTACGTTCCCCGACCCTGAGGGTTGCCTGGGGGCCTCTGCTGACAAGGCACACTGCCTAGGCACCCAGAGGCCTGAGGTGAGCACGCACCCACCCTTCCCCTTACACTGAGCCCCAGGGACAACACTGCCTGCGTTGGCAATGGCACCAAGGCACCCCCTGCCCCACACTGACTAAGGGGAGGGAGAGAAAGAGGAGGCCCCGGATATCCTGGCCCCTCTCGGGTGGTGGGTGTCCCAGCCTGGGCTACCCCCTGCCCAGCCAGGTGGCCTCACTGTTCCCAGGGTGTGGGCCCCAACCCCAAGGCCCGCCCCACCCACTGCATTTTTGGGGGCTGGGAGCTTAGCACGCGTGCAGCTATTTGTGGCCAGACGCCCTTCCCATCCCTCTCGGCCTGGTCCCTCCGCCCTCCCAGGAGGCCTCCATCATGAGTCACGTCCACACTGGGGTCAGGCAGAAGCAGCCTGGTCAGCTCAGCCTTCGGAGGCCACACCCTCCAGAAGTGGGGCGCTGCGCCAGCTGGTGGCCTGGCGCAGGTGAGGGGAGGAGGGCGTCTGCCCTGCCCCTGGTCCGCCTAGCTCGCAGCAGTCCAAGGCCTTGCTCAGCCAGTTCTGCAGGCCGTGGCCCGTCATGGTGACAGCATGTCACCGGCTGCGGGGTCTTCGGCATCGCAGCCTGTGGCTCTGTCCTGAGTGGCTCAGAGGCCAGGTGCCGTGCTCAGAAACGGCCAGCCCCAGCCCCTGCTGGCCAGGAAGAGCCAGGACCGCCGCTGGTGCTTAGCAAGCTGGACTGTCCTGAGGTGGACCCACCCAGAGATCACAGGGCCAGCGAGGGAGCAGCAGGGCTGGGGGGCTGGGGAGCGGGCAGCAGGGGGGAGGTCTCCAGGGGTCTGAGCCCCTTGATGGGGCCAGGACAGCACCCCACTGTCACACCGAGCCCCGGGGGTTCGCGGTAGCCATAGCCCCAGCCTCAACCCATCTTGGCCTGTGCCGGCCTGCATCCTCTGGCCTCAGTTTCTTGATCTGAGACACCAGGTTGGGCCGATTAGATGAGCTCATAGTTAAGACAGGGGACAGTTCTTCTGCTAACCTGGCGTAGGGGCTGAACGGTGGCCCTGAAAGAGGTGTCTGCCCAGACCCGAGAACGTGGCCTTTCGTGGAATGCGGCCCTTGCAGATGTGATCAAGGTAAGGGCAGAGATGAGGGCGTCCTGGCTCAGGGCGTCCCTAAGTCCGATGACGGAAAATAGACAGACACGCAGGGAGGGGCCGCGGGAGGATGGAGGCAGAGATGGGCTGATGCGTCCACAGGCCGAGGGGCACCGAGGCGTGCTGGCCGCCAGCAGAAGCTGGACAGGCCTGGGTCAGACCCTCCCTCACGTCCTCAGGAGGAATAGCTGCCCCCCGCACCTTGACTTCGGATTTCTGGCCTCCAGAGCTGTGAGAGAAGGGATTTCTGTGGTCTAACCCGCCCGGTTTGTGGCGACTTGTTAGGGCAGCCCCAGGAAATAGCTACAGCCGGGACACTCAGGGCGAGGGACACTCCAGTGACTCACCTCAGAGCTGTCAGGAGCGGAAGGCGGGGCGGGGAGGCCCTCCGACGTGGTCACAGGTGCAAGGTGGGGAGGGAGCGGACAGTGGCGGAGGTGTCGGCTGGCACGGAGGGCTTTTCTGCAGCACGGCTGACCGCGACTCCAGTCTTTCTGCCCCCTCCTGCCTGTCCTCACAGGGCACAGCACCCACTTCCTGGGGTGACCGGCCCAAACTGGACCCCCAGTGGACAGCCCCCAGACTGGGGGTGTCAGTGGTGGAGCCAGAGCAGCCTGGCCCCCGAGCCCGGGAAGCACGGGCGGTGAGACCCCAGGTCGGTGGGCCCCAGAGCAGAGTCTGAGCGTTCCGTTGGGGTATGGGATCCCCTCACTGCGTCCCTGCTGGGCCTGGATGGCCACTTGGCAGAGGTGGGGGTAGGGTAGGACCCCCGAGAACCCCTCCAACTGGATCCTTGGGTTCTCCAAGGAGAGGGGAGCGTCGCCAGCCCTCCTGTGAACCAGGGCAAGCATCAGGTCCCCCGTGCGCTCTGCGGTGGCGCAGCACGTGGGCTCTGACCTCCGGGCACTGCTGTGCCGCTGGGAGACACCACCCACCCCAGGGCTGAGGGCACAGCGTGGCTGGGAGCAAGTGGTGGCATTGAGGTGCCCCAGCAGGCCGGCTGCTTGGAGGAGGGCCACTCCGAGCAGGTAAACTGAGGCCCCACGGACACACAGGTTTGTCGCCAGGTGCAGAGGGAGGTGGGATTCAGGCCGTCGAGGGTGGTCCCTGCCTGGAGTTGGGATACCCTGTTGTCAGGGGCGCCCTGGAGGGTGCTGGGCTGGTGACAGGAGGACACCTCACTCCTTTCACCTCAGACCAGGTTGAGGGGAGTTGTGGGGACACTCACAAGGGCCCTTGCAAGGATCAAGTGTCGAGTCTCCAAGGTGCCAGGTGCTTGCTCCTGCCCCAGAGAGGGAGGGGTCAGAGACAAAGGGAGGGCTGAGAGGGCCGCACACGGGACCTGCGGGTCATACCGCTGACCCCGATGGGTTCTCTGTTCCCAGCAAAGTGCTGGCTGACCCCTGGCCTCCGGGTCTCTTAAAGCTATTGTTTTGCCGCCACATTGTGGCAGCTGTGTTTTCATTAGGGTTCTCTGGGGATGCTTCCGTCTCAGTGAAATTGCGGGTTTGCCGTAGTGCCCAAGCCCCTGCCAAGTCTCTCAGTCAGCTGGAGTCCTCGGTGGCCGCAGGATGGCAAGCCACTTCTCGTGGGAGTGCTCCCGAGCCCACTGGGGGCAGAGAGTTCGGCTCCACTCCCTCCTCTTGGGCCCTGACCCTGGGATGTTTGCATCATGGGAACTGCTTTTAGCAGCCCGTTCGCCCGAGCCATCCAGCGTGCGCGGGGGGCCCAGAGTGTGGGCTCAGCAGGCAGCGCTTGGTGGACATGCAGCCTGTCTCTCCCAGGACCCTCTGGGCTTGCAGGGGAGCCGTGATGTCACCATGACTCCACGCGGCTGCCAAGCGCCCAGCGTGAAGGCCCCTCCTGGCCAGCTCGGCACTGACGCAAATCGAAAGCTTCTAGCTCTCTGAGCAGCTGTCACCTGGTCCTCCACTGGCAGCCCTGTGGTCCTCGGCGGGGAGGGCGAGCAGTGGCGGGCTCCAGCGTGGGACCTGGCATTTGAGATAATCAGCTGCTCTTTAAAGGGCAGCCAGCGTGGCATGGGGGCTCCCTGGAGGTCAAGGAGAGCCAGCCACTCTCACAGCTCCTGGCGAGGTCAGCCGCCCTGCCTCTCCATCCAGCGGTGCCGGGGTCCTTCAGCTCTGCTCATGGCTGCTGGGAGGACGTTAGGCCAGGTGGACCCACCCCAGGGACAGATGGGGGCAGGGGACAAGGCGGCCCCTGCGTGGCGTCAAGCAGGGTGGGGTGGAGCTCCAACTTCCTCTGGGTCTCCTTTCACCGTGGGTGTAAATAGCAGCTTTCCAGAGCTGCTACTGCGAGGTCTCCCTGAGCCTCCGAGGGGCTGGTGGAGTTTCACCTTTCGGCAGATCCTCACCAGAGCGACCCACAGACAACACACATCCGGGGCTCCTTGGAGGGATGTGGGGAGCCGGGCATGGCGATCAGGTGGACCCAGAGCAACCTTCCGGGCATCTCCGGCGGAGAGTCGTCCTGGGGGCCTGCCTGCCCCGGAGGAGGCCACCTCATCCTGCCTGCCGGAGCGTCCTGCCCTTCCTTAAACATGCACACACAGGCTCATGCATGTACACACACGTGCATGCATGTGCACACATGCAGCACGTGTACACACAAACACACAGGAGTGCAAGCACCCACGAACATGTGAACACATGTATGTGCCCCACACTTACACAGTGTACACGCACACATGCATGCACATGTAGACACGCATGCAACACACACGCACAGACGCACACGCACATGGGGGTTCAGCTGCTTTGCATTCCCAGATCAGTGCTTCCTGTCACCGACAGGGCACTTTCCAGGATTTTGACCAATTCCTGCTCAGTACAAGGACCCCCACCCCCGTGCAGGCAGGACCCTGACCCCCTGCCCTCGGCCTCAGTGGACGCAGAAGCACAGGCTGTCCAGGGGCTGAGGCGGCCGCCTGGGGGTGGACCATGAGGAAGCCACTTGGGGTCCAGGGGCGGGTCCAGGCAGGCAGGACAAGACAGGAGCTGAGGATGAGGACGCCAGGCCCTACCTCAAGGGCACCTTTGTCTCCACAGGCAACCGGGGTGACCAGAAGCCAGCTCCTGCCACCTCCGCCTCAGCACAGGCAAACGACTACGTGGCCGGGCGGACGTGGCCAGGTCGTGTGCGGAGAAGGGCCCACCTGGGGGTCACCCTGGGTGAGGTGGGAGGCCGCAGCTGACCCCTTCCTGTGGGCAGCATGTGAAGGGTCGGGGCCCCTCCCCGCGGAGCGCCTGCTGTGGCGGGGTTGGCCTGCGAGGGGCTGCCTGGAGACCCAAAGTGTCCGGCGCTCAGTTCCATCCGCGTGGGCAGCAGGCCCGCCAGGGGGCCGGCCCCCCTCTTCTCGTCAGGGGGCTCCGTCCCGTCCTCGTCCCAAGGCAGAGGTGCTGCCGCTGCCCTGTGGGGACTCTCAGGACCCTGGACCTGCGGCCGCTGCACAGCCTCCAGCCCTGACCCTCAGTCGGGTCCACGGGACTCCGGGTCACCACGAGGTCAAGGGCTGGTGAGTCCTCTCTTCTCTTGTTGCTGTGTCTGTTCTCCTTCCTCACCCCCACCAGAGCCCTGCTGCACTGTTCTGGATGTTTCCACCTGCAATCCCAGGCAGCTCTGGGCCCTTTTGCATGCAGATGGATGAGGTGCAGCAGGGGTTGGGAGAGAAAATGACCATGGCAAGAAGCAGACAGACAGACAGAGGAAAGGCTGGGTCTTGCCGGAGACCCCAGGCTGCTGGCGGGGCTTGTCAGAGGGTGGCTTGGGGGCCCCTGAACTGGACCTCCTGCTCTGGGGTCGGAGGGTCTGCAGGCTTCTGGGCAGCCCCGCGTCCTCAGCCACCAGAGCAGAGCTTCGCGGGGCCAGACCGGCCCGGCTCCTGAGACCACCTGGAGGGGGAACCTGGGGCTCCTCAGGAAGAGCCGTTCCCCTCCCATGGCCTCCCTTCTGGCTCCCTCTTTCTGCTCGTGGGCAGAGGCTGGTCTTTGTTTTGTTTTGTTCTAATAACCTAAACAATTGGCACAGAGGCTGCATCAGCTGATGGGCAGTCGGCCGATGGTCACGCTGTCCACGTGGCCAGGCTGGCGGCCGTCACGTGCATGCGGGGTGGGGACCGGGTGGGCAAGCCCAGCAGTGGCGCCCCAGGCTCAGCAAAGGCGCCCCAGAGGTAGAAGCACCCCGCTCCCCTCCCCTCCCCACACCAAAGGGAAATGGGGCAGGAGGGTTGAGCCACCCCTACTCCCCAAGGCAAACAGAGACCTGGCCGCCAGCCCTGCGCCCCCGACAGAGGGCCCTTTCTTCTGTGCTCCAGCTGAGCAAGGCCGACTGCGGCCCACAGTTTCTGCTTTCCTGCCCACTCCCTCTCGAGCTGCGGTGGCAGTGCCCCAAAGCCAGTATTCGCACACATTCCAACCTGCCCTTTGGTTTGTAAGACGTAAATATTTGCTCTTCCATTAAGAAAATAATCAGAAGTTATCCTTTAAGTGGAGTGTACACACTGGTGCCCTTCAAAAAGCAAATGCTGCTCTTTCTAAAGGTGGAAGGATAGAGCCGGGCTGAGCAGCTCTGGGAGTGGAGGCCTGCCCTCTCTGTGCTGTGCCCACCTGCCTGAATGCTCTGGAAGCTCAGGCAGCATGCAGGTGAGACTGCATGGGGGACAAGGCAGCCCTGGCATCTCACAGCCCAGCCCACATCTGGGGCTGGGCAGGATGCAGGCGGGCTTCTGTCTGGGGGTGAGCCTTTCCGGCCCCAAGTCTGCACAGGGCCTGGCTGGAGAGCGCTGGCAATGAGAGAGAGAGTGGGAAGCCGCGCTCTGGGCGGAAGGTCTGTGTCTGGGTCTCATCTCTGCCTTGTCCTTGGCACACGGAGTGGGCCGCCTGCTCACCCTCGCCAGGCGCCCGTCCTCTTCGTGTAAAACGACGGGGTCCCAGCTGCTTTGTACCGCCGCTGCCCTCCCCGGTGAGTGAAGCTGGAGCTGGCGGTCCGGGCCGCACTATGGGGAACCCGCGGTGGGCGCTTTGCAGGCAGCGCTTATAGCGGCCTCGCGGCAGCCGAGCTGGGAGTATTTACACCATGGGCATCGGCAAGCGCAGCCAATCCGGGCTGTCTGAGGGCGGGTTACCCGTGTGCCCCCAGCTCTGGTCATCGGAGCCCCTCCCACCCCTCAACCCTGGGGCCAAAGCAAGGACTAGAAACAGTATATGAAGTGCCAGCATGTAAGAGGCCCTTTCTAAACGATTCGCAGGAATGCCCAGGAAAACAAATGAACAGTGACATAAACGCCCAGGCCACACTCTCTTCAGTCCCCAGCAGGCCCTTCCCTGGAGACCAGGCTCTCCCGGAGGCCAGACTCCCGTGGGCACGGCAGGCTGCTCACCCTCAGGGACACTTGCACAAGGACGCCACATCTGCGGGCTCCGGGAAGTCCTGAGGGTGGATCCCCCGACCTGCACGGCTACGGCTGCCCCGGCTTCCTCACTGCCTTCTTTAAATACTTATGGAGAAGCTTGTGGCCTCTTTGGGTCTGGGCGTGCACACATCTGAGGCCTGGCCCTGGCTCTCTTCCCCAGGGGCTTCTGCAGGACGTGCTGCCTGACGGGACACCGCTGAGGAAGCCCCGCGGGCGGGGTGGCGGTGCAGGGGGAAAGGTGCCAGAACCTCTGTGATCTCATTCGGGCCCCTTGCATTGCCTTCTGACCGAGGCTCTGGGCTTGAGTTATGAGAATCCCGTAAGGTAACGTACGTATGTGGGGAGCTGCTGCCTGGTGGAGGCTCAGGCAGGACGAGCTTCCTCTTTGTCCTGACCACGGGCTCCTGCGCTCTCTGGATGTGCCCAGAGCTTCCTGGGTCTGGGTAGGGGGAGGGTTTGTTTCTTTTCTGGCCGCAGGAGCCCAGGATTAGGCAACAGCCCACCTGAGTGAAGGTGTGGGGCGGGGGAGAAGGTGGTCCCACAGGAAATGCCAAGCGGGCAACTGGGGCACTTCTTGAGTGTGATCACATGCCCGTGAGTGGGGGGGGGGGGCCGTCCTTCCCTTTTTCCTCTTAGAAAGCATGCCTCCACCTGGAGGCCCTCCAGGCTGGGCTCTCCCTCTTGTAGGAAGCCGCTCTGTCCCGAGCCTGTCGGGCTGGTCTTACTATCCTTCTTACTCCTCCTGGGTCTCCAGCCTCCAGGGGACCCTTCTCAAGGGCCTGTGGACATCCTGCCACACTGTCAGCCTGGAGGATGCTTCTCTACTTGTCCCGAAGACAGGGCAGCTTCCCGCCAGGTGCCCTCTGCATTCCACATTCTGGAAGGCTCCCAAGAGCAGACGCCCAGTGAAAGGCAAGCCTGCCTCTGCAGTCACACGGGTTTCCAGCCGGCGACCCCTCCCCTGATGCACAGTCCCCCATCCCTGCCTTGGAGCTGCGGTGGCTGGGAGACGGCGGGGTGGGCTGCCAGGGGCGGGGGTGAGCAGCCACTGCCCCGGGGCCCTTGGGAGGCTGCCTGTCAAACAGCACAGGACACATGATCCCCGAATCCAAACTCCCAAGACAGAGAGTTCTGCAGGTGGGCCACGTGTGGCCACCATCTGCCTCCTGCACAGGCCGTCTGTTGGAGGGTTCTTCCTGCCTCGCTCTGCATGGAGTCCCCTGCCAGGGACGTTGGGGACACTTGGCTCTGTCCTCAACGCTGTGACATCCGGACTCTGCAGTTTGGGCCAAGATAGAAAATGGGTGGAATGTTCCTGAGACGAAACCCCTCATCCCACTGTCCAGTGGTTCCCAGACCACATCGAGTGGGTCAGAAAGCTGTCCCTCTCCTGGTCATAATACCCCTCACGGGCTGGCGATAGAATGTCCCCTCGATTTGTCTTAGGTGGGAAGTGGAGCCCACTGAACTCTCTGAGGCCTTACAGCGGACAAGCAGGGGCAGCAAGACAAGGGCCTTGGGTCGTCTGAGCCCAGATGTTCTAGAAGGTACTGAAGGACACGCCCAGATCCCCCACCCCCTCCACGTGGCTTGTGTCTGCCTTAGACACCTCCCACTGGAGAACCGGCAGCAGCCCCCAGCCCAGGCTTTATGGCTGGGACCACAGGCCCACCCCTCCCTCTAGGACCCACTTGAGGAGGCACGGACAGCCCCCCACCAACAAAAAACATGACCCAATACCCCAGACTTCTCCCCGTTGTCCCCAAAGCACGAGGGACGGGTCAGACGTCTGCCCCTCCCAAGCTGCTCCCGTTCCCGTGGCCCAGCACTCTCAGGATGGGCTGAGGCCGTTCTCTCTCTTTCGAGGGCACAGGAAAAGCTCAGCTCTTCTCGGATTCCTCCTAGGGCACCTGGTGAGGTCCACACTCGTGTTTTGCAGCTGACTCAGAGAAGGAAGGCAGTGTCGGGAAACACACACAGTGACCGATTCCTTCCCAGTCCTCAGGCACTGGCCCCGGCTCCGACCCCGACCCCACAAGGCTGGACGCCTGCTAGGCTGGTGACTGACGTGGCCACAGGCAGGGAGGGGACATCAGGGCCAGAGAAGCCCAGGCCCAGCGGGAAGAGGCCTCAAGGTCAGCAGGGCCACGGGGACCCTCCGCTGGAGGCAGGAGGAGGGACAGGATGCAGTGTCTGCTTTTAAAAGTCATGTATTGATTTTCTTGCGTTTTAGAAAAATGCAGAGCATCCAAACCATGATTGCAGGGATTTTATCCCTACGGCCGAGACTGAGTCAGTAGTGATTTTAGCCTTGAGCTGACTGAAGAGAAACCAGGAAATGAGAGCACATCTTGGGCCTGCTGAGACCTTGCTGTGGACCCTGAATGACGGGAGAGTGGGCAGCATGGAGCTGGTCCGGGCTCTGCAGACTGTTTCTGGAAAGGGCCAGGGAGTCAATAGTTTAGGTTCTGTGGCCAAGCGGTCCCTGTTGCAACCGCTCGGCTCCGCCCTTGTACTGTGAAAGCCGCCGTGGACCACAGGCCAATGAGTGGTCGTGGCCTCGTGCCAATAAAACTTTATTTGTGGGCCCTGAAATGTGAGTTTTGTATAATTTCCACATGTTGTAAAATCATCACTTCTTCTTCTCCTTCTTTCCCCCCTTCCCTCCCCCACTTCCCTCCCCTCCTCCTTCCAGCCATTTAAATGGGTTAAAGCCATTCTCAGCCAGAGGGCTGGATACAGAGAGGCCAGCTTTGAGCCATAGCTGGCGACCCCGACCCCGTCGGACGCTCTCATTTGTGGATGCAGTGACAGACCCAGCAGTGGGCAGGGACCTGCTGAAGCACACAGGGCACGTGGGAGCAGGGCCTGGACTGGGGCAGCCCCAGGCTCACCCACACGCCCTGCTTCCGAGTCCTGAGGCTCCTGGGGTGCCACACCCCTGACCTCAGCAGCATCCCGCTCCTTCGGGGAGGGAACAGGCACAGCCCGACTCTGAGTGGTTCTGGAGGCTGCGGATCTCAGAGCCCAGCCTACGGGGACCCCGGAGACTTGAATGAACCCCCCGCCCCCTGCTGCCCCAACTCCACACCCACCTCCTGGCTAATGCGACTGGCCCAGGAGTGGATGCCAAGCAGCAGGGCTGGGCCTCCGTGGAGGCGGAGAGGAAGGGGCTCTCGTTCCTCTGGGGGCTCTAAGCTGGACCACCAGGCAGGCCTTGGAGTGCTGCAGCCAGGACCCCTGTCCCCAGACTCCTGAGAAGTCCCCTCTGCAGGGAGAGAGGCCCCACCTGGAGAGAACCGGGGCGGGAGAGAGCAGAGAGGTGGGGAGACATCCAGGCCGCCAGAGGACCCGAGGCCCACCCTGCCCAGGACCCCCAAAAAACTCTGTTTTTGCTTTAAGTTATTTTGAGTTGGGATTTTGTTTTTTGTTTTCTGAAGTTCCATATCTTGAGCTCGCCCTTGACACTTCCTGAAGGAGAAGCACACAGAAGATGCTGGGCCCAGAGTTCACGGTAAAGCAGCTGCGCGGCAGGGCCAGGAGTCAGGGAGGGGCTGCAGGGAGGAATGTGAGCCGACGGGGGCCTCACACCCGGGAGAGAAGATGACATCCCGGGAAACCCTGCACCCTGAGCGGCCCCTCCTTAGAGCTGCCCCAGGAGACCCTGGAACACGGCCTCACAGGCACGTCGCCCTCGCCAAGAGCCCCTTCCTGGCCCATCTGCCCCCGACCCCTCCAGGGGGTGCCGCCACCACAGCCCAAGCTGTTGCTGCACCAAGATGAGCCCTGGGAGCTGGCAGCTGCGCCGGAATATTCCAAAGGCCCAGGAGGCTGTCAGACTGTGACGTGTGATAAAATCCCCGAATGTTCCAGGACAGGAAACCGGTCTAACCTTAGCGTTTCCCTGCCGATGGTTCCCGACCGTCTCACAGCACAGACTGGCTGGGGTCCTGCGAGAGGCCATGCATTGATCCGACGAGGGCCTGAAACACCTTTTGGCACGTGGCAGTTGACAGAGATATGAATAAAAGATCCATTTGACATTAAAGCATCCCTTCTCTAGGGCAGCGCTGTATTTGCCTCTGAGGGGACGAGGGCCTGAGGGGGAAGCTGCCCAGAGTGAGGAGGTCAGCGGCCAGGTGTGGACACCGCAGCCACCTCTGAGCATTGTGACAACAGCCGAGGGGCCGCGGAACCCCCGCCAGGGAGCTGAGGCTTGGCCCCGCCCACCAGGACACCTGGTTCCCGGGGCTCCTGTGGGAAGGTCATGCTGAGCCGGGACCTGGCCGGACCTGTCCTGTCCGGGGGCCCCGGGGGGCCTTGATGAAGGTGGACTTGTGTGCAAAGGGAGGAGGGGTGAGAGGGGCCTCCCTGCCCTCTCTGGGGAAACCAAGGCAGGAGGGGAGCCCGGGCGCCACCTGCGCAGAGGACGTCCACCTGCAGGCGGGAGGAGCAGAGGGCGGCTGGGGATCGTCCAGTGCAGACCCCGAAGCCCCGCTTCTTCCCACATCCCCGCCTGACTTACACAATGTTCTGAAGAGGCCTCGGTGGGGAGACAGCCACGGGCCTGGGGAGTGAGGGCCAGCCTGCCCGGAGCCCTCCCGAGACGCCTCCAAACCAAGGGGGTCCTTTAGACCCTTGCTTCTTTCAATGCTATGTCAAAATGGTCCAGTGTGGCACTTTTTAGTACAGATAGAAGAATATGTGTGTAGACCCTGTGTAAGAGTGTGAATCAAATTGATTAGCAGAAGTGTATTTTTCCATAATTTCCTTTTTTTTAAACAGTCCTAATCTTTTTTTTTTAAATTTATTTATTTTATTTGTTTATTTTTGACTGGGTTGGGTCTTCGTTGCTATGCGCGGGCTTTTTCTAGTTGCTGCGAGCGGGGGCTACTCTTTGTTGCGGTGCGCAGGCTTCTCATTGAAGTGGCTTCTCCTTATTGAGGACCATGGGCTCTAGGCGCACGGGCTTCAGTAGTTGTGGCACATGGGCTCACTAGTTGTGGCTCGTGGGCTCTAGAGGGCAGGCTCAGTAGTTGTGGCACACGGGCTTAGTTGCTCTGCGGCATGTGGAATCCTCCCAGACCAGGGCTCGAACCCGTGTTCCCTGCATTGGCAGGCGGATTCTTAACCACTGCGCCACCTGGGAAGCTCTGCCATAGTTTCTAAACAGCGTCCCACATATAATGACTGTGGTTTAAAACTCCTGAAAAAATGTTCAAGAAAGGTTTGAGTCCTCCGGCAACTTAACTGACCTCTTGAAGGCCACGGCTGAATTGAAGTAAATTCTGGAAACAGGAGGTACCTGGGTCACCTCAGGATATAACCCCAGAGGGACTCTCTTCACCCCCAGACGTACTTCTCCTCCCTCCCCCTCTCCCTCCCCTCCCCCTGCTCTCCCCTCCTCCCCTCCCCTCCCCTCCCCCTCCTCCCCTCGCCCTCCTCCCCTCCCCTCCCCCTCCTCCCCTCCCCTCCCCTCCCCCTCCTCCCCTCCCCTCCCCCTCCTCCCCTCTCCTCCCCTCCCCCTCCCCTCCCCTCCCCCTCCTCCCCTCCCCTCCCCCTCCTCCCTCCCCCTCCCCCTCCCCCTCCTCCCCTCCCTTCCTCCCCTCCTCCCATCCCCTCCTCCCCTCCCCCTCCTCCCCTCCCCTCCCCTCCCCTCCCCCTCCCCTCCCCTCCCCCTCCCCCTCCCCCTCCCCTCCCCCTCCCCCTCCCCTCCCCTCCCCCTCCTCCCCTCCCCTCCCCCTCCTCCCTCCCCCTCCCCCTCCTCCCCTCCCTTCCTCCCCTCCTCCCATCCCCTCCTCCCCTCCCCCTCCTCCCCTCCTCCCCTCCCCTCCCCCTCCTCCCTCCCCCTCCCCCTCCTCCCCTCCCTTCCTCCCCTCCTCCCATCCCCTCCTCCCCTCCCCTCCTCCCCTCCCCCTCCTCCCCTCCCCCTCCCCTCCCCTCCCCTCCCCCTCCCCCTCCCCTCCCCTCCCCCTCCTCCCCTCCCCTCCCCCTCCCCCTCCTTCCTTCCCTCTCCTCTCCTCTCTCTCTCACCAGCTTCCCCTCCCACTCCCTGCCACACACTCACCATCCACTCCCTTTTCCAAACAGAACCAGCAGCACCAGGCCCCTCTTGCCTCCACACCATTACAGGTAGTCCTGCAGGTGAGCCCTCTGACCTCCCCCCAGCGCTCATGCCAACCCCACGTGCCAGGCTATGGATCCCACTGAACCAAACTTGGGTCCATAACCACGGATGCAGCTGCTCTAGAGTGACATCTGATAAAGGAGCTTGGACTCAGATGCCGGCTTTCCTGCCTGTGCCCCCCACCCCCGTCCCACCCCTTGGCTGAGGGAGGTCAGCCGTCCTGGACAGACTCTCCTGCCCGAGGCTCAGCAAAGGAAGTCTGGGGATGCCTGGCCCCTGGGGGCATTGAGCCTGGTGTCCTCTGTGCTAGTTCTGCGGGGCCAGCGATGTCATATACAGAATAGCTGATAATTAGCCACCAGCACAATCCAGCTGCGGGTTCCTTGACCCCATTTTATGGCTGGCACCTCCTCTGCACAGTCCTTACACCTCTCTCCCTCCTGGGGCCTGTGTGACCACAGCAGAGTGAACCCCAGTCGCAGGATTCACCAGGACCACTGAGCAGGTGAAGGGTGGGGGTCAAGGGGGATGGAGGGGATGCTCAGGACTGATGCTCAGAGGCCCATCATGTGGGCAGCTGCATATATGGTTTAAACCCTTTTATCCTCACTATAAAAATAATACATATTTATTCATAGAGAATTTGAAAATGAAGAAAACTATTTAAAAAAAAAAAGAAGGAAAAAAAGCACCAGCGATCCACCACACAGAGAACACTATCAACATTTTTGGAATGTTTCCTCCCAGCCTTGCCTGTTTCTATGCATTTTAAAAACAGAGTTAAATATTTTATGTGGGTGTTCGAACTGTGTTTTCTTAGAGTTTGGATTTGTCTAGTCAGCATCCTTTTGTCACAGAGCCAATGGTTTTAGCTACATGTTCTTATTTTCTGTGTGCTTGAAAATGCAGGGAAGCTCTCCCCTCCCTGACTGGGGACAGAGTGCCCCTCCTGGGGCCGCCAGCACTCAGTGACTCCTTCACCTGCAAACTAACCAGTCCCGGTCTATAGCCCTGCACCTCCTTATCTAACCTCACACAAAGCCCATGTTGCCCCTGCCCCAAACCACTCCAGAGCCGGGTACCAGGCAATGAGAGACCCCTCTGTAGCTCAGAGCTGGCCAGGGTTATTTATATGGGCCAGTCCTGAGCTGTGTCCCCTGCCCTGCCTTGCGCTTCCTGCAGAAAACCCGATCAGAGCTCTGGCTTCGTTCCTCCCCTTGTTCCTGCTCCTGCCTCCTGGCCCAAACCCAGTGCTTCCCCACGGGGACCTGCATGGCGTCTGTGCCCCCTTCTTCGGGAAATGTGGGTAATAAAAAAAAAATCTTCTTTCAATAGCATTGGCCTCTCCTTGTTGTAACTCACTCATACTGCTGTAAAATAAATCCCAGGTATGATTTTCATACTCTGTGTGTGTGTGTGTGTGTGTGTGTGTGTGTGTCTCACTTTTGTCGCCTAAAATGGTAACATGGATATTTTCCAATGTCATTAATGCTCTTTTGAAATTTAATTGTAATTAGTGTATAATATCCTCTCCTACGGATATACCAAAATCTCTCCCTCTTTTGCTATATCTGGTTTGCTTCTATTATTATTTTTTTTTATTACCCTGAGATGAACTTTTGTGAATCAGTATTATCCCATGTTTTGGGATCTTTCTTTATGTTAGACAGTCAGAAATAGAAGCCCTGGATCAAAGGGACATTTTCAGGTGGGGTGTTCACTTTGCATCCTCCAAAGTCTGTCTGCTTTTAGGCTCTAATCATAGCCAGCACTGAGGATTATCAATTATGTGAAACTTTACCAATTTGACAGGGAAAATGTCATGTTGTGGTTTGAATTCCTTTGGCTGCTGATAAGGTTAGACTGTCCTCCCTGTACTTTGTGGTCACTGATATTTGCTTTCTTGAGAATTCCCTAGTCCTGTTCTTGGCCTATCTTTCAAATTGGAGTCATTGAGACTTTTTTTTTTACTTTGCCTATTAAGGGGATTCTCATGGGTTGAATTGTGTCTCCCCCTGATTCATATGTTGAAGCCCAAACCCCCAGTAACACAGAATGTGACCTTATTAAGGAATAGGGCCCCTGCAGGTATAATTAGTTAAGATGAGGTCATATTGGAGCAGGTCGGACCCGAATCCAAAATGACTGATGTCCTTATAAAAAGGGGAAATTTGGACACAGACACGTGCATAGGGAGACGCTGTGTGAAGATGAGGGCAGATCAGGTAATGTTTCTACAAGCCAAGGAACCCCAAGATTGTGTGCAAACCCCCAGAATCTAGGGGAGAGCCCAAGATAGATTTTCCCTCAGAGCCCTAGGAGGAACCAACCCTGCCCACACCCTGATTTTGGACTTCCAGCCTCCAGAGCCAAGATAATACATTTCTTTTTTTTTTTAATTAATTAATTTAATTTATTATTTTGGGCTGCGTTATGTCTTCGTTGCTGCACGTGGGCTTTCTCTAGTTGTGGCGAGCAGGGGTTACTCTTCGTTGCAGTGCACGGGCTTCTCGTTGCGGTGGCTTCTCTTATTGTGGAGCATGGGCTCTGGGCACACGGGCTTCAGTAGTTGCAGCATGTGGGCTCAGTAGTTGTGGTTCACGGGCTCTAGAGCGCAGGCTCAGTAGTTGTGGCGAATGGGCTTAGTTGCTCCGCGACAGGTGGGATCTTCCTGGACCAGGGATCGAACCCGTGTCCGCTGCATTGGCAGGCAGATTCTTAACCACTGCACCACCAGGGAAGCCCTGATAATACATTTCTATTGTTAAGGCTTTCTGCTTGTGTACAGCAGCCCCAGCAAATGAACACACAGATTAAACCCACATCTGCAATACTTACCAATGTGGTCTCCAGTTTTCCCATGTGGAGGATGAAAGACACCTCCGGTCACCTCTCCCCAGGGACCCTGGTGAGGTTCCTAGGGGCTGGCCCTGCATGTCTCATGTCAACAAGGATGCTGAGCTGCCTGCATCCCTTTCCTCCTGGAGAGGAGCTGCAGGCTGTCCTGGAAGGAGCTGAGCTGACCTGACACAAATAGCTCTCTGACCCAAGCCCTCCTCCGGTGGCTTCTGCTGCTTTTGTCACCCTAGTGACTGGAGGGGAGCCGCCTGATGGGGGGTCTCCAGCCCCAGCATTTGATGGTTCCCAGCGTTCTCAGAAACGAATCTCCTGTAAAAGCTGCATAAGCCCAGTTCTAGCAAAGCATCAAAGACTGAACTGCTTTTGCCCACCAGGTTGGGCAAATTCACTGGATCCTGAATGAGGGTCTCTAAACAAGGAGTGGCCAGCCCAGCACAGATGGCTGGGGACAAGGATGGTGTGGACACAGAGAATGGCGGGATGTGGATGCAGACGTCCAGGGCAGCACAGACCCAGGCCACCTTGGTATCTCTCTCCTGCTGGTCAGAGCCAATAGGGCCAGCCACACGCGTGCCAAGCTCGACTGTGTAGCAAAGGGATGTGGTTTCCACCCCAGGCACCCACAGCCCTGCTCGTCCGACTCTCTGCTCTCCTCCTGTCCGCATCCGTCCTGCTGTCGGGACCGGGGGCTGCACACCCACTGCCCAAGCGCACGGGCCCACCAGCTGCTCAGTCAGCTCTGCCCCCTGGAGAGCCAGCAAAGATGTAGGGTGGGGTTGGGGCTAGGATCAGCTCTTGTTCCTTCAAGTGGCATCGGTGGCCACGAGGATCAGGGCAGGCATCCCCATCGTGCTCACGGTGGCCCGTCGTCAGTGCAGGTTCAGCAGGGCCGAGGGCAGCTCCTAGCTTGGGAGAGACCCTCCGGCCTTCCCCTCCTCCAAGCCCTTCCTGCCCCCTCCTGCTTTCCCAGCATCCAGGGAGCTGGGAGCCCTGCTGGAACACCTGCTCTAGCTGGTTTCCTGGCGGGACCCTGACTGCCCAGTGTACTGCCCTTAGAGCGTCACCAACCACCAAGCACAGGTGCACCTCGAGGCCAGGCAGGGTCAGTGCCTGTGCCCTGCAGCCCCGCCACAGCCTGTGCGAACACGAGCGCCTGCGCCCCGCGCCTGCATCGCCGCTCCCGGGCCTCACCCTGCAGGTCCACTCGCCCACATACCACGGCTCGTGCAGAGGGCTGAGTGGCATTTCAGCGGCAAACTCCTGCACTCAGGCTAAATATCCACGCTTTGCAGTGGGAAAGGAGCACTGACACACACTGTCACCTGAAGAAGCCAAAGTCCAGGACCACACATCACGCGCCACCATCTCTGAACAGAGGAGGGGAGACAGCGCGTGTGCCGGTTAACGTGGGGATACCCTCCTCCAAGCCTGCACTCTTGTCTCTGGGAGGTGAAACCGGAGGAGGGAAGACCTCGCTGCCTACGGACGCTGTTGTGCCTTTAGAACTTCAGAGTCTGTGCCACGACACAAAGCACGTGTCAGAATGTGCTGTTTGTTCAAAGAATTAAATTCGAGCAAAACGATTATTTTAGAAAAGGTCCTGGCGTGCAAGGCAGGAAGTGGTGGGGAGACAGACCCCTGGGAGTACACACGGGCCCAGGCGACACAGGGCGTCAGGACGACCCCCAGCCCACAGCTGACCCTGGTAAACCAGAGGAGCTGGGCCCCCAGCAGCCCAAGCCCCAGGCCCATGGCCTTGGGGGCTCTGGTGAGGGAGGCTCTCCCCACCCCAAGGGCGCGGGAAGGTTGTCTGGGGGCTGGCGAGTTTGCCTGCTGATTTGGCCATAATGAGTAGGTGCAGCCCACAGCGGATGTGCCTAATGACAGGCCTTGGGGCTGCCCTGCAGAGCCAGGCCCTGGGACTCACTTCAAAGCCACACGCTGGCAGCGAGGGCTGCTGGTGATCGGAGCTGTCTGCACTGCTACTCCCCGAGGGTTTATGCCACCCCACACCCGCCAGCCAGGGGAGCCCAGCGGAGGCCCCCCGGTGCAGTGTGAAGGAAAGAGGCCCATCCCAGCCCCATGGGGACAGGCCACTCAGCAGCCAGGGAGCTGGCCTGGCCACGCCTCTGATCGCCACAGGAGACAGCCAGCAGGGAGGACGGCGCTGCTGGAGCTTGAGCCGATGTTGGCACCAGAGGAGATGAAGGGCGGGCTGGCTTCTGTGCCCTGATGGAGGCGAGGTCCATGATCGCAGACTGACCACCACGTGTTCAGGAAGCATGACTTTTAACTCCGAGCTTCCACCTCAGCGGGCGCGGGTTCCATCCCTGGTCAGGGAACTAAGATCCCGCATGCAGCGTGGTGCGGCCAAAAAAATAAAAAGGTACAAGAGGTATGACTTTTTTTTTTTTTTTTTTTTTTGCAGTACATGTGCCTCTCACTGCCGTGGCCTCTCCCGTTGCGGAGCACAGGCTCCGGACGCGCAGGCTCAGCGGCCATGGCTCACGGGCCCAGCCGCTCCGTAACATGTGGGATCCTCCCAGACCGGGACACGAACCCGTGTCCCCTGCATCGGCAGGCGGACTCCCAGCCACTGCGCCACCAGGGAGGCCCCGAAGTATGACTTTTAATCCAAGTGTTTATTCCAAGTGTCTGTGCATCTGGACAGTGGATTAGGTGCTGGAATTTGGTTTTAATGTTTCTTTATTGAAACCTTCGGTTGAACCTTGTGATGGCTCGGCTCAAAAGCCCCTCCACAAAGCTGTCTCTGTAGGTCTTGACTTGTGTGTCCTCTGCTCGGAGGCCTGTCTTCTTCCTCCCATCAGCTCGGTGCCGCTGTCCTCATGGCCAGCCCCGTGGGCAGAAGGCCCTTCTTCCCCATTCCCTCTGACACTTGGGTGCACGGCCTCCTCCACCAGGGACAGACAGATCCCACAGCTCACTCTGGGTCCAAGGGACCCGACCTCCTGCACGGACCCTCCCTGGTCCCCGGGCACACCCTGCAAAGGGCCAGCCAGGGTTGATGCCACTTCTGGGAGGTTATCACCGCCTTAGAGTCTGGAACTCTCTGGCTATAGCTCAGCAGTGCTTACCTCTAAGAAGCTAAACTCAGACTCTGCACTTTAAACACAGTGAAAAAGCATAGCAAATATTGAATACTAAGATTCATCTTTTAGCAGTTTCACCGGCTACATATGTCTTTCCTGGCCCAAATAATAAAGTGACAGACACTGGGGTTCCTCACACAGATTAGAGTCTGTCCCCCAAATAAATGAGTTGCAACATTAACTAGTCACTGTTAGTTAAGCACACACACAATTTACTCATTTTAAAAATAACCCGCTTAAAAAGAAATTAGGTGAAGTCAGTAAGATGGCAGGCCAGGAGGTCCCGATGCTCATCCCCCCACAAAAAACAACAAAAACAATGAACAAACAGCTGCGTACAGATGAAAATAGCTCTGGGAGAACGCCACAGTACAATAAAGAAGCTGCAGAAACTCAGAGACACACAAAAACCAAGGATGGCCACATAGACAATCACAGCAAACATTTTACCTGTATCGCCCTGCCCCCTGGTCTGGCACACCTGGGTGCCGACAGGGACCCCTTGGCATGACCTCCCCCTGTGGGGGAAGGACAGCAGGATACCCGGGAAGCCCTCAACACCATTGCAGACACCGGCAGCTTTCACTGCCAAGCACCAACACCCCCCAAGTCTTCACTCTGCTCAACCAGCTGACACAGTGCCTGGAGCCTAGGCTGCCACCACCCACCCACCCACAACCCAAACCCAGAGAGGAAAGGAGCTGCTGCTCGGCCACCACAGAAGAGGAACCACCACTGCACCCTGTCACCTCTGGGCTGGAGTCGTCACATCCCCCATGATGGTGCACACCCTGGAACCCTGCTCCATGGCTGCTTTGCCCGTGCCCATGCCTCAGGCTCACCCACATGCTGGACCAGCACCAAGAGAGATCCCTTGGCCACAGCTTTCCTGCATGAGGAAAAGAGGAACAGGAGGATCTCAGAAGCCTTCACCACTAAGGACCCCACAGCCCTTGCTGCCACCATGGGTTCCTGCAGCCACGGTGGACACTGACCTCAGCTGGTGCAGCTCCACAGAGGCGATGCTGCTGTGCCCTCCATGAAGCTGGAATCATTGCTGTGCACGCTCATCTCCCAGAGTAGAATCTGTCACACCCACGCAGCTGGTGCCTTCACACCCACCTGTAGGTGAAGGTCTTTCCCCACTGAGGCCAGTTTGTAAAGTCTCGAAGAGGTGACTTTCCCTCAAATGCACAGACATTAACGCAAGTCTACAGGAAACATGAGAAACCAAGGAAACGTGACACCACCAAAGGAACACAATACATTTCTGGTACCTGACCCCAAAGAAATGGAGACCTACAAACTGCCTGACAAAGAATTTAGAATAATTGTTTTAAGGAAGCTCAGCAAGTTACCAAAGAACTCAGACAACTCAGTGAAATCAAGAAAATAATACATGAACAAAACAAGAAGTGCAACAAAGAGATAGAAATCATGAAAAAGTACCAAAGAGAAATTCTGGAGAGCAAGGATACAATGACTGGAATAAAAAGTGTGGTAGAGAGCTTCAACAGCAGACGCAACCAGGCAGAAGAAGGAATCTGCAAACTTGAGGACAGGACATTTGAAATTATCCAGTAAGGAGAAAAAAGAATGGAAAAGAACAAAGAAAGCCTATAGGATTTATGGGACACAAAAGAGAACTAATATATGCATATGGGAGTCCCAGAAGAAGAGAGGGAGAAAGGGGCAAAAAGATTATTTAAAGAAATAATGGCTGAAAACATCCCCAATCTTGGGAGGAAAGTGGACATCCAGATATATGAAGATCAAATGTCCCTAAATAGGATCAACCCAAAGGAAACCACTCCAAGACTCATTATAATCAAATGGTCAAATGTCAAAATTAAAGAGAGAATTTTGATAGCAGAAAGAGAACACTGCTCATCACATATATGGGAATCCTTATATGACTATCAATAGATTTCTCAGCGGAAACCTTGCAGACCAGGAGAGAGTGGAATGATGTTTTCAAAGTACTGAAATAAGAAAAATGCTAACCAAGAATACAAGAAAAATTCTAACCAAGAAAAATTATCCTTTAAAAATGAAGGAGAGAGAAATTTTTCCCAAACAAAAACGGAGGTAGTTCATTACTGCTAGACTTGCATTACAAGAAATGTTTAAGAGGGTTCTTCAAATTGAGATGAAAACACACTAAACAGCACGTGAAAGCATAGGGAAGCACAAATCTCACAGGTAAAGGTAAATATATATACATGGTAAATATATACATATACATATATATATATCAATGTAACCCTGTAAAGGTAGTGCATTAATTACTTTTACCCTAATATCAAAGTCAGAACATAAAAATTTGTTAATGGCTACAGAATATTAAAAAAAGCAAACTCTGTCATAAGACACAAAATGTGTGTTGGGGAGAGCAAAAGGATAGTCTTTTTGTATGCAGTGGAAGTTAAGTTGTTATCAACTTAAAATAGAAGGCAATAACTACAAGATATTTATGCAGGCTTCAAGCCAACCACAAAGAAAAAAACCTATATTGGATACATAAAAGATAAAGAGAGGACAAAAAGGCAAATCACTACAAAAAAATCATAAAGCAAAGGAAGAGGGCTTCCCTGGTGACGCCTGCCAATGCAGGGGACACGGGTTCGTGCCCCGGTCCGGGAAGGTCCCACATGCCGTGGAGCGGCTGGGCCCGTGAGCCATGGCCGCTGAGCCTGCACGTCCGGAGCCTGTGCTCCACGACGGGAGAGGCCACAACAGTGAGAGGACCGCATACCGCAAAAAAAAAAAAAAGCAAAGGAAGATAGCAAGAGAGGAAGAAATAGACAAAACAACTGTAAGGCAAACAGAAAACAATGAACAACATGGCAATACAAAGTTTCCACTTAACAATAATTACCTTCGATATAAACAGATTAAACTCACCAATCAAAAGCATATATTGGGGCTTCCCTGGTGGCACAGTGGTTGAGAGTCCGCCTGCCGATGCAGGGGACACAGGTTCATGTCCCGGTCCGGGAAGATGCCACATGCCGTGGAGCAGCTGGGCCCATGAGCCATGGCCGCTGAGCCTGTGCGTCTGGAGCCTGTGCTCCATGATGGGAGAGGCCACAACAGTGAGAGGACCGCATACCGCAAAAAAAAAAAAAAGCAAAGGAAGATAGCAAGAGAGGAAGAAATAGACAAAACAACTGTAAGGCAAACAGAAAACAATGAACAACATGGCAATACAAAGTTTCCACTTAACAATAATTACCTTCGATATAAACAGATTAAACTCACCAATCAAAAGCATATATTGGGGCTTCCCTGGTGGCACAGTGGTTGAGAGTCCGCCTGCCGATGCAGGGGACACAGGTTCATGTCCCGGTCCGGGAAGATGCCACATGCCGTGGAGCAGCTGGGCCCATGAGCCATGGCCGCTGAGCCTGTGCGTCTGGAGCCTGTGCTCCATGATGGGAGAGGCCACAAGAGTGAGAGGCCCGTGTACCGCTAAAAAAAAAAAAAAAAAAAAAAAGCATATAGTGGCTGAATGGATTAAAAACAAAACAAGATCCAACAATATCCTGTCTATAAGAGACTCACTTTAGAATTAAAGGCACACATGGCTGAAAGTGAAGGGATAGAAAAAGATATTTTATGTAAATGGTAACTGAAAGAAAGCAGGGGTGGCTATACTTACATCAGACAAAATAGGCTTAAAGTCTAAAACTGTCTCTAGAGACAAAGAGGATTATTATATAACAATAAAAGAGTAAACTCAAGAGGAAGATATAACAATTAAAAAATATATATGTGTCCAACATCAGAGTAGCTAAATATATAAAGCAAATATAGGCAGATCTGAAGGCAGAAATAGACAACAATACAATAATAGTATGGGACACCAACACCACATTACAATAATGCATAGAGCATCCAGACAGAAAATCAATAAAGGGACAGCTGACTGGAACTACACTGGGGACCAAATGGACCTGACACATATAGAATTTTCTACTCAACAGCAGAAGCCTACATATTCTTCTCAAGTGCACATGGAGCAATCTCCAGGATAGATCACATGTTAGGTCACAAAACAAGTCTTAATAAATATAGGAAGACCAAAATCTTTCCAAGTGTCTTTTCTGACCACAGTGGATGAAACTAGAAATCGGTAACAGCAAGAAAGCAGGAAAATTCATGCATATGTGGAAATGAAACAACACACTCTTGAACACACGCTTGAACAACCATTGGGTCAAAGAGAAAATCAAAAGGAAATTCTAGAAGTATCTTAAGGCAAACAAAAATGAAAACACAACATACTAAAATATATGGGATGCAGCAAAAGTAGTAATAAGAGGGAAGTTTATAAACACATACATTAAAAAAAGAAGAAAGCTCTCAAATAAACAACCTAACTTTACACCTCAATAAACTAGAAAACAAAGAACAAACAAACGCAATATTAACAAAGGAAAGAAATAATATATTAGAGAAGAAATACATCAAATAGAGGATAAAAATAGAAAAAAATCAATAAAACTAAGAGTTGGATTTTTGAAGAGATAAAAATGACAAACTCTTAGCTAAACTAAGAAAGAGAGAGGGAGCTCAAATAAGTAAAACCTGAAATGAAAGAGGAAACATTACAATGGATGCCTCAGAAATAAAATGGATCATAAGAGACTATTATGAACAATTATACACCAACAAACTGAATAACTCAGAAGAAATAGATATATTCCTAGAAACGTACAACCTACAAAAGCTGAGTCAGGAAGAAATGGAAAGCCTGAACAGACTAATAACAAAGAGGTTGAATCAGCAATCAAAAATCTCCCAACAAAGAAAAACCCAGGACCTAATAGCTTAACAGGTGATTCTACAAACATTCAAAAAAGAATTAATACCAATAATTCTTAAGCTCTTCTAAAAATAGAAGAGGGAACACTTTCAAATTCATTTTATTAGGCCAGCATCACCCTGATACAAAAACCAGGCAAAGACACTATAAGAAGAGAAAACTACAGGCCAGTATATTAAAAGGATCATACACCATGATCAAGTGGGGTTCATCCCAGGTATGCAAGGATGGTTCAACATATGCAAATCAATGTGATACTAGCTAATAACAAAATGAAAGAAAAAAGCCACATGATCATCTCAATAGACACAGAAAAACCATTTGACAAAGTTCAACATTCATTCATGATTAAAACACTCAACAATATAGGTATAGAGGACCATACCTAAATAAATAAAGGCCCTATATGAAAAGTCCACAACTTACATCATTATCAATGGGGGAAAACTGAAAGCTTTTCCTCTAAGATCTGGCACAAAGCAAAGATGCTCACTCATGCCATCTGTTTTCAACATAATACTCGAAGTCCTAGCTAGAGCAATTAGACAAGAAAAAGATATAAAAGACATCCATATCAGAAAGAAAGAAGTAAAATTATCTTTATTTGCAAATGACAAGATCATACATGTGGAAAGCCCCAAAGACACAACAACAAAAAAAGTATTGGAATTAATTTTAAAAATTCAGTAAATTTGCAGGATACAAATTCAACATACAAAAACCAATTGCATTTCTATACATAATGAATAATCCAAAAAGGAAATTAAGAAAATAATCCTATTCACAATAGCACCAAAAAGAATAAAATACTTAGGAATAAATTTAACCAAAAGGTGAAAGACTTGTACATTGAAAATTACAAAATATTGATGAAGGAAATTTAAGAGGACACAGTTAAATGGAAAGACATGTTGCGTTTATGGCTTAGAAGAATTAAAATTGGTAAAATGTCCATACTAACCAAAGTGATCTATAAATTCAATGCAATAGCTATCAAAATCCCAATGGCATTCTTTATAGAAATAGAAAAAACAATCCTAAAATTCATATGGAGCCACGAAAGACCCTGTATAGTCAAAACAGTCTTAAGCAGGAAGAACAAAGCTGGAAGCATCACATTTTCTGATTTCAAATTTTATTACAAAGCAGCTACAGTAACCAAAACAGCATGGTACTGGCATAGAAACAGACAGTTTACACCAACAGAACAGAATAGAGAGCCCAGAAATCAATCCATGCACATATGATCAATTGATCTTCAACAAGGGTGCCAAGAACACAAAATGGGGAAAGGACAGTCTCTTCAATAAATGCTGTTGTGAAAACTGGATATCCACATGCAGAAGACTAAAACTGGACCCTTATCTCACATCATATACAAAAATCAACTCAAAATGGATTAAAGACTTAAACATAGGACTAGAAACTGTAAAACTACTAGAAGGAAACATAGGGAAAAAGCTTCTTGACACTGGTCTGAGAAATAATTTTTTTTTAATATGAGACCAAAAGTATAGGCAACAAAAACAAAAACAGAAAAATGGGATTACGTCAAACTGAAAAGTTTCTGTATAGCAAAAGAAACAGAGTGAAAAGGCAACCTAAAGAATGAGAAAGAATATTTGCAAACTATATATCTGGTAAGGGGTTAATATCCAAAATATAGAAGGAGCCCATACAACTCAATAGCAAAAAAACAACCTGATCTAAAAATGAACAAAGAAGGATTTCCCTGGTGGCTCAGTGGTTAAGAATCTGCACTCCCAATGCAGGGAGCCTGGGTTCGATCCCCAGTCAGGAAACTAGATCCCACATGCGTGCTGCAACTAAGAATTTACATGCCGCTACTAAGGAGCCGGCACAACCAAATAAATAAATAAATAAAAATGAACAAAGACCTTAATAGGCATTTCTCCAAAGAAGACAGACATATGGCCAACAGATCCATGAATAGATGCTCCACGTCACTAATCATCAGGGAAAAGCACATCAAAACCACAATGAGATATCAGTTCACATTAGAATGGCTGTTATCAGGACAAAAGCTAACAAATGTCAGTGAAGAGGTGGAGAAAAAAGAACCGTTGTACACGGTTGGTGGGAAATTGTTCTAGTCATTATGGAAAACAGCACGGAGTTTCCTCAAAAAATTAAAAATAGAACTATTTTATGATCCAGGAATCCCGCTTCTGGGTATATATATTGAAAGGAAATGAAGTCAGATCTCAAAGAGAGATCTTTACCCCTGTGTTCATTGCAGCATTATTCACAATAGCCAAGATATAGAAGCAACCTAAATGTCCACTGAAGGATAAATGGATAAAGAAAGTGTGATATATATTTATTTAATAAAATATATTGTTATATATATTTATAAATATATTTTTATTATTTATAATAATATTTTATTTATATTTTGTTTATTTATCTATTTTATATTTTATTTATTATTTATAATATTTATTTATTATTTATAAATATATATTATTATATTTAAGTATATGTATATAATTAAATTTCCCTCTTAAAAAAAAGGCAGATACTATATATGATCTCACTTATATTAGAATCTAAAATGGCAGAACTCATAGAAGCAGAGAATAGAATAGAGATTGCCAGGGGCTGGGGGGAGGGGGAAATGGAGAGCTGTTGGTAAATGGGTACAATGTTTGGTTATAAAAGATGAAAACGTTCTGGAGCTCTAACGCATAGCAATGTAACTATAGTCAACAATACTTCCTTATATACTTGAAATTTCCTAAGAGGGTAGATCTTAAGTGTTCACACCACACACAAGAAAGAATGAAAGAAGAAAGGAAGGAAGGAAGCCAGCCAGCCTACCTGAGGTGGTAGATATGTTAATTAGCTTGATTATGGTGTTTATTTCATCATGTATATGTATATCAAATTATTAAATTGTACACTTTAAGCGAATATAGTTTTTCATTGTCAAGTATTTCTTTTAAAAAAGAAATTAGCAATGGCTTGGTCTTACACCCAAAGCTGGATCCCCACTTAACGCCCTGCTGCCTGTGAGAATAAGGACCCCGGCAAAGAGGCAGACATCAAAACCGGCCAGCACATGAGTCCACAAACCATCACATTTGGGTAGCCTCGGGGCTTGGGTCTATACAAGAGGGAACTGGTGTCATCATAGCTCTTCAATACTTGGATACATTGTTTCCAGCCAGTCCTTCCACCTGAGCAGCAATCCCATGTGCAAGGAGAGAGATGGAGTCTGAGTGGTCTCCTCTCTAGCTTAGCCCGAGTACTGAGCATGGATGTCTTGCATCCCAGGCACGGAGGTTTTCCAAAAACAGATGCATCTGTCTGCATGGCCTCCAGTGGCAAGCGTTCTGATCTCTGCTTCCCAGACGGAAAAAGCAGAGAGGTTAATTAAATCTTTTGTTGTCCCACGTGGAGTTGGCTTTGGGGCTGGGAGTAACCTTGAGACTGGCTCTCTTCGACCTTGCCTGAGCCTAGACACAGCTGAAGGCTCCCACCCCTGTGGGCAGCTCCCAGGCAGCCCACGGAAGAAACCGGGGTCATGTCTGCAGAG